>NW_024518095.1:8856536-9410554 GCF_017590135.1 Pyrgilauda ruficollis
CCCTTCATCGCTCCCCTGCCTGGTTTGCTTCCTTGATCATCTTTCCTTCCTCCTCCCTTTTGTGAGGGTGAGAAATCGCAGGCACTTAACCTTAAAATCTGCGGCGAGCGAGGACGCAGCCAGCCGGCTGCCCGCTCCCGGCGCGGCCGGTACCTGCCGCATCCCCGCTCGTCCCCCAGCCCGGGCCGTGCCCCCGCCCGGAGCGCCCCGCAGCCCTCTGGAGCCTCCAGCTGGGGCGGGCAGGGACCGCCCTCGCCCGTCGCGTCGGAGAGGAGAGGGGCAGAGCAGCCCAAAGCATCCCCCAAGCCGGGTGTCACGGTCTGGGTCCCCCGAGGCGGGAGAAAGCACATCGTGGAAACCTGTGAGCAGGTTAGTCTAGAAGCTTCTCCCTCCATGACCTGCTCCTTGCCCACCTGCCTGTGCCTGTCCGGAGAACTTGGGGATGGGGGACACATCTTGCCACTGTGTCGGCGTTGGGTTGGCAAGGATACTGGTGGCCCCTGAGCCACGCAGCTCTGCTCCACAGCCTTCTCATGCAGCCATACATTCTCTTCCCTTCCTGGGTGGGCAGCACAGGAAGGCCCCAGCAGGTTTGGGTTAGGTGGTGAGGACTTACTCCTCACCACCTAATTGTGATCATACTTGGTTGGTAGTGCCATTGCTCTTGCTGGGTGGTAGCTGTTCACCAAGCAGGTCTCTGGTAAAACTTACTGTTGCTTGCCATCTTCCCTAGTTCTCTGTGTTTCATCCTGAAATGGTGTTTTTGATTGTGACTACATTATTTTTATTTGGGGGGGGGGCTGGTGAGTTGGGGTGGGCAGGAAGAGGGGAGTGTTTGTCAATTTTTACATCATTTTGCACTGAGCACAATGAATAGATTAGTCTGCTCAAGGCTTTTTGTTTCTGTCATAAGTGATCAATAATCATCTGCTGGTAAGATGATCTTATTACAGAAAAAGCCAAAGTGCACGCTGAGAACAGCTGAAATACAAGGTCAATAACTCTTGGGTTATCAACAGTAAACCTGCTTTGCATATTTGAAGATGACGTATTTCTTTCAAAGTAAAGGCAACTTCAAGCCTTTGATGAGCTTTATTTTTCTGTGCAAAACAGTCAACATAGAAAACAAGCCTTGCTTCGGAGTAGTCTACTCATCCTTAAACATCCCCGGACCTCATTTAATCTTTCTCTTTAGTGAAGGTGAATGAGAATTGCAGTCCTCTTAGGTAAGAAGAGTTTTTGTAGCCCCCGATACAAAGGTTGGTTTGTTCCTAGTGCCCAGCAACTGCTACAGGCTTTCCAGACACAAAAGAAAGGCGTAGTCTGTGGCCTGAAGATCGTGCATGCTAAAAAGGCAGTCAGCTGGAGGGTACCACAGATCAACAACCAGCTCCGCCGCCGCCGCCTCGTAACCGGCTTCATTCCGGGAAATGTGACAGTTCAGTGACACAAGTCATTGGTGCCGAGGTGCTGGGGGCTCAGAGAGGACTGCCGTAACCTTCGGGTCAAGCCTGGGGTATGAGGAGCCGGGGCTGCGAGCAAGGGAGCCTGGACAGGAGGAAGCACTGGGGGCAGGTGAGGCAGCCTTTCCAGAGAAGGCATTGGATTACAGCATCGAGGCAGGGGAATGAAATATGAAAAGGGAGCAGGGCAGATAATCGGCAGGGGAAGAGGTTATGTGGGGACTCAGAGCCTAACATAAAAAGCTTGAAGTAATGAGTTTAATCTACGAAATCTAGTTCTTAAATTGTATGTGCTTGCCAATTAGCTAACCATTCTGCAACTCAGAATGGAATTCAGATTGTATCTTGGTAAATGTATTGACTCTGAAGTGCTGCAAGGAGAAAAAAATAATTCTCTCCTCTTTCCCCTACTGTGGGCTTTAAACATGAAAAAAAAAAAAAAATCAGATCTGAGAATTGAGGAACCTTTTAATATACTTACTTTCCCGAGTTCACGTGCTATCTAGCCTAGACTACCACAGTTAAAATCAAAAACTCCTATGGTAATATGACTTCAGGGGGCCTGATTCAGAACAGTTGAAGGGCTTTTTACCAGTGAATATTGCCATGCTTTGTGAGGAGGGGTCACCATCAGTCACAGAATGGATTAAAGTGCAGGAGATGTGAGGCTGTTACCTTGCAGGGAGAAAAGCACTTACAGTATATTGAGGGAACCCATGGCCCTCTTGGGGTCCTCTAATGAACACTTAAACATTACATGTGTATAAAAAAGACTTGCAGCATAACCTTTATTGTCCTGTAATCGGGAATGTGTTCATGTATGTATTAGTTTATGTGTGTCATAACAGCTTTCAAAATGGCTGAATGATATTGATTCAACTACAAATACTATGAGAGAATAGCTGAAATTAGTTTGAATTTCAGTTTGAGAGAATTGTAAAAATAATGTCAGTTTTACCTCACTGGACAGCTAGCTGCAGTAATTCATAGGAACTAACAGAAGCCTTCATAAAGCTATTGTCTTATCTAGATTTTCCTGGTATGGACTTAGGAAAAGTAGGCATGAGTTAATGCCAGAAATTGCCACCAAGATCAGCACCCTGGGCAAGAATATTTACAGCTGTGTTTCAGAGTCTGGGAATGTTTGCTTTAGATGGCTGGCGGTACTGTGCTTTATACTGCAGAGAATCAAAAATTCATTATGTTTGATTGGTAACACAGGGATGTAATAATACAGAGTTTCTCATTTTCTTGGGAGAAGTGTTATCTAATTTGTGCTAAATTTTACAGTTATGCTCCATATTGAGATGGATCAGAGGTGTATGGCTGGGAGATGTGTAGCTGGGTTTTTTAGCAGGGAGTCTGACTTGCACTGATGTGTATGCATTTTTTTGTACTAACCTCCTTGTGGTATTGCCTGCACGTGCTGATGAAATAATCTGCCTGAGAGCTGTTGGAATTTGTATGTTAGGAACTGGTTTGTTTATATGTAGATCAGTTATTACTGCAAAGATAGATGCATGCATGGAAAATTGTTATAACAGATGGATGCTGGTTTCTGAAAACTGGGCCTCTTTAAGATAAACTTCATGTATCACGTCAGAGAAATAAGCAAGATGGGGCAAAACCACTACTGAGTTTTTTATGACGTTCTGCTTATGCCAATCAGTATAATACACATTGCAAGGACCCCATACTATGCTTGCCATGAAAAGACTTGGGATTTTGTCAGTGTCAAATCAGACCCACATTCCCACTGTTTGCCTGACAACCATTATAAGAAATACTGTGGTAAAATTTCCTTGCAGAAACATTTTGTAAAATATGTAATTTGTATTGGCAATTGCTGTATGTTTTGCTTGTACTCTAGTGTTTCTTTTCTGCTCTTGAAAATGACCGAATACAAATAGCACCTTGAAGTTCTTTTCCACCTTTCCCCATCTATATTTAGAATTGTATCTATTTAATTGAGAGACAAATGTTCATCTGTTAACCTAAAAAAGACAGGAAGGAGCATGAGATGTCCTCTCTTCTCAACTGGATGTTAGCAGACCAGGATTCAGCTTTGAGTCCCATCTCTTAGCATTCCCAAGGCTCACCAGTCCTTGTTCCTGCTTTCAGTCCTCTGCATTTGGACTACCTTGAGGCATCACAGAAACCCTGTGCAGGACAGAAGCATTTAAAAAATCAGCCCTTCTTCTGGCAGAGCTTCTTGGAGCACTGCTTCACATGGTTGTCTGCATGCAAATCAGGTGTCCTCTGGGAACAGTGTTGGATGGTGCAGGCACTGATGCTCCCTTCTGTGTAACTGTATCAGGATGTATGCAAAAAAGGCTTTTCCCAGGGATTTGTCTGAAATGGAGCCAGTGGATCTTGAGATCAACTGAGCTTTGACTGTTAATTTTTGTGGATGGAGATGGTCAGGTTTCTCAGGAACAGGCTGGTCAATGTCTCTTACTGCAGTGACTGGTTCACAGTGCTTAAGTGGAGTCTACAGAACTAAAGTCAGGCTCATGGCTCCACAGAGCAAATGTGTTCCACATCCAGACACGTACGTCAGGAGACGTATTTCAAATGAGACAGCAGTGTCCTTCTAGACTAATTCCAGCAGACAGGAGGGAAATGTGAGCAAGAAAAATAAGGTCATGCCATTATGTCTAGTGATGACTTTCGATCTCTGGTGACTTTCCATCTCTGTACTTAGTTTAAACAATTATAATTGTATTCTGTTATGCCACAATACAGTCATGACTGTTTGGTTTACTTGTACTGCAGCAGTAGGTGCTAAGCTCTAATTTGAGACAGAGGTGGTCCCAGTTGATGCTTGGAGGATAGCCCACTGATGATACCTTTTAGATGGAAATGCTGCAAATAATTGAGAAGTAACTGAAAGTTGGTGAAGTAATAGTGTTAATAAAGCAAGTTAATATTTATACCCAACCAGAAAAATATTTACATGAAGTTAAAAAAGCCTAAGCACTATTAAAAATGGTAAGAGAGAATGCTTGACTGAGAGCGGACAGAAATAGTAGCAATTGTTTTTTCCCCAGATTTTAATCAATCTTCTGTAAGTTGCAAATGGAAAACATGATTTTTTTTTTTTTATTTGGAACCATGCTAGTAGAGAAATAAAATGTGATCCTGGAGTCCTTTTAAGTGGGATGTCCTGCAGTGTACTAAATAATTTGATTTAGAGGGAAAATATATCAAATATGTTTACCTGTCATAAAACCAACATGAGATATTTTTCATATTAGATTTATGACATGGAAATATATATCTTCTACATATCTTATTTGTGGAAAATGTACTGCTTCTCTCTGTGCTATTGAAATTTTCATGAAGAAGATGATAGATGCTGCTTGAAACAAAATATTTGGCTGAAGATTATCAGAATTATTGTTTTAGGGTTGGGAAGAAATATCGTCCATAAGGAAGATGCTACAATCTGTTAATGAAGCATTAATTAAGTTTACAGTTACAAATATGCAATTATGGTGCAACTACCTTTTTCAGGGGTCATTATTATATTAAGGCTTCTGTTTTGTTTATATTTGTCTTTTTTCACAGTGATGTCAATTAACTCTTACAGGGAAATGTTACTTTTCCTCAAATGGTAACATCTAACTTTTTCTGGCCAATTTTTTCATTTCCACCTTGTTTTTAGATAGATGTCCATGTCTTTCTTTGTGTTAAAAAGAAAACCAATCCTAGGTAACATGGCAACTTGGAAGAGCATGTCAAAACCAAAATTGTTTATTTGTTCATTATGAACAATTCTGTTTACTGCAGATGAATGGGTTTTATGGTAAAACTCCAGCTGGATTATAAAACTTTCATCTTTGGACTATGTCCTAATGTGTTGTTATTAAGCTTTAAAAATCAATAAAGCAGGGGGTAGTGCATTAAATTGGCAAAAGTTAAAATAATGTTGAGAAACCGGCAGTTAAAATTGTTGATGGAACAGCTGATGAATTTGCAGAGGAGCCTAAGATGATAAGGCTTGCAAGGATCTATTTAAAACCATTGCAGATTCATGCAGTATTGCTCTTCTGGAAGCAGCAAATCCACATATCCTTACAGAAAGCCTTGACTCACAACAAAGCTGATTAGTCATCCAAGACACCAAAATAGTTAAAGCAAGAGTCAATATGTCTTGGAATATACACCGGAGAATCGACGCAGTTATTTGAAGGCATTTCAGCATGCATAAGGCACTGAGTTGCACTATAAACTATTAGGCAGTACGAGACTCCAGTAAAATCACAATTATTTAATTGTGAACTTTTAGCTACTATCATATATTTTGGAGCATTACTTCTTTAAGATACATATGAGGAAACTAAGAAATTCTGAAGAACATAAGAAAGGGGTAACTGCATGTAGAAATTGACTCAGTAAAAATGAAAGCAAGTGAAATATGTCATGTCTGCACTGATGTACTAACCAGTTTTAGGGAAAAAAACCTAGCAGTGATTTAGTCTGAAGTAGTAATAAATGAACTAGGCTGTTACTTCAGAGGGTCTGAGAGGAATTTGCTTATCTTCTGTGGCTAGAAGACACTGTTTATGTAACCTGTTGTCCTTTCTCTTGAGTATCAAAGCAGTCCAGTGGTTCTGTGTCACCATGCAGAGGTAATCAAAGCAAATCTTCAGAGAGTGTCACAACATTGTCATTATTTTGGCAGAGCATTGGAAATAATTTCAACAAAGAGGCAAAGAATCTCTGTGTTGATAAGTAGGTTTCAGTCTGGAGAGCTGGGGTATCAAAGCAGTCCAGTGGTTCTGTGTCACCATGCAGAGGTAATCAAAGCAAATCTTCAGAGAGTGTCACAACATTGTCATTATTTTGGCAGAGCATTGGAAATAATTTCAACAAAGAGGCAAAGAATCTCTGTGTTGATAAGTAGGTTTCAGTCTGGAGACTATAGAAATAAACAGTCCCAAGTGGTCTGATACCAGTTTAAAACCACCCTGCTGAGATTTTTATTGTTAGCAGAATACAGTGCCCAGATCATGAATTACTTCTAAATAAAAGCAATGTCCATTTAGCGTTTTTCTCCCTCCCTCTATCCAACGCTAACACAACACTCCTACAATCTGTGATAAGGCACATGGAGGAGAGGGTGCTGACTGGAGAAAACCAGCATGGCTTCACCAAGGGCAAGTCCTGCCTGACCAGCTGAAGAGCCTTCTGTGATGGAGTGACTGCATCTGTGGACAGGAGAAGCGCTACAGGTGGTGTTTATGTGGACTTCTGTACAGGCTTTGATGCAGTCGCCCAAAACATCCTACTCCCTAAACTGAAGAGAAATGCATTTGATGAAGTGCCTCTTAGGTGGATGAGGAATTGGCTGGATGGTCACATCCAGAGGGTGGTGGTCAGCAGCTCAGTCTCCAAGTGGAGGTCAGTGACAAGGGCTGTCCCTCAGGGGTCTGCACTGGGACCAGGACAGGTTAATATCTTTGTCAGTGACACAGACTGTGGGATTGAGTGCACCCTCAGCAAGTTTGCAGGGAACACCAAGCTGAGTGGTGCAGTTGACACAACTGAGGGACTGGATGCTCTGCAGAGGGATTGAAGCTGGAGAAATCAGCCCATGGGCACCTCATAAAGTTCAACAAGGCCAAGGTGCTGCACCTGGGTTGGGCAACCCCAGTAAAAGCTGAGGGATGGAGGGATTGATAGCAGCCCTGCTGAGAAGGAATCGGGGATACTGGCAGATGAAAAGCTGGACGTAACTAGAAAGCCAGGTGCATTCTAGGCTGCAAAAAACACAGCCTGTCACAGGTTCAGGGAGGGGCTTCTGCCCTCTGCTCTGCCGTAGTCCCGCATGGTACCACATGAATTGCTGCATCCACCTTATGTGGAGACCCCAACATAAGAAGGACAATAGACCTTTTGGAGAGGGTCTACAGGAGGGCCATGAGGTGATCAGAGGGATGGAGCACCTCATGTATGAAAACAGACTGAGAGAGCTGGTCTGTCAGCCTGGAGAAGGATCCACAGAACCTTATTGTGGCTTTTCAGTGCCTTAAGTGACCTACAAGAAAGTTGGAAACAGACTTTTTAGCAGGGCTTGTGTGATAGTACAAAGGGTAATGGCTTTAAACTAAAAGTGGGTAGATTTAGATTGGACATAAGGATTACATTTTTTACAATGAGGGTGGTAAACACTGGAATGGGTTGCTCACAGGGTGGTAGATTTCCCATTGCTGGAAAGCACATTCTAAACTGAAAGACGTTTTAATTAGTTTTTAATAACTAGCTAAAAGGAGTTGAAAGAAAGGACTTCTATAACAAGTTACTGTAAGTGTAGTACAAGGACTATACATGCTCGTGCATGTAAGTAGTTTCTCACCCCATGTTATTAATAAACAGATAAAGACAAAATGGCAGTCTGCATCACTCAGCTAGGTTTGGCTGGTAAATGGAGAAGTGTTATGGGAGTCTTGTATGTGATAGTGGCACTAAAAAAGATGCAAGTGAGCATTTGAGCCTAATGTTGACACACTATTAGTTTGGATGACAGTGTATGATAACATTTAAATCCACATTTTCTGTAGTGCATTTTAAATGGTGCTTGTGTCCTTGTGATTATTTTGTTATCTGTAGCTGCTCATTTTCATGGAGTCAGTTTTTAAACACTGACTTTTACACTGAGTCAGTTTTGACTAAAGCTCTGTAATTTGTTTTTTAAAGGTCTACTACATTAGAAACATGAGTTTCCTTATTTACAATAGGTTGGCTGTAAGATAATTTTCTGTGATCTCATCCATAGAGGAATCAATTCTTGCTATAGTCTAGCCCATGCCCTTGTTATTAATTTTGTGTGCCTTGATAGAAAATTAAACTCAAATACCTTTGATTTATATTTTCATTTGGGGGGAATTTACAAATATCTCAGTTGTAAGAGAACTTTGTAGATCTGCACCAAATACTGTATCCTTTTCTTGTATAGTATATTGCAAATAGTTTGCATTATGGGTAAAAACCAAAGCTCCTTAAGTTATCTTTTGGATGTAAAAATAACCAATCTAGGGACAACTGGCTGACTATCTGGAAAGCATTATCATATTCTGTGGCCATTTAGGGCATTTCCTTGGTTTATTTCTTAATTTTTAATTCATTATTTGTAATCTGCCTTAGAAAGGTAGGCAACCATACTGGTTACAACACTGAATAACTGATGGCTTAAATGTTGAACAGCAAAGTAGATAACAGCTTTCAGTCTGTGTAAAGTAAAATCAGTTTCCCTAGTTATTAAGGACCATTGCAAGAATTTGCTAGCATCAATGACATGATTAAAGACCAGATTAACATCAGGTGTGGGTCCATGAAATTCCCAAGTGTACAAACTTACAAGCACTTTTTAAAGCATATAGAATGATACCGCTAAAGGCTGTTGTTGGCAATCTGCTCCGCCCTAGCTTACTCATCCTCTGCTCATGCTGATGAAAACTTCAGTGCAGTAACTTCATGGCACATAATTCAATGATGTTAAAATAGGATAATTTATTCCCTTCTCTCTCACATTTTATTTCTTTCTATTAAATAAATTTCAGGCTTGGAAGTAACAAGGGAGTTGAGTTCGTGACCTGAATATAGCTGAGACTTACCTGCAGATTGTTGCCAGTCCCATCACATGCTCCTTCCATTTTCAAACTGCTGTTCTCTCTACTAATATCACATTAGTTTTTCATGCAAAGATTTTTAGGCTCTAATTTCCAATATTATTCATTTTATGATGATCAGTCAATGCGTGCAAGTCAAATCCTGATTTATTCCAGCCATTAGGTGGCAGAGATTCTTGGATATTTGAACTGCAAGCACTACATTTGCCAGAAGCAGGTGCTTCTGATGTTCCAACACACATATTTGATGATCTTCATCCAGTCAGAGCCACAGAACTGGTATGTCCTTCCTTGAAGAATGAGAGGGGTGAGTAAGGTTTCTCTCAGGAGGGAGAGGGAGGTGGCCTCAGGAGGTCCAACACACTGTCCCTTACAGACAGAGTGGTCCTAGATGAAGTAACAATGGCCTCAGCATCATCTCTTAGCTCAGTTTCTTTCTCTTGTAGGACCTGCACTACCTGGCAGTAGCCCCAGTAGGAGAGCTACACATGACAGCACACTAAATGAAGCTTGGTATTAGGCTCCTTCCTGCTGCTTCATTGTTGCGCAGGCGCACAGGATTTCCAATGTGTGCCACCAAATACTGCATAGGCTAACGTTAGCCTAAGGTTAACTCAGTTATTAACATGCCTATGCACTGCTGATAAAGTTAGCACTATATATCCTCACATTAATTTTCTGAAAATGTGTGGCACATTTTGAGAAGAAAAATGGAAAAAACTTAAAAAATGCATTTTCAGGAGCAGTGAGTAAAGGAAAATTAAAGAGGGCCCAAGATGTTTGTTTCTGTTTCTTTTTTAAGCCCACTACCCCAAACTGCTGAATAACAGTGTGTGTTTGAAAAAATATGAATGCCCATTCCTATTTATTTATGTGTGTATTAGCTCCTGTGTGTACCCATCCTGTTTCAGGGGGCAGAGAGGACAGAGCCAGTTCTGAGGTGCTTGAGGCATAATCCTCCTTCTACCCAGCCCTCTCATCCATGTCTCCTGCAAGATAAAATGACCGATAGTGTTAAGTGACCTATGCTACCACTTTCCACTTTGAGATCCTGAAATAGATTTTCCATGTGTCTGATGTGAAAATCCTGACTGTGCCCTACAACCTTTTGCCTGAAGCATGCAGGAGAGCAAATAGCAGATGTGGAGGCACTGGAGTTTAAGGCAGAAGAAATCTGTCTGCAAAGCACCAGAACGTGCAACTTTCCACATGGCATAAAAATGGCCTTCCTGACGGATTTCTGGGTTTGGTCAAAGTAATAATAAAATGTACATCCTGCTGCACATGTGAAGGGCTTTCCCACCCAGTGCAACACAGAGTAACTCCACAACAGAAGTGTATTTAGCAATAAGGTTAACACACTCAATACAATACAATACAATACAATACAAAAGGCCAGAAGTTATAAGGAGACTTGTTTTGGACTTACATATCAAAGACTTATCTGTGGTTTTGAATAGGAGTTGTCATCTGAGAGTGTTCACCAGGAAGCTTGTCTGGATCTAATCAGAGGTCAGATCTTTTTTTATCTACCTGCTAAAATCAAAGATGTTTAGCGCAAGTTGCTACTCTTGAAGAGCAGTTATAAATTTATCTCTTTTTTTAATTCAGCAAAGAGTGAGTTCAGTAGAGTGGAATTAAACCTAATGAGGAACTTGCAAGCTCAGTCTGTCCAACCAGCCTTGATGTGCCAGAGGGCAGAGATTCTCCTGACTGAGATATACAGGTGTTTAAATCTCACTGGTGGGTCTTTTTTCCCCTAATTTCTAACATAATCACTTAATGAAGTTTGAGAAATATTTTCTGAGTAAATACAGTAGCCTTTGTTTTCACTGCTGAAAGGACGACTTGGGAAAAATCTTGGTTCTGTAAATACAAGTAATGATGTTAGAGATTTACTTAGTATCACGAAGACAGTTTAGGGAGAATTAAAAAAAACATGAGTGTTAGAAATGAAAAAGATGTATTATACCAATAGGTTCATGCTACCTTGTGGGAAAGAACAGAAGAAAAAAAATCTAAATTATCTTTTTACCCTTTTGGTACCTTTCCTTATTGATATGGAAATGCTTTTGAAATTGTTCAAACACTGCTTTATATTTTCTAGATAAGTAGAGAACGTATAGGACAATGTCTGCTTTCCTCTCTTTGCTTTTCTTTGTTTTTTTGTTTTTTTTTTCCCAGTGAATATGATAGAACACACATTCAGAGAGGGATTATGTTGTCCTGGTTCCATCCCAGCCCAATATATATTTTTTTTTAATGAAGATTTCTGGCAACCCTTGAGATAGCAATTTTAATTAATGGCCCAATTATTAAGACTATACCCACTCAGAGAAGCATTCCAAACAGCACAATTGTAAAGGTTAATTGTTCAGATATAATTAGAGCCATACTCTACCCTGAAAAGTGCTTGTGAATTTCTACAGTCACATTATTTAAATAATTTAAATCTATCTTGGATTAATGCCATTATCTCTAAAATCAAAATCTCCTCCATAGGCCTTGGTTATCCTCTTGGTTATGATATTTTTGTTGTGTTATGATGTCAGTGTCTTCAAGGTAATAGTGAAACTGGTCTTCTGATCTTTAAACAAACAAACAAAAAAAACACCCAGGCAAACTCTTTAGAGCATAAATGAAACAGTAGCTTCTCTCTAGTGGTCATTCCCTTCAGACTTTGGAACAGAAGGCAAAGCCTGTTTTCTATGCAGCAGTTTCCTGAAGATTAACTGCAAAATAATTACTACTTTTCAGTTGTGTGAATAAGTGAGACACAAGGCAAGAATAGTTGGAGGGGTGTTGAAAGACAGGGGGGAGGTGATGGTGTTAATGGAAAAGAAGTGGGTGGTAAATGCACATTAAAGACCCTGGGATATTAACCTTTGACTTGCACATGTTGTTTATTTCATTCCTGATTAATGTTTTAAAATTTAGAAGAAAAGGCACCTTTTGGCCTTTTAAATGATGCACACCTTCAACAGTAAAACACTTCTCTTTGTTTTGTTTTTTTATTGGAAAGGGGAAAATCAAATTATGCTATTCAGGCTCCCAGCCATTTGACTGCATTTATAGCAGTAGCTGATGGCCTCTTATTTGGAGCCTGTGTGGTTTCATTGGGAGTGCAACACATGCTGCATTCATCCAGAGGATTAACTGAATTCTCTGAATTAGGAGGGTGACCTTGTGGAGCACAATATGTTTGGAGACGTGAGGTATTGGTTCTCCTTGCTTTTTAGGGAATTTTGGTGTTCAGGCTTTTTTTTTTTTTTTTTTTTTTTTTTTTTAATTCCTGAAGTTTGTAGGCTAGTTTATTCACTTTCCCTTTCTTATTTATGTTTCTGTGTGAGTACTGACAGTATTAACATGACAAGATGTCAATGTCTTCCAGATACTAGTGAAACCAGTGTTTTATCCTTAAAAAAACAAACAAATGAGCATTAGACAGAATTCTGCCTCTGCCACACCCGTAGGGTCCTCCTGCTTCCCAGTGGAAACCACTTGCAAGAGTCCAGTTTGGCTTGTAAACCTCCAGTCATGCATTGAGAAAGGCTAGCTCTAGGATGGATGAATTGGGCTAAGTACTGTTCTGCTGACAGTCTTATTATATTGCACATTTTAACTCACAGTAATAAGTAAATTGTCATCTTTGTATGTGTCCTTGTTGTATTCCAGGGCAGAATCAGTGTGATCAGTGCAATTTACTTGATACTGTATTTTACATGATCCCCTTAAAAAAAAAAAAAATCAAATTCCCTCTTTCGATGTGAAATATTACAGATTTTTTAAGGTTGTTAAAGGTCTTTGGGTACCACGTTCCCATTGAATTGTACAGGTCTCTGCTGTAGCTGTGAAATTCAAAGTTCTTGAAGGGGAAAAAATCCCCATATTCATCCAATCCTTAATCCAAATTTCTTGTAGCAATACAGCATAACAATATATAGATACTGTTTTACTATAGATGTTCCTCCTTGCATTACATGACTGTTTCCTACATATGCACCTACAATGAGCTTTGGTTTGAAAAATCAGCATAATTAAATTTTTTTAGTTGTAGACTTTAGTCTGTTTGCATAGTATGCAGTTTTATTTCTATAAACATCAGATATTCATATCTGTTATTTATGTAAATTTCTCTGTCTGCTATAGATTTGCAATCTTTGCATATTCTCTATTGAACTTTGATTATGCTGTTTGTAAAACATAGACAAGAATTTAAAGCCCATTCCTGGTGATGATGAAGCATTTTCTTGCTTCTCAGAAGTATACTTATTCATTTAATTTTATCAGAGGTGGAATTTAAATAAACACATCTGCAAAGCTATCTGGATGAGGTTGTTTTTGTTTCTTAAGGACCTTTCAGTAAACGTAATATGACTGAAAAGAGCTGCTGTGTGTGGGAGTAGTATTTGAACTGCTGATTGCTGCCAAAGGTTACTGGAGTGAGGACAAATGAATCCTTCAAGGCAATTGAAAGTAATATAATTGATGAAACAGAAGCTGCTAATCCCTTCCAGTTTCATATAACTTAAGATTTAGGGCATCATGCCAGAGACATAAGCTGCAGAGAAGGTGAAAGCCACTGCTAAAAGTTTGGTACAAATGGTGTGTCTTTTGGGGAGGAAGGAGTACCAGGAGCATATCACATGAATGCTCTACACACTCCGGTGGCTCCCTGTTCAATTCAGAACACACTCTGAGGTCCTGATCCTGCTGTTCTTAATGGACCAGGGCCTGTTTGGAGGCTGCCTTTGCATTTTCAGCCAGGATGCACAGGTTTAACAAAGATGCTGCTGTGATTACAGCACGGTGTGAAGCTGGGAGCCAAAGGCTGAGAGTACTTCAAGCACAGCTTGAGTGACCAGCAGAGGTGACAGTGACCCTGGGCATGCTTATGGCATGTTGTGAAGACTAGAATTTTCCCTATACATCTTCCCTCAGTGGAAAGATTCCAATTAGTTTAATTCTCATAACAGAAAAGAAGTGAAAAGAGGAAAAGGATGAAGGGGTAGGATTAAAAAAAAAAAAAAGGCAGTAAAAAAAGCCAGGGGAATGTAATAAGCATGTGCTGTTCTGGAAAGCAGGCTGGTTTAAAAAAATTAAACTTTCTGCTATAAATTAATATAATTTTCATCCAAACAGTCTTAAAATAGACATATCTTCTATCTTTCTTGAAAAAAAAAAAGCATCTCTGATTTTTATCCATTTTGGTTTTTTTTCTTTTAAGATGAGACTTGCATGTTGCCTCATTTCAAATATCAGGTTTCTATGCTCTCACAAAAGTGCGTGTAAACTACTGGGTAGTTGAAGTGTCATCACTTTAGGTCGCTAAGACCAGTGTGGTTTCTGTCTTAGCAAAGAAAGATATAAGAGGGAAGAACAGCTGAACCCAGAGGTTGGAGCATTCCATTGGCAGAAGCTGTTGCTGTCCTAAGCAGGTCAGCTGAACTTCTAATGCAGAGAACTTTTAGCTCACTCTGCCACAACCAGAGCTTGGTTCTGTAACGTTTTGTACTATGCTTCTACTTTATAATTACACTAGTTAAAGTAGTTAAGAAAAGGATCAGGTTAGGTAAGCCCATGTAATTGGTAAATGTCCATGTAAATCAATCTTGGCTCTGTAGATTTGTGGCTGTAGAAGGAACTCAGCAAAACATAGTGGAGGCAACTGCCCCACTGCCTGTGCCAAGTCAGTGGGACATGGACATCGAAGTCACTTTCAGCTTCTTAAATGTTATGTATTTTCACACTCAAAGAAGCAGGCTTACAGAGCAAAGCAGGATTTTTTCTCTAAAATTCAGCACATTTTTACTATAGCTGTAGCTAATCTATGAGGGAATTAATGCTGTGGGAAGCAGGTATTTATATTGCTGTCCATTTGTGCAGCATCTGCTTCTGTAACATAGGGGTTCATGGAATCTAAAATGTCTTTAGTTATATCAGCTGTGGTTTTTTGAGGTTTCCCAAGATAATATTAAGAGAAAAAGCTCACATGGTGTTCATCTTTATAATGATCTCTTACCCATTTTCTTTAAGGAGTTTCTCTAGGTGCACAAACAGGTCAAGGCCAATACATCATATTTAAAAATAGACCACAAAGCAGAAGTTTGGAAAATTCTTTTCATCCTCATCCATCTCCAATCTGACCATCACTCGTAATCTTTTCTCTATGTATCTCACGTTGTGGGGATGTGTGCTGCACCTTTATCCTCCGATCCTCAGGTAGTGATCTATTAGCTCCAGCACTGGGGTGCCAAACTGGTACTTGTTAGCCATTAACACCCCTGGAAGGCCATGCTGTCTCTGAACAGCTGCAGGACTGAGTACCTGAGTCCTTCAGAGAAGAACAGGTACCATCCTGCAGCAAGGCCCCTGCCGTGTCACTGGGTGGGTGACAGTTCAGGGCTGTGTCACACGTCATGGTGAGAGCTCAGGTTTGCTGTACAGCCTGTGCCAGCAATGCTCCCCACTGCTGCCTGTGCAGCTTCACTCTGACCCTCTCTTCTCTCCCTGTCTGCTCCCCGGGATATCTCTGTGTGCTGCACCTCACTTCCATGAATATAAAATGAATCTGATTTTCCAGTTCCAGGCAGTTGCACTGATTGTGGGCAATATAACTGTTTCTGAAGGCAATCTTCCTAGAAACCTGCCTGGAAAGATGTGCAAGTGCTCTTGGCTGAAGCCAAACAAGGTCCAGTTTTCTGTCTCATTGTAGCTCCCTGTGTGGCAGTGCCAAAAGTAAGGGACAGAGCAGTGAGGCACTATGAGGAAAATACTCTTTACTTAATGCATGCTGAGCTAAATGCTGGAAGCTGTTACCTGTGATAATACCTGGAGCACAGGGGTTGCATCAGGTTCCCACAGCAGTGCTGTGTCCCAGGGAACCCACCATCCAAACTTTCACGGAGATACCAAAGTTACAACGATCACATGAATAGTTGGAGAGGGTGATGGGTGAAGGGAGAGAGGTTAAGCTGGGACACAGGAAGAAAGGGAAATGGTCTTCTGCTGGCAGAGGATATACTGGACCAACTACTCATTGTGTAAGGCAATGAGACAAAAGACCTGACAGAATGAATGGTGTCTATTTTTAGCAGAAAGGAAATTGCTTCTGCATCTTTTATACAAGCAGGGCAGTGCTACACATCTTTGTTTAAAATGAAGGATTCAATCTAGCTATCCAGTTCAGCCAAAATGCCAGTAGATTTCGTGGGTATCTTTAGTGACTTGGAGATGTCATGCCTGTGTCCTGTCTACCATACCCAGTAATGTCCTGGCAGCTGCAGCCTCTTCTGCAAACTCTGAGGATCGTGGGGAGGCCATGAGAGACCCAGGGGAGGATGTCAATTCCCCCTGCCTGTGTCATGTAAGGCTGGACTTCCCTTTGGGACAGCGGCACTAGGTCTCATTTGCAGTGATGTGACGGAGCAAGGCAGGGGGCAGATCCCCAACCAATCTGGATTTCAGTCTCAGAGGTGACAGTGCCGACTGTGTGCACCAAAGTTGTTATCTTGTTGCCATAACAACGTGGCACATCCTCTTCAGTCCAGGCACTCCATGCCTGGTGTGCAGTGCTCAGCAATTGCTCTAACAAGATTCACTTTTATTTTATTTTTGTATTATCTATTGTTTGGGATAGAGAAGGAGCACAGCCGTTGGGTTTTCTGATGTGTTTTGCCAGCTTGTCCTAAAACTCCCGGGTACATGGGAACGGAATGTCCAGATGGCACAGTTCTGCATTCCTATTTTGAAGATTTGGAAAATAAGTGCATGGCATATGTATATGCATGGACAGAAAAGCACATACAAAAAACAATTTAGCATATCTGGGAATTGAATGTTGCAGTTATTTGTTTTTTGAGTTTTAATAATTGTTAGTGATAGAAAATATTTCTTGGGTTTTAATAGTGTGGTGTCCCCATAGTATGAAGTGATTGAAAATTGGTCTGCTCTATTAGTAATGTGACATACATTTTTAGTACAGACCATTCTTTACTATAAACTTTAAACCCTCCAATTTTTTTTGTTAAAGGGTCAGCGTCAGGAATAACATGCAAACAATGCCTTTTATTCTGTGTGCTTGGTCAGTGCTCTCTTACTCTGTAGACATTTAAGAGTCATGGCACAGGAAAATGAGAAAGAAGACATAATTTCTGTTGCATGATATCCCTGGCATTCAGGAGGACTTTTGTGTGCTTAATGTTTCATACCGGCACAGTTCTTAAGCATTAAGTTAAATTCTGTTATTTTATTTACTACCTCACTGTTTGGTAGTACTTAAAGTAATTTCTATGGGACCTGACTTTTACCCTAATTCTCAAAAAGACCAAAACCTTTTTAAGGTGACTCTAATAATCTCTTAACACCTTGTCCTAAAATGCTCTGAGGGTTATTGCAAAGCAAGAATAATAACACGTTTCTTCTTAAAATAATGAGAAATTAATGTTATGATTTTATTACACTTTTCTCATCTGAGTGGGTAAAATATTTTCCTGTTGACATTTCTGAAGAAGGCAAGGAAATTCTTGTTCAAGAGTAAATTTATATGCAATGAGAAGCTGGAATAGCAACAGCAATCTTTGTAAATCCTAATGAAAGCCATAATCCAGAGGAATAAGTCTTCTTGATAACAATAAATCATTATGATTGCCACCTACTCTTTCAAACCCACAGACCAGCATCTCCAAAGTACCGACTCACTGTTTAGATATACCAGAGTCAAATTTGCTCTCTGTGTGTATACATATATCACCCACTTAGGATTCCTAACTCAAGCGTCAACGTCAGAATTTTAACCACAATGCCTTGAGGGCAGATGGTCAGCATATTAGTTTACTATTCAGCTGAATCAGTGCTCCCTCCAGTTGGTTTCTTCATTCAGCATGCTTTCCTTTGTGCCATTAGCTATCCCTGGCTCAAAACCACACAAATAATCATGATTTCCTTCAAATATTTTGAGGGAATTTTTTTAATAACTCACCTTGAATAACTGGATGCATTTTACTCTGGCAATATATTTCAGGTATTCAGTATTTTTTTTTACTATGAGACAATAGTTCTCCTATTTAGAGCCTCGGTGGATTAGCAATGGGATGTTTGCTAGATCATGCTGGACTTGTCAAATGTTGCCTCTATTATTAGCAGGAGTCACTGCACAATATAGTAATTTGAGGCCAACAACAACAACATAAAAGTACTTATTTTCCCTTACAGGAGACCTTTTTCTCCTATGTGACCAAATTACAATCTGCTAAAATCAACAGACAAAAAACTAGCTAAGTTTTGAAGGCTTCTAGAATAATTCTGGTGCCTAAGCAGTCCAAAAGTTAGGTGCTTATTTTCCAAGTTCCAAAATGCTAATTTAATATTTTTTCAACCACATAATTAATTGTATCAGAATGGGCATTTAAAAATTAAAACTATGTTATCACGAGGTATTTTAGTATTTAGCATTTTGAGCATTGAATGAAATCTATGTCCAAATCTTTGTTTTCTGAGAAGAACGGGACAAGGACCATGTACTCGAAAATACAGTGCTTAATTTCTTCAATGTTTATGTAATCACTTTTTGATTTGACAGCTGTTGCCATGCTGGCAATGAGAGTCATACTAGATAAAAAGTTAAGGAGAAAAAGAAAAGTGAATTCAGCTAAGTTCAGGTCTTGGGAACAAAGGAAGTGTTAACACTCCTCTGGACTGCTCTCCCACTTCAGCTAAGAAGCTGTGAAAAAATAGACTCTCTCAGGGCTTGAATGTGAATGAGTTGAACTCTCCTGTAACTAGGAAATCTTTTCAGAATCAGACAGAACTGAGCAGGTTTTCAGTTGGTCATATCCCATTCATTCCTTCACTCCTTATCCTCCACATGCTGATTCAGCTTGTAACTGAGCATGTTAAGGCTTTTGAAGTCTGATCAAAGATCCCACACTGGCTGCAGAGAGGTGGAAAAGAAGGAAGGCACCTTGTCTTTTGTGCTCATCCTAGTTCCAGACTTTACTGCTCCATCACTGTCATCTAAACCAGAATAAAAAATGAAAATTCCTCTGGAACTTGGATGCTATTTTAATTGTTCAATTATGAGTAATCCAAGAGGTTGGCTAGTGCTAAATTATTTTGTTCTTTCTGTTTGTATGCTGATCGCTTCCCAAACCCCACTGCCTCAGCTCCCCAATCTTAAATGATGCTTCTATCTAAAATGCTCTACGAGAAATATTGCTGAGTACACTTGCATCAGTGCTCACGTGGGAAGAAAATTTACCTGGCCCATGTCTAAAGGCCACACCTTATGAACCACTGATGCATTTTTAATCTTCCCCATATCATTGGAACAATGAGGGAAGAGGAAAGCATCTTGTAATCAAACGTGGTTCTCCTAAGTATGATCAAAATTCCTCCTTTTTGTATGAGGTCCATGTAGTTCACCTGCCAGGAAGGACTGGCAGGGAAGGACTCTGCCCATGCTCAGTATTTTGAAAGAAACAGAAATATTTCTATAATCTCTGGAGTAATAGTAGTAGATTAAGGTAAACTGGTAAAACAGCCCTGGATAAACGATTTCAGTTAACAAACTTAAAATTGTCATCAAGATTCATTTATCCATTGAGTTTGGAAAAAGCTGGACAATGTCTAGATTTTTGCTAACTCTTGACCCCTGTAAGTACCTGGGCATTCAATTTTAGTTTAGGGAGGTAACCTTGATTATTCTTTTTCTAATCAAATGCTGGGTCATGAGTCAGTGACTCAAGCTACACCTTCAGCTCATGACTGTTAGCCCACAACTTTTATGGGCTTCTTGGTGTTTATATGTTTATTGCTGTTTTTCCACTCCTTCCACTTATCCCTAAATTGCTGGGCGTGATAAGGTTTTTAGTTCTGTTCTTTTGAGCTACTCCTCAGTTCTTGTGAGGAAGAAGAGGTGGGTCCCATGCTTGTTTTCCATGCCACAAAGCTTTCTGCAGGAGCAGCCCTTGAAAGGATATCATAAGGTCCTTGGCAGATGTGTGTATAACTAGATCCCTGTGCCTTTCCCTTCGCTTCACAGGCCGTCTTCTTCAGTAGCAACCTCTCCTCCTGCCAGGGAGCATAGCACCAGGAAAGGTTATAAAGGATTTCTCTAACTGGACATTGGTGTCCTTTTCCTGCCCAGCTCTCTTATTACTGAGAGTTTCTCACTGTCCACATCTGATGTCAGTACTGAAATGTAGCAGGCTGACCAAAATGCTTTTACTAGTCAGCAGTACAGTACCCACAAGCTGGCATTTTTCACTTATGTCAGTGTTTTTTTTTCCTGCAGAGGGAAAGGCTAATGGTTTCCGTACAGCTTCTGAATCAGGGTAAAGGCTGCATCCCGCTGTCACTTCATTCCAATTCACATTGCATCTTGTAATTGCATGTGCAGTCAAAAATTATTACTTTTGTTATCTGCAGCATGGCAAACAATGAGACTGCTGATCTGCAGCAAACTCTGCATCAAGCCTCGCACTGGGTTGTCCCAGGTCTGTGAAAGGTGGGCAAAGTTCTGGGCATAGACTGGGGTTTGCAGAGTTCTGTTTTCCTTCAAAGCCTTTTATTTAAATGGCTGCTGATAAATGAGGTACAGAAAATGGCATTAAAGAGACTCATGATGTCAGCAAACATTGCTGCTTGGAAATGTCACATTACTGTCATTGCACGGAGAGAAAGGGACCCAGCACTGGCTGGTGTGTACAGTCAGTAAGGAGAGCTGATTCCTGATCCTCTCCTGCCCTTTGCAGAATAGAAGTTCTTTAGACCAAGAGAGATAAGGAGAGAAAAAGAAACATATAGCTGCATTTTTCTTTGTTAATAATTTTTATATAAAACAGAAATAAATATTTTTGTGACCTAAAATATAGTGCATTGAAATGTTTCCTGGTGAGTGATTAGAACAGCATGTAATATTGTCTGACGAGCAACATGAATTCATTGACAACCAGCTGTTGAGTCTTACATATTTGATCTGTTTCTATTCCTTATGTTTTATTAATGCCATCCTTCAGTTCTAATAATGCCTGATTCTGTGCTTCTCAGTCAGCTACTGAGAAATTAATTTTCTGGGACTTGTTCCTAAGGAAGAAATGATGTGGAATTGAACCTGTCATTCCTGAGGAGCATTAACCAGGCTTTGGTCTTGGGAGAACTCTTTTAGATCCCTCCATGCAACAGACTTTTTATAAGGATTGTAACATACAAGAAAGAAACATATTTTGGGAGCATTGGTGCTTTATATTTTGCTACAGTGGAGTCTGGTAGGAGAAACAGGACCACAGTTAGGTTATCTCTCTGTGTTAGAGTGTATGGGTATGTGTGGGGCCAGCTAGGGAGGATGCAAGGACCCCCAGCTCATTGCACAGCAATTAATGGGCAGAAATACAACCAATCACCAGTTGTGATAATGTATTAAAGCTTTGTAGATTCAGTGCCTCTGGTCCATGTGCAAACCGTGATGACCAGACCTCTGGTCAGCACAAAACGTAAAGATCAGGATGAAGACTTGCTCACACCTTGCACCTCCTTTGCTGCTAGAGGAAATCTGAGGATGCTGAGAGGAAGCAGAGGAGCTTTGGCACTGGCTCCATCAGCTGGCCTGGCCCCAGTGGGTGTGGGGGTGGCTTTTGCTGCCTGCACAGCAGAGCATTCAACAATCAGTGCATGGGCTGTTACACCACAGCCAGAGCCTCGCAACAGCCCAGAGCCACTGCCACAGACCCTGCCACCAGGTGTAGAGCTCTGCTTCTATTGGATTTGGTCTATCCTGATGTCTGCATACAGAATCATTAAAAAACATGTTAGGGGGGAAAGGACATATGGAGCCTGACCTGATGAGCTTTTCATTTCATTTAGATTGCTTCAGCTACAGCAGCCAGGCTTTGCAGAGAGGGAGGGCATATAGTTCTTAGAGTTTGTTTTTTTTTAATGTGCTTTTTTTCCGTGGCCTGACCTGATGAACTTTTCATTTCATTTAGATTGCTTCAGCTACAGCCAGGCTTTGCAGAGAGGGAGCGCATATAGTTCTTAGAGTTTTGGTTTTTTTTTTTAATGTGCCTTTTTCCCCTACTTATTTTTTTTTAATTCTTCTCTTTTAATTTATATTTGTTTCAAAATATAATTTATTTAAAGCTAACAGATTCTTCTAGTGGGATGATTTCTGGGGGGGAGGAGGGGGGTTCACCATTAAGGCAGAATGGGCAGCCCAAATTTAATGAAAATAAATGGCATTTGCTCATGTGTAACCATCTCTTGTAGAAACCCTACCTAAATGTGCCTTGATGTTTCTGGAATAAAATAAGCCAGCCAAAGTCTCCCCTTCATTTATCTTAAAAGCAAGAGATGACACTTCAGATATTGTTTTCTCAATTTGTCTTTAAAAGCGAGCATTTGAATGGGGTGTCTGTTTCTGCAGTAGAAATGTCACAAAATTTGGGCTGCATGGGTGCAAACAGCAGACTGTAAACCTTATGCTGTTTGTCTTTGGGATAGCCTACCTTACAATGTCAATATGTGTTCTGCTAATCAGATGAATGCTGTGTCCTTGTGCATGAAACATCCATAAAGTATGCATATCCCTTTGTGTTTTAAAAGCAGTTTTAGCCTAATGTTTTAATACACAGGCGTATTGCAGAATTGGTGTCACACAGCATGTCTTCATTTGTAGTTACTATGTTGCACCACAGAACTATTTTGTTTTCACATTGTAATGTACATTTCTGAGATGCTTTTCTGAAGGAAAAGTACACAATCAATCCTTTAAAAAATACTGCTTGAGGAAATAATTGTATTAATCCTACACACAATATCCTTCCTGTCATATAGTGGAATTTAGATGGCAGAATCAATAATGTAGTATTCACATGGGAATTGCTAATACACAAATTAGTGCATGGTGCTTCTGCACTTGGTAGAAAAGATAGCCTGTGTTCCCTCAGCCTTTTATTGCTGTGCAATCAAAGAGAATTATGGACATAAAAAATCCAGTAGAATATAATGGCATATTTCGTGAATTGCAATGTTTACTAACAAGAGAAAACGTTGCTCTTTTCAACGTGGCTGAACAGAGCAGCAAGCAATATTTAGAGTAGTAATAAAAGGCAAATTATCAGTGTTTTCCTTTAAAGCCTATCATGGAGGTAAACTAAAATCTAATGCAATCTGGTAACATTAATGCGTGCTCTTTATGGCGTAGAGTGTGAATACTGGAATACTAATTCATCATATTTATTCCACCTAGCAATATCCTTTTGTGTTATTGAAAATATAAAGGAATATAAATCAAATATAATGAAATAATTTAATTTCTGATGGTTACAGAATGATCTAAATATACTGAACAAGACCCTGTGACTGCCTGCTCTAGTAATTGCTCAGTTGTGTGCTTATTTTCATAATCAATGCATTACTCAGACTATCTTTGGTGGAATTTATTACCACATTTTCAGTTTCATGGTACTTAAATATGCAGTACGCAGTCCCACAGAAAATTGTGATCTGTAGAGCAAAGAATCATGGTGTCAGAGGTCAGAGTTCTTTGTTTTCATTCCCTTGAAATCGCTCTTTAATATTCTAAAAGGGGCAAAAAGCATGTAATTTGCATTTAAAGTACAGCTTTCCTGCATTACATCCCCTTGAATGTATCTTTTGGGTAGTGGACATTTATCATAGAATTCCTCTTGACTCTGGAAACAGTGCAGAAGGTAGCTGAGGAACCTTTGTAACTGTGCAGTACAAGGCAATAAATCTGAAGCTGCCACAGGATTACTATGGTAACCATCCAGCCTGTCGGTCTTCCAGCCTTACTGAAAGGTAGGTTCAATTTTCAGCTCGTCAACTCCTCGCCATGATTTACTTGTTGACACTGCACGTTTGATGTAGTAGTGTTAATGCCCTCTTGCAGCACAAGGGACTAATACTGACACTGTTTTATATGGCAAAGCACAGGAGCGGCCACAGGAAATCATTTAAAATTGTCGAATTGTATTCCTGTCAGCAAAAGCACAAAGTGGCATAAATTGCCAGATTTCGAATCCTGTTTTAAGCTGCTTCAACTTTGTATGGGAGAAGGAACTGTCTTCACATGGCAGCATGCAGTATGAGCTTAGAAATGAGGTTAAAATTGCCTGCTTACTAAAACATTTATAAGAGGGGATATGTGCAGGTCATCCTGGGGTGTGTATCCCTCTGCTTGAACCCTTTTTCAGTTCCTTACTGCAGAGATGGAGAGGGTTTTGGCATGCAGTGGGGTGATTTGTCTTTTTTGTCTTGTAGTATTCTCCATGGAAATGATCTGTGGTTTTAAATAAGTATGGCAAATGCTGTTATGCCTCAAAACAGATTACTAGAAATGTAATGTTTCGCATTTACACACCCACTTACTTTCTCCCTAGGGCAGACAGGCTGTCTCAGGTGAGCCAAAGAACCCAGGGACTGCTGACTGACATCTTGATATTTCTGTTTTTGAAGCTGTCCCCCAGCTTTCTGGGGTCAATCCAAATAAGAATGGTGTTTAACTGAGCTTAAAGTGCCTTTGTTGCTGAAGAAAGGAGAGAAACGTGTATTAGTTTTTAACACTGAAATACATTCGGGAACACTGAGGCTTGTGAAGCCTGGTTTACTAAGAGTATTTGTGGGTGTGGATGTGCATGTGTCATATGGAGTGTAGTTGGATCCTTTCACATCTAGTTAGAGGTGAAATCTGGTTTTCTGAATGGGGATAAAGGCAATTTAGTCTCTGTTATCCTATCTTTGATATGAGTGGATTCTTTTTTGTGTATTGAAAACCAGAGCCAGAATTTAGCTTTTCTCTCAATGGGGGTGCTGATCAAATTTAATGTCCCTGCTCTGATTTCTGTCTTCAAAAACACTGTAGAAATTTAGTAGATTTTTTACTTCCTCTCTTTGTCAAATTTGGTGGAAACTGACTGGTTGTTGCTAAAGGTAGCAGAAACAGGAGGGAGTTTGTACCCCCTCACATATGCCACTCTGTAATCATCTTTGGAAAAAACCAAGCGGAGAAAAAAACTCGGCATACAGCAATTGATATGCTTTAGTCCAGTGTCCTTTGAAGTGGAGCTTCTTGACTAGAAAAGGTGTGGCCCAGTTTGAAATAACTCTCTCAAGCCAAACCTTTCAATGCCTAATCTTGTCATTCACCCCATCTTTGATTGTAAGGAGGATTTAAAGATGTTCAGCTTGAAGGATCTTTAGATATGCATTTCTTCCTTTCCCTAAAATATTCCCTAAGATTCCTCTCAAAACGATATATTCATTTTAAAGAAATAAACCGACCAAAGCACGGCTGATAGTAGTGGTGATTTGCAGCAACATATCTGCATAAAATGTTACCCTTCTCCTGCTGTGAAATATTCTACCTGCTGAAAAATATTTGTTTGCTCTCCTTGGGACACTACTGCTATTTATCTGCTGGTAATATTCAGTTTGGTTAGTGTGAACACCAGATGAAGATAACATGGAAAACCACCAAATTGGAAGTGTGCTGTGCTGTACTCCTTCTCACAGCTGAATCTGGATTGCCTTCTGAGTGGTAAGAGCAGAAGCAGGAGTGGGTCCCTCATCAGACAGGCAGTGGCTCAGCCCACATGCTCAAGTTTCTGTTCACTGAGAGCTGGAGTAAATGACCTCTAACCGTCTATACAGGTGTGTTTTTGGTTTTTATTTCCACTGGTCTGGATTAGTTGCTATTATTGGGAAGCACAATTTTGACCTTGGCTGGCTGCTAGATGCCCATCTAGCTGCTGTCTCACTTTTCCTTGTCAACAGGATGGGAGAAGAAAATAAACTCATGTATTGAGATAAGGAGAGGGAGTTAACTCATGGATTACCGTCATGGGCAAAACAGGCTTAACTTGGGGGAGATTAATTTAATTTTTTCCTAGTTCAAATGGAGTAGGACAGTGAGAAAGAAAGGACTAAAAACCACTTTCCCCACCTCCTCCTTCTCAGTCTCAGTTTACTCTTAGGTGTTCCACCTCTTCCACACCCCAGCTGGTGCAGGGGGATGGGGAATGGGGGTTGTGGTCACTCCATAATATTCCATCTCTTCTCCTCCTTCTTCCTCCCACTCTTCCCCTGCTCCAGCCTGGGGTTCCTACCACAGGATACAGTCCCTCATGGACTGCTCCAGAGTGGGTCCTTCCCATGGGCAGCAGTTCTTCACAAACTGCTTTGGTAATACCAGTCAAAGCTTATAGTGATCAGCACAGAAATGAAGACCAGCACATTTCCCTACAGGGCAATGACTAAGACGTAAGAGAAGTGGTGGACATGAGAAGGTGTCAACTTTTGACTTTATGCTGGCACCATATACACCTTATATCTGGTGAAATTATGAAGGAATGTGTTTCTTCAAGGATGGCCTTCAAAAATGTCATGTCTTCCTTACCTTAATTAGACAGATCACTCCATCCCATGTGATGACTTAATCTCTTGTTTGAGAATCAGTAGCATATTGTAATTAAGGACGGTGGGCTTTATGAGGAAATGCTGGAAGAACACGAGAATTGCACTTTTTAAGGGATAGCAAGAAGGAAAATGTGAGAAAGGAGTAATGTGTTTTTGTTTAAACATTTGATGGTGATAGATGTTGGCTAGTGTTGCTTTCCAGACCACAGCTGCTTGAAGGCAGTAAAGCTGACTTTTTCTGGCAGGCCACAGCTAGAGCTTTGTTTGAGACATTGTTTCTTGGCTATGCTATTAAATAGAAACTTAGTAAGCATCCATATTTTTACAGTCCTAAAGCTCTTTCTGGTCTGAGATTTAGTAGATATATGTACCTCTCTGGAGTTGGATTCAGTTCTTCTTGGAAAGCTGCTCATAGTTTTCTCTGCATATTTTATGTATATCTCAAATTAGGAACATGCCTAATAAAAATGTGGTACCATTTTATAATTAGAGCTGTGTTCAAATAATCTTTTTTAGAAAGCTGCTAAGACTTTGAAAATAGTGCTGATTTCCTGGCATGAACATGGTAGATAATTTAGCAAATATCTTCTATTTTCTAGAATTGTATGTCTTCAAAATTTATCCTTTACCATAGCATTTGGTTCTGAAATCTGAACTTTTGTTTAAAGAGAAAATGGTCTCTTGACTCTTATTGCTGCAAAAACAATATTAAAAAATGTGAAGGGAAGTGTGCCTTCCTTCATTTTCTTGACAAGGTGAAATATGAGAACCTAATTTGAGAAGTTATTAACTCTGAAATTTAGTGCTTTGATATTTTTAATGCTTGCTCAACTACTTCACAAAGGACAGTACTGTCCTTTTAGTGGATGCTGCTTCTTTGCTGGCCTATGGTATCATCATTAATAGCTATATTGATTCAGTCACTTATTTTTGTATTTAATTCATTACAAAATGCAACCACTGAAGAGGTTACATAATCCAGAAATCTCAGTGCATTAAACTGGAAGTTGGAAGAAGGAAGCTATAAAATGCAAGGGACCCTTGCTTCCTCTTTATCACAGGAGTTGTCTTTGTTTTCTTGGTATTTCTGATATATTTTATTGTCATTTGGGTAGCTTTTGAATTTTCTTCTTCCCATCTCTATGTGTAGCTGCTGGGAATTTTTTGTTTGTTTGTTTTGACAGTGCTATTGGCTCTACGCCATCAGATTCCTGCAGTACTGCAGCAATAGGAAACCAGTGACTATATGGAAACCATGGGTGAAAGAGAGACGACATCATTATTTTGCATGTTTTTGCAGTTACAGAACTCTGCATTCACTAGTGCTATTTATATATGTGCCACTAAGCAGTCAATAATATCTCAGTTTATAATAAAACATGGCTTAAAAAATCTGTAATAAAACCAAATGTGCTGAGATGTGGAAGAGAGTTTCTTTTGTTTAAACATAGTTCCTTTTGGTTCCAAAGACTATTTTGTCCCAGTGATGGAGCTGGGAGAAGTAAGTGTTTGCAACACAGATTTACGACAGTCCTTCTTCCAAAGTGTAAAAGTTCGGAAGGGGTGGAAAATGGAGGTAGGTGGAGATTTGAGTCTTAAATCATGTGGTATATCAATAGATGGCTGAAGCATTACAGAAGGGGGTTTAGGGGGATGAAAAATGGAACAGGTGTTTTACAGTGCATGCAAGCATGAGCTGGCTCTCTTCAGGTTGGGGATAGGACTCAGTGCTCTGAGGTAAAGGATGCTTCTAGCAAACAATGTTTCCCATGCTCAGACACTTCACAGAGTGGGCAGGTGGCATGCAAGTATCCATGCTGGCCTTGGTTCCCTGGGAAGGACTGGCAAGGCCAGAGGAGCCTTACTTTGAGGACAGGCTTAGAAGAACTCCATGGGGGATAACTCGTGCCTGAAGCACAGTGGTTGTCCTCATAATGGAGAAGTACATGAGGAGAAATGCAAAGGGTATCTGGGAAGGGATAAACTCCAGCATGAGCATATAGTCACCTGTAGATTTCAAAAAATCCAATAGCTACTTCTCCTAAGAACACACAATTAATCTCCCTCTATAACAGGCAGATGAATATCACGTTGTGTATGCTAATTTGAAGTTTTCTTTATAACTTACTTCATTTGCAAATTGTGCCATTCAATTTCCCTGACATGCAAACCAAAGCTCCTGAAAATGAAATGAAATATGTTGTTTTAAGAAAAGGTGGACAGCAGAATAAATAAAGTATGAGAATGTCGTTGTTCCATGGCTCTTTCCCTTTGGAGAACATACAGGAATGAGATTTAGAAGGGGGAAGTAGTGCTTGCACTAGAGAAATGCATGGTGGTGACTGACAGTCAAAACATGAAGAATAAAGAGACCCATGTTTTCAATTAACTATGTCCAAGATCAGGCCTTGAAAATATGAGATAGTCTCTATGTAAACTATGTATAATTTTTACCAGTCTCTGTCCAAATGAGACAATATCACAATGTGCATTAGAATGGGTTGCCAGAGGCAAATGCTTGTGTGATAACTCCCCTAAGGGATTAAAGAAAAGAGCCAAACTTCCATGGTGTCAGCTGCAACATCTCATTTGTTTGGCAGCCATTTGCCATTTGGGAAGCATGCTCTGCAAGCATTCAGAAAAACACCCTTTACACCCAAGAAGAAGGGGCAGAGAAATAGAACATATTAGGCTATATATTTTTGTATTATTCTAATGGGTTTTTAAAAGTATTTTGCTTTTGGGGATCTTTGTCACTCATATATATATATTTTCACTAATTTCATACATTGCTAGTCAGTACTGCAGAGTCTAAATTTGTATCTGAATTGCCTTTTCTGTGATATTTGAATGATCTATTACAGTAATCTATACATTTTTCCATATGGATCTCTTTTATTGGTAGGAATAATAAAGTGTTTGATTTGTACCTGAATCAAAGATGGATTCTGCTTATAAGGAAAATCCAAAATAGCTAAACTATAGCTTAATATTGGCTGGTGGGTATATCTGACACTTGACATAGTACAGAGTATCTTGTGGATGCTGCAGATGTTTCCTCTCAGTTCAGAGAGGTGCAGCTAGTGAAAGTACCTTGTCTTTGAAGGTATTTCAGCTCCTCAGTTGCAAAGAGCTAAATTTGCTGAGCTTGTTGATTTACGTGCAGTATTGTGCTGGAAGATTCTTCTAAAGTGAAATCAATTTTTTAGACATAGACTGACAAATTTTCTTTGTGGAAGTGTGTATTTGCTCTGCATTTAGGTTCCAGTTTCAGAAGCTCTGTATTGGTCTGAAGTCTATGCTTTCTAACAGCTGTTAGACTGCACCCTCTCAGTAATGGTCCCAGTAGGAAAATGGCACTTTCTTTGAGATAAATCTTGGTTATTAAGTAGTTGCAAAGACTGACGTATTTGCCCCTCTAGCCCCTATGAACATCTCAGTGTGAGGCTTGGCTTTGTGCATAACATGGCTTGAGTAGAGGCTGTGTTCAGTCCCACGCTTCCTCCATCTCATCTGTTCCTCTGGCTTACGTTGTACTCGGTTGAGCAATCTGTGAGTGCAGAGTGAGTCAGTTCAGCCAACTGATTGGCTGGAAGACCTTTTGGCAGATGAATCTTCTGCCAGGCAGGTCACTGCGCCAGCTGGTGCTGCGCTCACATGGCTGCTCCTTCTGATGCTAGGGCAGAGTCTGGTGGGAGAGAGCTTCTTTCCATGGCAGCCCATGGTTTCACCAGCCTGGGTGTAACTTTGTACTGAATTTCAGGATTGCTGCCTGGATTTTGAGGCCTGGTGAGCGGATTTAATGCAGTCATTTGTTATGCAATTCATGCTGAACTGATTTTCAGTCTCCAGAAGCACTGAACTGTAACTGCCAACAAGCTCTGAAATTGCATTGGTCTTTGTGAAGGGATTTTTGTCTTTACATATTATGTGTGATTAAAAGCTACAATGAGTACTGTTAAAGGTTTTTTTTTTTTCTCCGCTGTTCATTGCTACCTGTATTTGTCAAGGTATTGATGTAAAGTTAGCTAGTCTGTAGTGTCCTGGATTCTCTGTGCATTTTTCTAAAGTTCATTTCTCAGAAAGTGTTTTCTTTTGCCCATGGACATCTCCTCTGTTTATTTTTGTTTTGGTTATTGCCCATAAACAAGTGAAGGAGAATGAATGTAAGCAGGTGGCCTTTTGTGTTGCATGAGAGAAGAGAAAAGTGCTCTTTCAGAACAGACCTGCATAAGCTCTCCTGCAGCTCTTTCCAGAGCAGCAATTACTGGGAACCATCACTGACAAGCACGTTACAGAACACAGAGATAAAGCGGCTGTTCACTCAAGGCAGCTCCTGAGCCCAGACAGGAACTTTCCTTCTGATCCCTGGGAAATCCTGAGATCACTGTTTAGAGTGATTGGTTGACTCTGTAAATGCAGGTCTTTCCCTGTGGGATGGATGATGCTCCAAAGTTTTTGGGTGCATTACTCTAATATTTGATCCCATTTTAGTACCTCCTTAATAGGTTTTTGGTGGAGAGAGGAAAGAACTCCCTCTAAGGAGAGGGAAAGAACTTGCTTTTTCTTATGTCATTTATCTCCTTTGGAAATTTATTACTTTCTTTCTCTCTTACCAATTTTGTTTTTCTCTTCCATTAATACTTTTATCACTTATTTTAAGGATTCTTGCCATCCACTTTTCTTATTTGTGCTGGTATTCATTCCTTAATTTGAGGTTAAGATATTTCACTTCCAAAGCCCTTCCAGTGGTGTATGGACTAATGTCTTTACAATGCCAGTTTTAAGACACTTCTGCAAAACTCTCATGCTATCACCTGAGTGCTTCCTCCACCCTTATCTGGTGACAGTCCCATAAGTATCTGCAAATGTGTTTTGGGGGTGTGTGCTGTGTATGTTTGTTTTCCATCAGATCCCTCCTGTTGTAATGTTTTAAAACCAATGGCATGCTGGTGTGTTGTCTTGGCTAGTTGTCAGACATACTTTCTCTGTTGTTTCAATATCTCTTTCCCCTCCTTTCTCATCTCTTCCCACATGTTAGCTCTCTAAGGCAGGAAAATTAATTTTGATTTCTTTTGAAGATAATCAGGCCCAATGGGGGCTTGGTCTATGATAAGGATCACTTAGTTGCTTAGGTGTGTAACTACTAACTGATACCATTAATCCATGGAAACCTTTCCTGCAGTACCTGTTCCTCAGCCTTAGTTCTTTATTTTCCTTCCAGCAGTTTTTTTTACCCCAATCTAAAAATTACCACTGTTGTCATTTACATAAATTTTGGAACACAGTCACAACTCAAAGAAGTCTAATTATTTCACCCAAAGTGAAAAAAAAAATTAAAAATCAAGTATCTTGTGTGTTCTTAGTTTGTTATAATCTTAATAATGGTAACCTAATTACAGTCATTGGTATTGGAACCTCTCTCATATGGAAAATTATGTATATACATGTATGGAAAACATGTAGAAGTAGAATTAGGATTTTGAAGCTGACAGGCTGTGCTTGAACAACCCAGCTGAATAAATGATCTGATTCTTGGGATGGCAAGTTTATCTCACCCTCCCAGATTTCTCTTTTTTCTCAATTTTATGATCTTCTGCTCAGTAACAAAATCAAAATATTCCTCCTTTTCTCTTAGTGTTGTCACAGTTCTATACTATAGAAATATATTTCTAAGGTCACAGCTGCACTTTTAAAATGTTCATTGCTATTTAGTGAAACTTGTTTCAAATAGCTTGATGAAAAGTTGTCTTAAAGGATATTGGTTTCTAATATAACTGGCTAAAAATGTGAAAATATTTATGACTAAAACATAGTTACTAGAGAAAGAATTGTGTAAAGCTGCAAAAACAAGATCAACTCAAAATTTCTTCAGTAAAATAAGAAGTCATTTGAAATCAACATGTATATAATAGAGAGTAGAAATAAATTCTTCAATTAGGAGCAAGTTATTTCTGATAAAAAGTAGTAATAAAACACAATATTTTCCTTTCTTTTAAAATATTTTTTTTTTATAAAAGGGGCCATGTTTCACTGTGATCATTGTACTTGCCTTGTACATGTATGAAATCAAAGTTTTTATTCAGAGAGTGCTGCTTAAGGCTCTGAACCCTGGAAAATCCCATATTTAACCTGAAGCACTTATGTAAGAAAATCTCAGTAATAAAGCTTAACTGCCTAGTATCTCAGTATCAAAATGTAACTTTATGTGAAAAACACTGCTGCATTTGGAACCAAATCTTGGACAATATCAGATGATGCCAAAATGCTGATCAAGTAACAAAGGCAGTGGATAATTACAAAATTAGTCAAGATCTGTGAGATACATTAGGTGATTTCCCAGGGCAATGTTGCTTATTTTATGAAGATGGTATTTGCTGAAGATTTTTATATGCATGTATATTAGCTCTTTTTTAGCCTTTCAAGCCCTTAGGACAGTTTATAATCCTTTGGGTTGTCCTTTGCTTTGATTTTTCCTTTCCCCTTGTCACATCTCACTTGAATCAAGTGCATAAAATAAATTTTGGATGCATGCAATGCTGATTCCATTCTTTTGTTCAAGACAGTCTTTCTTGCTTTATACAATGAAAGTGGAACATCCTCTGCTGGACCTTGAAAGACATTTCTGACATGTTGCACACTATTCCCTGATGTTGCGTACTCTATATTTCATAGTATCTGTTTCACTGCCCAGTATTATTTAATTCTCTTTACTGATCTCCATGTTCTACTTTGTTGGAGTTCTGGATGCACTGCTTGTTTCTTCTTGCCTGTCTGGTTGTTATAAAACCTCTCTTTTCCTCTAGCAAATAGAAGCTGCTCGAGTTCAGTAGTTAACTGATGCACACCAGATCAAAGAGCTGAAGATGGGTCTTTAATCTGAAAGTTCATTCAGTTGCAGTGTATGAAAGGCTCCTGAAGCTTCCTGTATCAAAACACTGAGATAGTTGCTTCATGCTATTTTTGCAATATGTTCAGGTATCTACTTGTAAAGAATCCAGATACTGACACAAATCACCCAAATACTTGAGCAAGGATGAAAGATATTCCCTCATAGTGTATGACAGGAAATGTGCTGGATGTGATTTCTATGCCAATGGGAGATCTGTTTCCTAGAGTCACTGACATTCTAACCAAGGCATTGACTCCTTAACTGAGGCCACTTCTCTCTGTCCTGCCCCAGACATCATAACAACAGATTCTTGGCTGAAAAGGATGGTTCCAGGTGGAAAACAGAATTTCAAAAGTTATATGAACATGAGTGGCTTGAGCCCTACAAGAAGCATGTGCATTAAAGTGCAGAGAAGGTTTTTAGGACAGTCCTCCAGGAACAGCATCAGTGCAGAGGCATTTTCCATCATCAGTCAATATAGCTCTAATTGTGGTTTAGGTTAATAGAGGCTTCAGTCATGAACAAGACAACTGTAATAATACTGTACATATTTTTTTATCATATTCCCTGCAGAGCAGAGCTCTTCCCACCACTTCTTTCCCTTTTTATCCAGCTTATCCATGTTTTCAGGCTATGAAATTCATCCTTGACTAATAATATTGATAGTGAAAAGACTATGTTTAATACAGTTCTCTGGTTGGAACATTAGACACTGGTTTTCAGCTTCCAGGAAGAAATAAAACAAAACGGTGTTGAAATCATTTGTGACAAAGCAGGAAATGGCTTGGGCATGCTTTCTTACTCTTGTCCTCAAACATGATTATGTTCTTCTCCTTATTGTATATTGCCTTATCAGCATGAGGATTAGACTTAGCAATGAATAAATTACGAGGAGAAAAGTATACTGCTGTCCAAGAATAACCAGTCTTCTGGATAGTGCATTCAGGAGGATGCTCAAGAAATGTTAGAGGTTGTTTCTGACTTCTGTGGTGTATTGTTGTAAGACAAGGGTACTGTCCCTCTGATTTTTCATGTTCTCCACTGTTACTGCTGTGTTCTTCTTTGTGTAAATCCGCTGGAAAAGTTATAGCTCCACGTGAAGCACGTGAAATATTTCTGCTCAGGTGTGTTCCTGAGGTACTGGCATCCCAAACTTAGCATATGCACAAGTTGGTACACATAACCTGTATGCAAGGATGTTGACAGTAAAGGTTTACTCCTGTCACTGTCCCTGGGAGCAGCCAGGCTCAGCCACACGTGATGAGACATAGGGACCCAACAGCTTTGTGGGCTGAACCAGGTTAACTCCCCACCACTCATCACTACTGGCTGTACCAGCTGTAGGAATTCTGTTCTGTTCTAGGAGAGCAACATTTCCAAACCAAACTGTTCTGTGATTCTGTAAGGTACCTGCTTCCACTCCCATGGAGTTTAAGCAACAAGACAGCCCAGGCTGGGGGGCTTCATGGCTGTAAGAAGTTCCAGTGAGGGTTGGCCTCTTCTCTCAAGCAGCTAGAGAAAGGACAAAGGGAAATGGCCTCATGTGGCACCAAGGGAGGTTCAAGATGGATATTGGGAAAGAATTCTTCACTGAAAGGGTGGTTAAGCATTGAAGCAGGCTCCCCAAAGAAGTAGTGGAGTTACTTGGGAGTGTCCATAAAATGAACAGGGCACTTTGTGATATGGTTTAGCAGGCATGGTGGTATTCAGCTGGAGGTTGGACTGGATGGTCTTGGATGTCTTTCCCAACCTTAGTGATTCTGTTCTGTAACACTGGAGGATTGAATGCTTTCAGATGGCTTCACCCTGCAGCTTCATGTAAGAAAGGGTGACTGAAGTCTCTCACCTTTAAGGGATGTCCAAATTTGTGCAGGCCACTCAGACACACAGCACCATACACTGTGCCTCAGAAGACTCTGTGGGCAGTAGAATGTCCTGGCTTAAACCCAGATGAAAACCCACATTTGTTTCTACAATGAGAAGTGTCAGAATAAATGTTTGGCAAGGGGAAGCTGCCCCACTGAGGGCAGTGGCAAGGAAGGAATTGCACATGTGGTTGGTACTTTGCAGTCACTGAGTGGCAGCAGGCGCCCTGTGAAGTTCACAGCTGCTACCTCTAAATCCTGCTTGTGCTTCCCTGTGGTCTTACTCAGGGACTCTGTTTCCTACAAGTAGTGCTGATTCCTCAAGGGATGCAGGGGCATGTGGAGGGAGAAAGGAGCCATCCCTGGCACAAGAGAGAAGCATCATGCTCTAACTTGGATCACATGAGTGTTTTCCAAGAGGGAGCTGGAATCATGACCCCATCTATCCAGCCTTGAAAGAGAGCAGTCTATCCCCAGTGATTTTAATCATGAAGGAAAGAGACCATTTAACATTCTTCCTCTGTGCCCTGGAGTCCTTGTAGAGAGGCCAGAAATAACTACCCTTCAATGGTTTCCAATGCAAATTTGATTTATTTGTTACTGCCAAAATGTGTACTCTCTGTTTTGTTTACATTTGGAGAATTGTGGTCTTAGACAAATTGTCATAACTTCCAAGTAAAATAACCTATTTTTTGATACTGCTTTTAAACTTCAAAGATAGACTGAGGGGCGGGAAGTGTCAATATGTTATTAATTTTACAGTGGCAAGTTCTTGGCACTAGTCATTCAGATGAAGAGCTGTGATAAAGTGGAGCAGTTTAAAATTACAGCAAGTTCAAGGCAGATGTAGTACCTCATTCACAGTATCTTCAGGCAAAATACTGAGATGAAATTGGTGAACTTTGGTTGATTGTTTGTTAATCCCACCAATGGACCGAGTTGATGAAATAACCTCTCCTTGCAAGGCAGCGTGCAACCATTCATTTCTGTCTTATCATTCATGCAGTTTGTGCAAGAAGTAACTTTTAAAAATTAATTAAAATTGATGCAAGTAGTAGGTAGTGCAGATGCAACTCATGTGAATTCCAGCAATACCCATTTCACAGGAGCAGGGGAGACAAAACACACTTTCATTATCCCACCAATCATATTTGATGAAGATGAACTAGATTAATGTGGTTATAGACAGGAAAATAGCTCTGAGGGAAGGGTATAACCTTCCCTTGCAGTTCAACCCCCTAGAGTGCTGAGCTGTATTTGCTCATGCCCATGGAGAAAAGGCAGTGCCAGTACAGCAGTGAAGCAGCAGTAGTAGTGTGTCCCTCCTCATGTGTTATACTGAAGTCTTTTTACATATACTGGCATCTCAGCACCTCTTTTCACACAAATTTAATGTGAAATGTTCATGTTTCAGAGCTTCTCTGAAGCAATGTGATTTTCCTGATTTTTCTGTGTAGTTACCTTTCACTGCCCCTATAATAGGCTTCCAGTTCATTACAGTGGTCAGAATGATGCTCTTTCTCGAGTTGCTGAGCCTGTCTGGTGTGTTGCTGCTGCCTGGAGTGAGAGCCGTGCTGCTGTTCTCTCCTGTCCCATTCCCATGAGTTCATTATCTACCCCTTTCTTGCAGTGGGTGTGCTGCTTTTTGACACTATAATCCATGGAAATTGCAGAAGACTCCCAAGTTTTCCTGCATGAAGTAGTTGTGTGACGTTTTGATGTTCACACACAGTGCTCGCTCTCACTGAGCAGGCAGTGCTGAGGGAGGAGGTGGCCCGAGGAGTTGGGGACACCTTACCTGGTGGGCCCATCTGTTGCTCACCCAAGTCACCTGAGCTCAGCTGACTCTGCTGAGCTAGCTCGGTACATCTGACATGTGAGCTTTGCAGCAGTGTCCAAGCAGGGTAAAGAGGTGGACACAGAGAGAGACCGTGCATTGCTCTGGTAGTGCTTGCACAGAAAGGGGTTGGACCCCTTCCTGAAAGTATTCCCATCTCCTTCTCCAAACAGCAGAAAATACAAATAATAATTCTTTGTATGTGTACTTGAGGAAGGGCCCCAGACTGCTCCTATTTCTACAGCTGAGGAGGGAACCACATGTGATGCTGAGGAGAGTGAGGGTGGTTGTTGTGTATAGATAAAGCTTTATAAAGTAAGGGCCTTGTTACCCTAGTAGAATCGTGGCTCAGGTCTGCTGCTTAGGCTAAGTAGAGGGGAACTATGGGAGAGTGACTGGAACAGGGGTAGAGAGAAGTGAGAGATGTAAGAGACATGAGAGACAAGAGACGTGCTGTGCGATGGCTGCATGTCCACATCATGGTGTATGGTGGTTGGTTGACTTGGGTTTGTTGTGCCTTAAAACTGAGCAGACTAACAACCAGCTAACTGCTTAAAAAGGCCTGGTTTTTGGCAATAAAGAGCACTCCTTTGCACCTGCCTGGGGACGTGTGCTGCTCTGCTTTGTACAGGTGGTGTGTGCTGGTGTGACCTGGGAATAGCAGCTCTCGCTCTTCTGATGCATTTGGAGGACATGACGGAGTACTGTGCAAGAGACAGCCCTGAGAAGAATTTGTGTTGAGAGTCCGTGTTGAATTTGCAGTACTGACAGCACAAAAAGTGTACTTTGATTTGCAAATGGCTGCATTCTACATGCAAATTACTGGAAAAAAGATAAATGTGGAACCCCACAAAGTTGCTTTTAGTTATCGTCAGAATGGAATCCAATTTTAATGAATACAGCCTAAACTTTTAAAGAGTTTTCACTTAATTGGAAAAATGTTTATTTGCTGTGTTCATCTTTTTTTTTTTTTTTTTTTTTTTTTTTTTTTTTTTTTTTTTTTTTTTTTTACCCATGGTAGTATTTTTCAATTAATTCTTCAATTTGAAAAAAGAAAAGTTTTCTTCTCCGACTATAAGAAAGCCTCTAGAATTAAACCACAAAGTGTTAGAGCTATGTGATTTGTCACATTCACGTTGAAATAAGGTTTTATTTTTGAACATAAAGGAGGTGGTATCAAAAGATCTTGTTATCTACTCAGTCCTCCAGTCTGAGTTTTATAAGGCTTCTAATTTTTTGATAGCAAGAATGGCATAATAAAACAATCATGAAAACTATTTAAATCAAACTTCCACCACTGGAAAGAGACAGGTATAGGACAATGTTTCAATTTAATTTAATTCTAATTTTACCAGGAATAACTGAAGAATTTTTTATCCAGATCCCCATTATTATTGAAGTTTTAAGTAAATATACTTATTGCCTGTGTCTGCCAGTAAAATTCTAATTTTTTTTTTTTTTTTTAATTCAAAAACATTGTGGTTATGGCCCTCCAGATTTCTATGGGAAAGTAAAGTATGATTAGGCAGGCAAGAAACCATCTTCCCAGCCAAATGAAATGGGCTTTCATGTTAATTATAAAAAACAATACTGTTACAATAAGATCAAAATTTCAAAAAGAAAAAATAAATACATTTATTCATTAATAAACTAAAATGTATGTGATGGTTAGTTTAGCAACAGCTGGAGATGGTTAGTTTAGCAAGTTTCTCAGTGAGTCTTCTGGCACCCTGACATTGAGGTCTCTAATGATAGATACTCTGACTCAGACACCTTGAGTTTATTGAACTGAGGATATAGATAATGAATTGCTTAAAACATGGGGGAAAAAAAATGTTGTATGTCCTCACCTCCTCAAAATGGTCAATCAGTCCTGAGTGCTATTTCTCTTATTTGGTCACTGCCTGGAATCTATCCTTTCTAATTTTTTTTTCTCCATAAATTTTATCCTCTTTCAGGAGCAAATTAGAACACAGATTTGTGTGAAGAGCAGAAACTGCTAATTTATCTGGGCAAGGGTGAGAACTTAGAAGGGTGAGAAGCCACCACACATTTTAGTTTAAAACTCCATTAATTTGTTGACTACTAATGAAGCTTTTCAAAGCTTTGTATCTGTTCTTTGTGTTTCTCCATTTTTGAATATTCATCTTAGAGGAGTGCAAAGTTTGAAGAGGTAATGCAAGTTAAGGTCATATGAACCTATTTTGAATATGCCCTTTGTGCACCATATTTAATGAAATATCTCAAATTAGCACATCTCAAATATAGTGACTTCTGACTGGCTGGACATTGCAAAAAAACCCTATTTAACTGCTCTCACTATTCACATACTTCTGAATCCTACATGCAAAGGTGGGATCTGACAGAGACTGTATTTTTCTGGTAGGTGGAGAGGTTTTCATCTTACACAGGCTGGGGTTTTAATTTTGTAGGGCAACACCTGGTTCTTGAAATCAAAAGTGTAAGAAAAATTAGAATGCAGAAATATTGCTTGAATAGCAGAAATGGATAATTTATCTTGGAAAGGATTGTGATTAGCAGCTGCCACACAAATGTACAAGATATGATCAAATGGTAATATGTGAACTCAAGTAGGTGTTTCAACCTCTCTAAAACATGTTATGAATGAGCTCTCCTGTGACTTAATCAGGTGGGTCTTATATCCTCTTTATCATATTTCACAATAAAATAAATAGGTGTTTCCTGTTGCTGATGAACTGTTGAAACAACATACTCAAGTGCAGAGAGGTTAAATTATCTATTCCTTATAGCACTTGGGCACTTCTTGAAGATCTAAACATTATAACTTGATATTAGCAATTTCTTCTTTTTATATAACCCAAAAATTGCATAAACTTGAGATGTTATCTGAACACACTTGATAACAGCTTTGCCTCACACCATCCACTAAGAAAAATTAAATTTGTAACATTTCCCTGCTTATTTCTGTCCTTACCAGCTGCCTTTGCTAGCACCAGTGGTTTTGTGTCAGCTTCATGAACCAGCTGGGGAAAAAAGCCCCATTCTCTGATCTGATTCATCACAAGCCTGTTGAGTAAGTGGCTAAAAATGGGAAGACCATGTAGGGAGTGAAAGTAATGGCCAAGGGGGATGAAGATAGGGGAGGACTGCTGTGTTTGGCAGCTGTGATGATGAAGGTGGTTGCTGAGCACTGTAGGTTCACGGGATAGTCCTGCTTCTTCTCCATCCCTACTGGTTGTAGGCCAAGCCTGTGGAAAGAAAACTAACCTAAATAGAAATTCTACATTAGATCTGATCTTTAAGTAGACTTGTAACCTCCTCCTTGCTATACCAAAGGCAGGTAGGAGTAGTTTTACCAGCAAGGTACGGGATGTGGAGAGGAAAGGTGATAGCCTCATGGTGACAACCTGTGTCTATGAACTGAACTCAACAAACAGCATGTGTCACTCCTCATTCTTTGCTTTACATTACCTGCTGAAGGTCAGAAGTTCAGTTGTCTTAGGTAGTGAGGCTCCATAGGATTTTTGTTGTCATTTGTTTCTCTGACTTCCTGGATTTTATTAAAATTTTTCATATTGGAGCTATAAAATATTTGCTGAAGAGCTGTAGACTGCTTATGTTGGTTCTTCCAAGACTTTAAATATCAGTAGTACTGTTATAAATTGTACCCACCAAGACTGACCTCCATAAACTAGAATACTAAAGCACAGTAAAGATGAACCCTGCTCTTAGAGTCTAACAATTTAAATTGTAAGACTGAAAGTTAACTTAAGACTGTTAAAAAAGTTAAAAAAATTTAAAGTTAAAAATTAATTTAAGACTGAAAAAGAAGTTTTATTCTCCTGATTAAAGGTGAATTGAATCTCAGTGAAATTAAAGAGGAAAATTTCCTTCTGCAAAAGTGAGTCAAATAGCTGATTTCTAACAAAAACCTTCCCCTTATTGTGGACTTGCTCAGAGAACAAAGCAAAGAAATCAGATTTTCTGAATCTCAGTCCTGCATCTTAACCAGTCATTCGGGTCATCTCTCTTTACTATATTCTTTAAAAATAATTAAATTGCCTTATTAAGAGAAGGCAGAATGGCTTCGTTAATGCCACAGAAACTGATTAAATTCCTTATGCTGGGAGAAAGGTGCATTGGTTATTATTAAACATGTCCTTGATGCAGCCTCAAGCTCAAAAGGTCATTAAACTATTGCCTGGAGCGGCTAAAGGAGAATTTCTCTATTTGCCTTTTTTTACACCCTTCTTCGAATCTATCCTTTCTAAGACCCTTAAAAAAAAAAATAAACCAAAAAAAAAAAAAAAAAAAAAAACCACACACAAAAAACCAAACCAAAACAAAACAAAAAAAACCAAAAAAACCCGAAACCCTATACCCTTAAAGCTGTCTCTAATTATGTGAAAAATAAACTCTGGAGAGTTTTCTAGAGAAAAATATTACTCTGTAGGGAAATGAAATAAAATAAAATTAAAACTCCAGATAATTCTCCAGACAAATGAGACCAGAATGAGTGTCACTAATTGTAATCATTATACTGGACTAAATTGTCATTTCGTTGGGAGAAGAGTGTGTCTAGTCTCAAAGTTTTAAATCAGAAAATGTTGATGACATTGATCAAGGAGCCCTAGAAGGCCCTTTCAGTTTGCCAAGGAAGATAAGCTCCTCTGACCTTCAGTAGGAAAGCATCCCTTTGATTTGTTAACATTTGTGTGCAGAAGCTGTTAATCTTGATTAACTGTTGCAGCCTGATTTAATACGGTCACTTTTAGATCAGTATGCAAGGAGATGGTTCCTGAGCGGCAGAAGGCAGGAAGAAAACCTGTCTGACTTTGTCTTTGTTCTCATATCATCCCTTTCAGAACTGTGATGTCAGTATTTATGTTTCTTCTTGAAACATAAACCTTGCCAGAATGATGACCACTAGTGTGAAAAGTGTCTTAAGAAGAAAGTTTCCTGTTCCCCTTTAGCCATTATTTCCTTTGCCTATTTTTGCATAGGTTGTCTGTACCAATCTGATTGTGACAACTGGTGGTAGCAATTAGGCTGCAGACTTCTGTCTAAGTGAAACCTGTTACTCATCCCATTAAGTCTGCAGGATGTGTTTTGCCTCATTAATCCAAACTAGGGCTGTAATTTCTTCTGCTCATTCCCCACCCCACCGTGAGCCGGGCATTAGTGCAGATCAGGACCGGCCTGTGCTATGTGCCAGGTGCAGAATTGGCTGCTGACGGCCGCTGCTTTTGTTCGTGTGAGTGGGAGCTCCTGGCTGCTCCTGGTCAGCCGGAGGGAGCCCAGGGTCTGGTAGGGTGGCATTTGTTGCGCTCAGTAATGGATGAACTCTCGGTGCCCTTGTTGGTCACTCAGCACTAAGAATGGAGGAGTTTGGCAGCCAGCTCACTCTGTGTGGAGCCCGTGTGGTGTGTCTGAGCTACCTGCTTTTGCAGAAGAAGGAGGGCACCTCTTCAGAAAGGCCCGTGTGCTCGGCGGGCACGGGAGACTGCCAGCCCTTCTTTTGAAGGCCGGAGCTGGGACTCCCGCTCGGAGGTGGAGAGGTGTCTCTGTGCCATTATAACTACCTGACAACTAAGGCACGCTGTGTTCTGTGTGCACCGGCTGGAGTTGCTCTCGCTGCTGTGCTGTAGTGCGGTTTGGGGCACGGAGCCCCCGGGGGCTCTCCGGTGGGCCCGGCTCCTTCCAGCGCTGTGCCCGCTGCAGAGGCGCGGGCTGAGCGAGCCAGGGCTTGCCAGAGGTAGGGAGGCAATCTGTCTGCCTTGTGTGCTTAATGCTGGCTCCTACCGACCCTCCCCATTCCACCCTGCCTCCGCTTTTTTCCCCCTGAGGAATCACTGAAAGTGCCTCTATGCTCTTTGGTGGGCTATTGCGACAGATTTTTGTTTTCATCTGTAGCTGGTGCTGACAGAGAAGGCTTACGTGGTTCATTCCTGTAAATTTGCTCTTTGTTAGTGCTATGGTGGCTTTTTTTTGTGTGTGTGTAATTACAGATATATTTACCTAAATTTATGTGACAGTAATGTTCTGATTTGCAGTAAGATACTCGTAAATCAGGAAGACTGTGCATTGCAAAGCAGCTGAGAAACACAACATATTTTCAAAGAAGTTTCATAATAGAGTATATTTTTTATGGTGTTGGAGTATATTTTTTGCCACAATTCTACAGAGAAAGCATTAAAATAAGTTAGAATGGTGAAACTCCTGGCAAGATGTTTATAAACGGTAGCTGTGTAGCTGTACACACATCATGCTCACTTTGGATCAATTTCCACTGTCACATTCTTCTGACTGCAGGATAATATAAAGCTTCGAAAGTAAAATAATTTTCATCACAATGTAAATGACTTTTGAGTGGAAAAAAAAGAAAAAAAAAGAAACTGTATAACCTGGAAACTCCAGTGTACAGATTTTTGGATATCAATTAAGATGAAATAATGTCACTTAAACATGAAAATGAAAATGCTGCCCCTTTAAGGTAGCATTTTTCTTCTTTACTTTGTCAAAGACAACTGCAGTCACTGTGCCAGTGCACCTTCAAGGTGCAGTGGTAGCACTCTGAAATTTGGCAGGTTTAAGTTTGGAGTTGAGTTATAGTGGCAACCTTGGCCCTTTATGCCTCCCTTTAAGGTAGAAATCCAGAAAACAGTACACAGTTAATAATAATTGTGTATGTTGGCATAATGTATATGCCTGAGAGAAAGGCAATTGGGCTAAAATGTCATGAGGCTGAAATGAACTGGCAGAAATTGGTTGCTTAATAGATGTGATTTTTTTAAAACTACTGGTTAAACTTAACTACCCTGGAAACTTTAAGGATAATTCAAAATGATCTTTTAAGATGATAGGCTGCCTATAGGGGTGATGATGCATGTGCTTTCAGCACACGAATTATCTGTTACCTAGACTGCTGCCTTTCAAGGGTGCAGTCAACTGAAGGTCTAATTTTGTTGGTATATGGAAAAACAAGATGCTAGATAAGCTGTTTTTCTACTCAGAAAACCTTTGCAGGGGCAATGAGGGCTCACCATGTCTGGGGAGTGTGATCGATGGCAAAAGAAAAGCAGAAATCATATGGCTGAGTAAAAACTTCCAAGCTCTATAAGAATAGCAAGGTTGGAGAGGGTTTTGGTTTATTTGTTTGGTTTTGCCTTTTTTTCTTTTTTTTTTTTTTGGTTCCTGGATGTGTGGGTGCTGGGCTTTTTTTTTAAATTATTATTATTTTGGTAGTTTTCTGTTGTTTATTTGTTGTTGTTTTGTAGATGCCTGGTCCTTTAGGATATACTCAATTTACACCTTTGTGGTTTTTTCCTGCTTAAATAATGAGATCCAGAAATCTTCTTTTTAAGTGGAAATATAGGGGTGTTTGTAAGCTGTTTTTTACTTCTATAATTACAGGTAGCAGATGATATGGAAAAAAATAGTATTTGGTGTCACTTAAATTATGTTGTCTAGCTTGGTCCCAGCTCCATTTATTTGAGAAGACTTCCTAGCATCTGTTTTGCTTTGGTCCTGAGACCCTCCAGACAGCTTTTGTTCTGCAGTGAGTAGGCTGAGAGCACGGGGAGTCAGTTGGTAACGCGATCCTGCAGATCCAGATGCAGGAGTAAGTTTGTGAGGGCAGCAAACGAGGCTTTGCCAGATGCTCTTGTCATGCATGTACTTTTAACAAGACCCGTTTTCTGGTAACTTCAGCTGTAACCCCCTGGGCTGGGCCAAGCTCTCAAAAGGCTGCTCTGACTGCATGAAGTGTCACTCTGCCAGCCAGGAGCATCTGGAGGAGTAGGCTCATGCTCTGCTTTTCATTGAGAGTCTTGGGGTTCCAGGGCAGGTGGGTGGGATGGTGGGCACAAAAGTCAAACTGTGGCTGGATGCAAATTAAATTTAAAATGTGTCAAGCTAGTCATAAAGCATTCTACTTCATATTGTGGATTGTGCTTTTAATTTAGTTTCCAGTGGAATAAGTATGTGCTTATTTCCAACCATGATGTAGACGTGATCAGAAATTTCATAAGACCATCTGCTTGGATTTCATTCTAGAGTATCTCCCATGTGATAATTGGTCTATTTATTAAGCTTTCTAGTAAGCTTTATTCTTCCTGAAGATAAAGCAGCACTGAAAAAAACAGCAGGTAGACTGTGCATTTGTAAAACTCCCTGTCTTAACTGGGAGCTTCCTTCTGTTTTGGTGGAGTGCCAGTTCTGCCATACTCTAAATAGCTTTTCATTATCACTTAATACCCATGCACATGACAATGTGAAAAGTGCTTATTTTTATGCTTTTTATCACTGCTAAAAGCTTGTTCTGTTATATGTAAGTTTATTATTCTGAACACATGATGTACATGAAGCAAGTCATGACAGCACTATAGATTTTTCCCTATTTCTCACCTGTACTGAATTTGAAGGAACAAACTTCAGGTTCTTTGAAGTCCATAACAGTGAATGCTAGATGGTTAAGGATATATCTGGTTGTTTCCTCTAAGTGTAGACAACATATGTATAGGAAGGCAGAAAGAAAATGGGAAAATTCTTGTCCAAAATCTTAGACTCAAGAGACAAAAATATTAAAGATGGTCTTATTTCTTCCTCCTAACTTACATTGTTAGTTTAAGTATTTCTCAGTGTCATTTTTCCTCTCCTCTATTCTCATGGGAGTGCAGGAAATATCTGAGATAAATGTGTGTTTGGAGCATTGCAGATCTAAGGTCCCAGAGTGAAATCTGTGTTTGCTTCTGCAGGTCCCAGAGCCCTCAGGTGAAAGGGTCCAGGGGGATCTTCTGACTTTCAGTTTAGCACTTTAGCGAGGCCACAAAGTGAAAGTCATCTCTAGGCAGAATTCAGACTGCTTTTCACACGTGTTGGTGCTCATCAGGGAGCAGAGTCTGTTGGTGGAATTACCTCAGCTACTCTGTGGTAATGCAGTCCTGATGCAGGAATTTGGACAGCGTACAGCCCTATTGCGTCTTCTCTGAGCCTGTCTCACTCAGAAGAACCACCCTAAAGTATCAGCTGTGGCATTTCAGCCTGCTGAGTTTTTGAGTACAAGTCAGAGATGCTCTGGCTCCACTGGAAGTAGCCCTGAAGTGATCCCTATGGGTTTCACCTCCTCCATGCCTGGGTTGTGGGCCAAAATGTTAGAAACAGTCCCTCTTTGTGTTCTTATTTCATTTTTTTTGGAGATCACATGATTCAGGTTTTATCTAGGTTACAGAAGTAATTTCTGGGCTTAATACAAGCTTCTTGCACAAATTTTTCTGGTTTTGTATGTGGTTTAAGGCTAATGTGTTTTCTTATATTTTGTATACACTAGATGGGACTAACTTGTTAGAGAATTTCCAGGCAGGACTTAGTAAGATTTTGGATGGTTACAGGCTCTCCAGAAGGGAGAGGAGAGGAAGGAGAGTTAGTGGGGTGGCTCTGTATGTTAGGGAGTGTTTTGACTTTATAGTGCTCAAGGACAGTGATGATAAGGTTGAGTGCCTTACTTGTGTAAGAATCAGGGAGAAGGCCAACATCCTGGTGAGGGTCTGTTACAGATCACACAACCAGGATGAAGAGGTGGGAAATGTGGTAGTCTGAGGCCATCTTGGGCACAGCCCCCACAAAATGATTGAGTTTTTGATTCTTGATGAAGTAAGGAAGGGGGTCAACAAAACTTGTACTTTAGACATCCAGGGTGGACTTTGGCCTGTTGAGGACACTGGTTTGGAGAGTCCCTTGGGAAACAGACCTTAGAAGCCAAGGGGTTCAAGAAGGCTGGGCATAATTTCAGAAGGAAATCCTAAAGGCACCACAGCAGGCCATCCTTTTGTGCCCAAAAACAAGTCAGAAGTGAAGATGAACCTGTCCGAGCTGGAAGCTTTTGCTGAAACCAAGGGGGAAAAAAAGAGAGCTTAGTACTTTTGGAAGAAGGGACAGGCAGCTCTGGAAGAGAACAAGGATGTTGCTGGCTCATGTAGAGGGAAAATTAGAAAGGCAAAAGCTATCTAGAACTCAGTCTGACCACCATTGTAAAAGGTAATAAGTGTTTTTATAAACACACTAACAACACGAAGAGGGCCTCCATTCTTCATTGGATGCAGAGAAAAACATAGCTAAGGATGAAGAAAAGGCTGAGATAATTAATGCTTTCTTTGCCTCAGTCTTTAACAGAAAGCCCAGCTATCCTCAGGGCAGCCAGCCCCCTGAGCTGGTAGACAGGGATGGGGAACAGACTAGACCCCCTGCAATCCAGGAGGAAGTAGTGACCTGCTGTGCAGGTCACAAGTCAGACACTCACAAGTCTCTGGGGCTGGATGGGATCTATTTGAGGGTCTGGAGGAAGCTGGTGGACAGGACAACCAAGGGATCAGGCCCAGCCAGCATGGGATTAGGAAAGGCAGGTCCTTTTTAACCAACCTGCTTTTGTTTTGAGACCAGGTGACTCACCTAGTGTGTGAGGGAAAGGCTGTAAATGTTGTCAGCCTGGACTTCAGTAAAGCTTTCAGTACTGCCTCCCACAGTTTTCTCCTGGAGAAGTTGGCAGCCCATTTTTAAGTGGAAATATAAGGGTGTTTTTAAGCTGTTTTTTACTTTTATAATTACAGGTAGCAGATAATACGGAAAAAGTAGTATCTGGTGTCACTTAAATTATGTTGTCTTGCTTGCTTCCAGCTCCATTTACTTGACAAGACTTCCTAGCATCTGTTTTGCTTTGGTCCTGAGATCCTACAGACAACTTCTGTGTCTTGGACAGGTGCACTCTGTGCTGCATGAAACCATCTGGGTGCTGGGCCCAGGGAGTGCGGGGGGATGGAGCTGCATCCTGGGGGCAGCCAGTCACTATCCTCTCTCCAAGGACCTGGAGGAAGGCTGTAGCCAGGTGGGGGTTGATCTGTTCTCCCAGGCAGCAGGGACAGGACAAAAGGGAATGGCCTCAAGCTGCACGAGGGGGGGTTCAGGTTGGACGTTGGGAAGAGTTTTGTCCCTGGAAGGGTTGTCAAGCATTGGAACAGGCTGCCCAGAGAGGTGGTGGAGTCACTATCCCTGGAGTATTTGAGACGCTGGACATGGCACTTAGTGCTATAGTTTAGTTGGCATTGTGATGTTTGGACAAAGGTTGGACTCAGTGATCTTGTAAGTATTTTCCAATCTTAATTATTCTATAATTTTGATTTTACAATTTATTTAGGTATGATGGTTTAGTGTCTTCGGTCACTGGATGAAAATTTTTTAAATTCCTCTTCTTACTTTTCTGTCTGAGATAAATAACAGTATTTGAGATTTCTGGTTGATTCAACCACCACAGCTCATCAGATAATCTTTAGGCATACCACTAGCAGATGAAGCAGGTACTTCACAGGCAATTTCATGGCTCTATCCAACAGAAGATTTTATCTTGTTCAAATAAAAATCACTCAATTTCAACATTGAAGAAAGGTGGTAGTGACTGCTGAACTGATTAAAAGAAAAAACCATAAACTGATTTTTTTGGTGGATATGGGTGCAGTGTTAGAATTGCCACTTATGCTGTGATATAATGGACTTGGCTCTTGTAAAATCAAAATCTCAGAATGAATGCTGGAGGACTGTATTCACAGTATTTAGAATGCAGTAAGCTATGCATGTGTCTTTCCTGGAAATGTTTACATCATATTTGTATAAATTAGCTTGAGTTGTGCTTTAAATATAAATAATTTTAGGCATCATAAATGGGGAAAACTATTTTCAACCTTTTCTGTTAGAAGAGAGTTACATTGTGTTGTCATGTCTTAAGTTGCTTGAAACTTTTCTGAATATTAAAGTTTTTGGTAAAATCATCTATGGCTCCTATTTGTCTCAAAAGATCTCTGAGGGCAAGAGGTTTATATGGAAAATATAGCAAAAGCAACTCTCCCATTTTGTAGAGCAAGTGTATGAAAAGTGAGTTGTTTTGCCCTTGTTAGACTCCCATAGGAATATTGCTGAAAAGCTTTTCTCTTCCTGAAGTGTTTTGTTTGTGTTTTTTTTTTTTTTTGTTTTGTTTGTTTATTTGTTTGGGTTTTTATTTCTGTGAAGTCATGTATCTTTTTGCCATTTTCTGAGGGGGCTTGTTTGTTGTGTGGGTTTAATTTTTAACAATAGCTCAAAGCTGATTATGAACCTCTGGAATCTGTTTTCACAGTTACAATATTACAGCTGGTTGAAACTTGGCATGCCTGTTTTCAATGAAATGCCAACGCTGAATTTTCTTTTGAATGAGGATGAAAATAAACATTAATTTGTCCATAAAACTGATTTTTCAAAACACGTTATTTTAGCTTCATTGAAGCACTATTTTAAGGAAATCAAAACATTGTATTCGGCTTTTGACTCCTCTAATTGTTCTATATAATAAGAAATAACATCCTAAATGATATATCTTTGAATGAAGCATGGCTTTTCAGAAAGAAGACAACCATAGGACTCAAAATTTTTTGACATTCTACTTCTGTTTGTTAATTTAAATCCTTAAAAGGAATCCTTGAAATTTCAGTTTCACCAGAATGGCCATTTCCACCCTTGGTTCTGAACATAACTGAATCATAATAATGTTCAGGAAATGATTGAAATTTCATCTTCATGCGACATTTTCCAAGTCAGGAAGCATTTACTGAACGAGACCTCTCTGTAGCTGCTTCTGTCTGTGGCCAGGAGACAGAGCTCAAGAATATTTCATCTCTCTGCTGTTACTTGTTCCTGGGCAGCAGGAGAGAATTTAGTTATTAAGGATTAAGTGTTAAGAGGATGTAAAGTACTTCCTTGCATTTAGGGAGCTGGAAATGGAATATTTGAGGTGACAGTAGACTACCTGTAGGTTGAAGATGAGACAATGGGATGGGTTAGGAGTGAGGGGCTGTGCTGTGGTGTCAGCAGTCACCCTGGGTTTGACCACCATCCTGTCGTCAGCAAGGATTACAAACGCCACTGACGAGGCATGTGTTGCTTCCCTTTTGTAGCTCCCAAAAGAGGGCTGTTTTGGCCAACCCAATGTGCACTGTGGTATTGTGGATCTAGCTATTTCCTCTGCTCGTGTTCTTCCTTGGGGGAAGTAAATAAGGAGCAGGTATTTCACTGTTTGCAAGGGGAGATGTGTAGAATCTACCCAGCAGTAAAATCTCAAGCAAATGAAAAACAAGTCTGTTCTATGTGACATGGTGTAGAATCTGTTGCCAGACAGAGTTTCTTCTTTTGATATTTTTTTAGAAGTCAGTGTCCCTATGCTTTGCGTTCTTGAAATTTCTAGTAGTTGTGACTGAATTGTTGCTTTTTTAAATGTATCATTTATTCCTTAGTTTTGCTGCTTTTAAGCTTTGTTTTTATTTTGCCAGTAATCATTCTCATTATGTTTTCCAGAATTCTTCTAGAAAGCTTTTAAAGCTAGTGTTTAACTTCTGTTTCAGAATTTTCATCAGGAATGTTTGAACATGGGCAGTATTGAATGCAAAAACTACTCTTTTACTTTTCTCAAAATGATGTTTGCATTTACCTGCCCTTTCTCCAAGTGTTGAAGGGAAAAGGGATGCGTTTGCTGCTGTATAAATGTGGCTTTGTTTTGCCAAATTCATCCCTTCCTTGGCAGGAGAGCCCTAGGGAGGCAGTAGCATCCCCGTGATTGATTAAATTTCCTGCAGTGTATGCAATGAGAGATTTGTGAACGTGGGGCTGTGTGGTCCCACAGCCCTGCATGTCTGAAGGGCTCTTGGACAAGAGACTCCCTGGGTAGCTGAAGGCTTTGAAGAGGAGAGAAGTGACATCCACAGAAGCAACTGCCTTCCTGAGCTGCAGCCAGACCTTGCTTTTCCTCTTCAGGTGGCACATTTTAAATATATATTCAGTTGTTTTCCAGGTCCCTTGATAAAAGCCACAGGGGAGATTCAGTGGCCACTTCTGGAGGAGTGTGAGCGCTGTCAGTGACTGCCTGTATTTGGTGAATTACAAAAACCAGGCAAATTTCTGGTTCACCTTTGCACAAAGGTGAAAATAAAATTAAAGGAAGCAGAGGTAAAAAAATCATGTGCAAATGAAGAAATAAAACTTGTGGGAATGTAATTCAAATTCCTATTTCTCATTAATATTGAGAGACAAGATATAGCCGCAAATCAGCTATCTAAATTAAACTACAAATGAAATTATAATGAAATTTAACATGGCAATAAGAACTAAAATGCAAGATTACAGCGGCAGTGGTAGATTGTAGATACATTTGCTGACTTGAAATCAGGTTTACAGCTAGAGGTTTTAAGGTGTTTTTCTCCAGTGAAGATACAAAAACTGTGTGAGGATAGATTGCTGGAATAATCTCTCACAAGTAAACCTTGAACTATGCCGAGCCCTATAATCATTTTACCTTAGGCTATTTTTTAACTAAGATTTATCAGCATTATTCAACAGCATTACAAAGTGTAAAGCTCCCAGGCATGCTTATGAACGATGCATAGTAAATATGCTGCCAAAGTGTTTTCTGCTCCCTTATTCAAACCCTCCAACTCTTCAAGTTGAAAAATAGTTTTCTACATGTACTATCTAATCCTTTGTTATTTAAATAGAAAGTGGTAGGGGCTGTATTTTTCTATTGTTTGTATGGGAAGTAGATTGCATTTCCGTGAGATTTGAATTCAATTTATAATTATTTTCCAGCTTGGCAGTTGGTGCATATCTCTGGATGCTGGCCAAAAGGGAAGGTGGGACAAGGGGTGCAAGCTTCTAAAGAGAGAATATTTGGTTTTAAACACCAGGTAACCACCCCTCCTTTCCCTTATCCTTATGCGCTAATATATCTTGGGGTTGATTGCAGTTTGAGACTGGTACCTGAATTTTAAACATTTATTGTTAGTTCTTACATGTGAACAGGGTGTCTGACTCCTGTTACATGGGCGGAATCTCAGGATTTCCTGAGCAGGCACCCCTCAGGCCTAGCACTGGGCACCCCTTGTGGCCTTTGGCTGTTAGTCCACAGACATGGGAGTCTTCCATCAGCCCCATCTGGTGTCTGTCATCCCTTGGGCACTTTAAATGATGTGAAACACTGATGGCAAGCCAAACTGCATTGAGCTTCAAGTCAGGACAGGCTACAGGGTCCTAGAGAGTGATTTGACTTTCCCTGAAGTAGGTACTTTAAATCCATTGCCTTGACTAGTGACTATACTGGGAGCTTGAATGCTTTTCAGAGACTCTTAAGTATGGATGTTTTAATCTTGGCTAGATCCCAGTCAGAGCAATTACCTTGCCTCCGATAACAGCTTGGGATTTTGGCTGCCTTAGTTGTTAATTCACATTATGAGAACTTAATTTTTGTAGAACATCAGCTTTCGCTAATAACCTTTAATAAGATTTTCTGTTTTAGTGCAGGCCTTCTTTATTATTAACTACATAATGTTGTTGCTAGAAAACCTATATATAGATGTGAATACCTAGCTGGAGAATACTTAGTTCAGTAATTGTTTGAGCTGAAAGTGGCTTGCTGGGAATAATTTGTACGTGGGCATGCATATAGTCTCTCTGTGTACGTATGCACTGAGAGCAGGTTTCTCGTATCATCTGATTTAATTTTAAATTATCCTAACAGCACTTAACATTATTTTACATTGTTTCCACAGAATAACTTATTTATAATATTTATATAAAGTATTTATTGATTACTTTTTTATGTGGTCTTGGTTAAAATAGTACCTGCAGCAGTAGAAATCCATCCAGGAGTAGCCTGCCTCTTAATCACTCTGACTTCAGAGCAGCAAGGCATATCTCTTTACTAGTAGTTTCCTAGGCTGCATATCACATGTTGCCTGAATTGTTGCCAATGTAGGTCCTATTTTATTTCAACAGTAAAGTTATTTAAAAAAATCAAAGAAACAACAACAAAAACCCCAATAGCAGCATGAATATGTAAACCACTTTATTTCCTGTTTTGTATTATTCTAATCACAGAGTCATTTAGGTTCAAAAAGACCCCCAAATCATAGAGTCCAACCACTGGCCAATCATTGCTTTGTCAGCTGAACCATAGCACTAAGTGCTGTGTCTGCTTGTCCTGAGCGCTTCCAGGGATGGTGTCCAGTGATGGACATCTCTCTGGGCAGTCCATTCCAATGCTTGACAACCCTTTCTGTGAAGAAATTCTTCCTGATGTCTGACCTGAACCTTCCCTGGTGCAGTCTGAGGCTGTGTCTGGTCCTGTGGCTGGTTGCTGGCAGAGGAGGCTGACTCCCACCTTGCTACAGCCAACAACATTGCTTTGTTGACTGTGTTTTACAGAAGAGCTGAGGTAATTTGTCAGTCATGGAATCTAACAAAAAAGATTGTCATTTAAAGCTGTAACAACAGAATCTGGAAGTCTTCGAATTCAGGGTGTTTTAAGTATGTTCCCTATTAAGTAACTAAAATCAGGTTTGTGAAGGGGGGTAGGAGAAAAATGCCATATAGATACAATTAAACCTCCAGCCCTAAAGAAGGGGTCTTGAATTTTCCCCTAAATATAAAGTAATACAGGCTGAAACATTTTTGCTAGTAACTAGCAAAAATAGAGGGAAGAATTAAACTTGAGTAGGATACTAAGGTTTCCTTTTGAGTTTTTTAAAACTTGATTTTGAAGAAACACAAAATAATTAGGAAAATGGGTGGAAAAAATGAAATCTTCAGTGATGAAGTTGAGTGAGATATTTAAGCATATGCTCAGCTTTTAACATTCATTATATTTTTGGGCTAGATCCAGCAAGAAAGCAAGTAATTTATTCTGTCTAAACTAAAAATTTAATATTTCAGATTGCTTGCTCAGTTACCATCTATCCTGGAGGGAAACAAATTGTATTTGCAGAAAACGTCAGTATTTTCAAATATTTCATATGAGAATGAGACAATTCATTGACCAGAAAAATGGTATGAATTTAAACTTGATTTTGCCTTTTCAGATTTTAATGCCATTTGGGTTTGGAAGCTGCTGTCCAATGTTAAATTAGGATTTATGGTTTAGACTGTACAGCTATCTGCTGCTAAGCTGACCCTTCCTTCACCAAAGTGTAAGTTCATTTGGTGCATAGCTCACTGGAGTGTTAATTTGGGCTTGCAGATATTTTATTTTTTAATTGAAAATTTTCTAATATTTGAAATAATCACATGTAATATAGCTTTATCTTTTTAGACTTAGTGCAGTAAATGCTTTGTTTACAGTCAGTTGATTTTTTTTTAATATTTTATTATGAAAGTTATGGTTTTGCATAAGGATACAAGGCAAAGGATGGTAGAGAAGTAAAGACTGACAGTGGAAAAGTAATCTGGCGTGTTGTTCAGAAAAATGCAGAGATATTTGTTTATGGAACATGCCACATTATCACACCAGTGATAAAATACAGCCAGGAGGAAGGTAACAGTTCCAACAACCTGGGTCATTCATTCAGCTTCTGCACATAGATCCCACTGAATTGGGAAAGGTATTTCTGGGCTTTCTGTGGCTGAACACGCACAAGGTGCCGTCTCTGGCTGCAGAGACCCAAGGAAGAGTTGATGGTTCAGGTTGTAGCTGAGGTAACTGTGATGCAGCTGGTTTGCAGAAGCCTGTGAAGTGCAACTTGTGTGCTTAGCTGATAGTCAGCACAAGTCAGCACAGCTGTACTTGGTTCAACCATGTTTCCTTTTGGGCTAAGTGAAGTCTTTAGCCCACACCAAATTAAAAAGCCAGTTAGCATGTGCAGAGATAGCTGTTCATCTTTTGAGCATCAAACTAGTAAGCTGCAGTAACTTGCTTTGTAAGTTTCCTTGTTTTGAGCCCTCTTTGTACAACTTGTGAACTTGTGAACACTACTTGCTTCTTCAAACTTGTAACTACCTTGAGAAGAGGGTCTAGAAAATAGTATGCTGACAGGGCATCTTTTCCTTAGGTTCACTCAGTGAGGAAAGCCAACAGATGTGTTCCTTGCAAAAAGTTCAGCATTTCTCATTTTAGAAAGTACTAGTTCTTCATTCCATCCTCACCACTGAAAGGCTCTTTAGAAACTGGGCCAGGATCCTTTGAGATCTCCCTAGAACTTTATTTTTGAAAGTCTGCTTTCTGCAGATTGCTCTCTTCTTTGCTGTAGCTGACTATACTTACCTTGTCTGTTTCTTGTCAAATCTTTGTCACATCTGTCTTTTCTTCTGAGTCTCTACTGTGTAATTTTTCAAATTTGTTTTTAATCTAACAATTATTTAAACTGTCCATGATTCAGTACATATGTGTGTGGGTCTACTTAGGAGAAATATCTATTTCTTCAAATTTTTGCTGACTTGCTATTCCTACAAGGAAGGTGGCCATCCTAGATTTTACCCGGGCATGACTTTAAATTGCTTGGGTTCAAATAGATCCCGAGTTAAATTTGTTATCTGACAAACGTGGCCATTCTTCCCTTGATTGCTGGTCAGAGCAGCTTTATTGGAGCAGGCATGCTGTTCAGTATTGAGCCTTAAACACTGAAGGAGTGTGATGCTCTGGGAATCACTTTTTTTAATGCAGGTTTCATAGCTAAGGTTGCAATTGGAAGCATAGTCTAGCTGCACTACAAATATTAGAGTAACTAACTGACTGTGCAGTGTGATACTGTAGAAGATGAATACAGTGTCCATATCCTAGCACATATTTAGTGTTTCATGTGATGCCCTGACTGATGCCGATGATGGTCAGTTATGGATGATGATGAATGACTGATGTCAGTGATGGAACAATATTTTCATTGCTTCTATACAGATTTCACTTGCAGACTTTTAACCTCTTTAAGCTTTAGTGCCTTTGAGAAAATAGTTGCTCAGCCTTTTTTTAGTCAGGTTTATGCCTGTCCAATCCATGAATAAAAAAACCTCTCCCTCAACACAGTTCTGCTCAAGTTCTGTTTTGTTTTGCATTTTATGTCTCAGTACATGGTGTTTGGATTACAAAACAATCCCAAGCCCTCACAAAATTCAGAAAACAGCACCAGGAAGTAAAATAAAATTTCCAAAGGTGGTGCAGAAAACAAGGATGACAAAACTACCAGCCATACTTTGCTTATAAATCAGGTGGCCTTTATATTCATGCTCAGCAATCATAATCAGGTTTCAGTGTTTCCTTAATGAATCATCTCTGATTCAGATTCCAGGTTTAATATGACTAACTCATGCTGCACCTCCATAATGGTGGGTTTAGAGAGGCAGAATGCTGCAAAGGCTGTCATTGCTGAGAAATTACTGATGCGGTGCCTCTGTGCCAGCAGAGTCCTTGTCACACTCTCCAGTGGTGGGGCAGTGATCGTGACCGTGTGGGATACCTGTTCTGCCTGCTGAGCTCTAGTACTGAGGAGGATACTTATCACAGAAGGGGTGTTGAGGACACATAAAGGTGATACAGAGACTCCATCAGAAGGCATGAAAAGACACTTTTTTTATTAGCAATCTACAGTTAATATAGAAACAATGGTGGATCTAAGACCTGATTGGCCTTTAGGAATCTTCTCTCACACTATTAGTGCACTATGAATAGCACACTCTGGAGAATCATATCTATAAAAAACAGTTACAGAAAGAGAGATAAGTTCTTCTGTGTAAGCTTCCCACAGCTTCTCACAAGAAAGTTTCCCAGGAAAATCTTGGGAGAACTATGTCTCTCTCTGTTCAGAGAATATGTGATTACCACAGATACTGTCTTCTACTGTGGAGCACAGCTTTGTAGTCAGGTCTTCTTGTCAAGCTGATTCACCTTACTCTGATCTTATTTTAATTTGTCAGGGCAAATAATGTCAGACTTCTGTGAGCAGTGCTGCTCATAGAAGCTGTGGATTTGGACATCATGATGGAATGAACATGTCCTTCTCTGTGCTCACTGATGATGAAAGACAGGCATAGTCTACAAAGATGAGATCCAACTTCTCATACATCTCAGTTCTAGAAGTGTTCTGAACCAAGGCTCTTTTTTTGTGGACCGTCTCTGTTGTGTGCTGGACTGCATGCCCAGTGTATGAACATATAAAATCCCAGATTCTTGTCTGTGTGCTGCTCCAGCTGGGGCCTGTTAATCCCATAAAATAGTGCACTTCTTCACCCCTGCCCTTAGGAGAATGTAAATCCTGACTTTCTCCTGTTCCTGACTACACTAGAGCTAGCCATATGGCCATTATTGGGCTATCCTGCAATACAGCTGGACTTAGAAAAAGTTGGAGTTTTTCAATGCCCTTCCCTCTCTGCAATCTTTACAGCAGGATAAAGCTAAAGCTACCTAGTTATATATAAATATTGGAGCCCAGATGTCCCACATGAGCCACAAAGAAAATTCTCTGAGGCATTTCACTGAAAATATAGTCTTTACTTTCTTAGACTGCAAGAAATTTTAGTCTGTGCAGAACTTAGAGTATTAAAATTCAGCATAGCATAGAATTACGTCATGTCACACATGCTCTCAAAAATAGCATCTTGTTGATGGCATTAAAGTAGCAGTATTTAATTGTGTATTTTTTCACAGATTTTCAAGATGCTTCGTGGAATTGTACATATTATAAGAAAGCCAAATCCTTTTTCGCTCTGTTTACAGAAAGAGATAGACTGCAGCCCAAGGATGGGAGAGGACAAAGCATTTCATTTTGCCCTCAAAACTTTATCTGCTCTATTTTAATTGGCAAAGCTGTGTCCAATCTACATTTCCCTGCCTCTCTTTGAAACCTTCTGGTTAGTAGAAAGCATTTGAGGTTGTAAGTGTTGCCCCCAGAGTCAGGCAGCACTTCAGCCAATATCTGCAGTGGCTAAAATTGTGACTTTTTCATGGGGGATATTGCTACAAGTAGAGATTTTCTCTGGCAAGAGCCAGGTTTTACACAGTGGGAGTTTGTTCTAACTTTAACTCTTCAAATAGCTCTAGGTCACTCGAGTAGGATCTTTCAGTAACAAATTTCTGCCATAGAGGAGAGAACCAATATGTTCTTTGTTCATTCCAAGCACGTTGCTCCCAGTGCAGAGCAGAAAAAAAGTTGAGACCAAGGCTTGGCACTGGCAGGTGTATGCTAGCAGGAAATCTCCTGGAATAGGGTTTTGGCTGGTGAAGTCTGGCAGGGTAAGAGCTTCTTTTTGCTATCTCTGTGTGAAAAGATGATTCGTGCTTGGGAATATGTCCCTGTGCCTTTTGCTGCATATGTAGGCACAGAGCAGTTGGCATATAGATTGTACCATCTAGAGATCCACACATGCAAATTAGCATGAACTTAAATACAGGATGACTCAAGATGGAGGTGCCATGTACCACACACTTGGGAAATGGTATTGCTTCCTGGGGAGTTCTGCTCTGCACGCTCTTGCTCGCTCTTCCCAAACAGATCTACTCTTGTCCTTAGACTAGGGCAGCAATTTAAGCCATCAGACCTGGTGTATTTGGACAAGGTGAACTCATATTAAAAGAATATTTATTTCATGGCTCTTTCCTGGATTTGGAATGTAGGCATGCACTGAGCACCTACTGGTTTGAATAGTGGGCAGGTTCTCCTGTTCTCTCATTAACTACCTAATGCTTCACACATCAAACAGTGAGGTAGTTGTAAAGAGCAGGAGAGAGGCCTTTTGATCATATGATCTCTGTTGGTTGCCTAAATATGGTGGACTCCATGTTTAGTTTTTGTTTACATTAGTGTTTGAGCTTGAATTATGGGTACATTTTTAAAATCAGTATTTCCATTTTGGTTCACAGGGCAGTATTGGAACACTTAACTCCAGGATGAAACTACATGTTCCAACCACCCGTGTGTGTTCAGTCCATGGAGTTACTTAGAAATAGCCACCTTCCCACGCACTGTGTGTGTACCATGGGTATCATATACTCAACACCAGCTGCTTTGCACTGCAAATCCTTTACTGGGATTTGCTGCTTCCTGATACAGCCCTAGAGCTCTGCTGACAGGAAGAAGGATGGGTCCTCTGACTCAGGGCACCATGGTGGGGGGAATGTCTCATCCTGGAAATACAACCTGCTTCTGCTTTGGGGTCTAAACTAACAAAACATCACTCTCTTTCTAGAGGCAGAGGGCTGGCTTTATGATCAGCGGAAGTGATAATCAGACTGAGTCTAAAAATCTGCATTCAATACACAATCCCTAATTTGTGAAACCCATCAGTTAAGGTCAGCATCTTATAGAACTATGCCTTGGCAGCTTAGAAATCTTTTAGTCCCAAAACTCCTTTATGCAACTATATATACCTATATAGTAGTGAAATTAAATGAACAATGTTAATATTAAAATAGAAGCACTTTTAAGACCTGTGGCTTGCAGCACCTCTGATCCTTTTGTCACAGTGTTAAATATTTGGCTGTTTTGAGCCTGTAGTTTGAGAGCCTGGCAGAGCTTTATTGTATGCCCAGGTAGATAATAATTCAGTTTCAAGCTTGCCCAGCTGTTTTTTGACCGCTTCACAAGTGCATATGACAGGTGAGTTCATCTCTCCATGTATCTGCCTGATTTACCAGTGCAAGATCATGTGCATTATATGCATTTGCTGATCTTACTTTTTCTCTCTCTTTATGTCCTTTAATGAATATATACTTCTCAAGGGAAAGTGGTGACGATAACAGCCCTATGTAGGGCAACTTTTATGCAGTTACAGGAAATTGTAATCCCTAATGAAGCTGAAAATTTGCACTTGTAGGTAGGTCCTTCTTTCTACTGGTATGTTCGTTGTACTCATCAAAAAAAAAGTCAGAGGTGGATTTTCCTCTTGCCATCCTTATTAAGAACTACTGTGGTGAAACCCTGTATTACTTGATTTTACTTTTCATTATTCTTTTTAAGCTCTTTACTTCTAAAATTCTGGGTCCATGGATGTGCTGGGTCTGAGGGGGTCTTGCCTGTATCAGAGGGGATAACATCTCTGGACTGGCCACCCCACAGTAGCTTCACAGCCCCACTCCCACAGTGACCCTGTCTGTCTTTCATTCCCCAGTGCCTCTGCTCACATATAAATCAGAGCAGAAGTGTGAAAATGCTCAGATGACTTCTGAAGACTTTCTGGCACATCCATGCATTGCTCATACCTCCAACCATGCCTGTGAACCCTGAGTGTTAATCCTGGGAGCTGCTGTTGAGTTGTGCACTCATCTGTGTGAATCCCATATGAATGAGTGCGTGTAACCTGTCAGGACAGGCAGAGCAGGGGGAGAGGAGCTTGCTTGTACTGCATGCTCCTCTTCTTGCCTTGCTGCTGCTCTAATCTTTACTTCAACCAGTGACAAACCCTTGAGCCTTCCTGGGTTTTTGAGTGCTCTGATATTCCTATTTGTGCTACTAATGCAGAACCAGGACTGATCAATTCAAAGCCTGACCCCTTTTTCTACTACAGAAAGATTATTTTTTACATAACCGTGCATTATTTTTACTTTTCTGTCTGGTAATGGATTTTTTGCAAATTATACTTTTCATTGCCACCACTGTTGAGCCCCCTATTCTGTCACCCATTGTCACATTACAATGTGATTATTGCATCTTGTCTCATCCTGTCCTGTAAGTATTGCAAGCCTCATCCCTTGTTAATGCCACAAAATCTTGATTGCTTTGGAACCTCTGTCTATTACCATAATGAAAATATTAAACAGTAATTTCCTCCTCAGAGGGCAATAGGTGTAGCATTACTGGCACTCTTGAACTGCTTATCAAATAGAAAATTTATCTTAGCACCTGTAGCTCAAGTAAAATACTTGGTGGTTGCTGTGCTAATGTTTCCACAAAGGAAAAAAAAACTGGAAATATATTCAAAACCAGTGATAATGTGTAGTATAAATGTTTATATCCAACTTTATGAATTGATGAGGGGAAATACTATTCTGAAGTATAGTTTGATACTGACATTTTTACAGAGGAGTGATTTTGATTGGCATTCTGTTGAGAGAAGAAACTATCGAGCATGTTTCAGCTGTGGGTTAAGATAGGATGATATTTCCATCTTTCCCCCCCACTCTCTTGCTCTTCTGCAAAAATTTTATTTTTTGATCAGTGCAGGAAAGGTAAATGCTGTCTGTAGTGCTGTTGGATTATTCCCAAGCTAGCTGATTCTGTTAAGGAAATTATTTTAAAATATGTCATAGCGTCTGAACAGTGTTGAAACATCTTTTGAAACTAGAGCCATAACTCTGCCTTTACTGGCAGACATTGGTGGTTCCTCAAGTTTGTGGTCTTGCTCAGGTCTAAGAAGCCATTGTGTCCAGTGAATGCAGTGCAAGGGGATGGTCTTTGAACAGGTACCTCTGCAGAGTTACTCACCTATTTGCAGACAGCTTTGCATTGTCTGCAGCAGCTCTTAACTTTAATTCTCCCGTGGTGTCGAGATGCACAATTTAAATACTATTATACTTTGATTCCTGTTTTCCCTGTCATATTATAGAATAGTATTTATGATGCTATGGCAAGAACATCTTTTATGAGTATCTGCTGCTCTGGGTGTATTTCAGTGTTTAATCATTCTACCATGAGCAGTATCCTTGAAAGGGTAACAGGATGTGAACATCTTGGTTCATGAAGAACATATGCAACGAGATTATTAAGCAATTAGTCTCCATAAATCATATTTTCTTGGTGTATTACTATAAGTTTTAAGCCTGTTCCAATGCTTGACACTCCTTTCCATGAAGAAATTTTTCCTAATATCCAATGTAAGTGTTCCCTTAAGGCTATGTCCTCTGGTCCTATGGCTTGTTACCTGGGAAAAGAGACCAATTCCCGCCCGGCTACCAAGTCCTTTCAGGTAGCTGTAGAGACGGATAAGCTCTCCTGCAAGCCTCCTTTCCTCCAGACCAAACAACCTCATCTGTCCCTCACAAAATATGTGTTCCAGACCCTTCACCAGGTGTGCTGCCCATCTCTGGATACGCTCCAGCACCTAAATGTCCTCCTTTTAGTGATGGACCCCAAACTGAACACAGTGCTCAAGGTGTGGCCTCATCAGTGCAGAGTACATTCGGAGATTCACTGCTCTGGTCCTGCTGGCCACACTATTCCTGATAAAACCAGGATGCCATTGGCCTTTCTGGCCATCTGGGCACAAGCTGGATCATGTTCAGCTGGCTGCCAACCAGCAGCCCCAGGTTCTTTTCCACTGGGCTGCTTTTCAGCCACAGTTCTGCCACTCTTCTGCCAGCCTGTAGCTGTGCACAGAGTTGTTGTGACTCATATTGCAGTATTTTCTTCTTCCCCACTTCATCCTTTAAATGTATGTAGCTAAATTCTTTCTGTGTCTTCCAGAGTTTTTAAGGGAGAAGAGCTCAGAAATTGACTGAGTTTTACATGGAATATTGCACCCTCCTTCTGAAATAATCGGTTTCATAACTTAAAAGAATGCCAAGCCTCTTAAACCTTTTGAAAAAATAGACTTGAGTATCTTTAATAGGAAACAGTATTAAAATTCCATTATACTAAGATGGCCAAAGTTCAGCTATCATTAATTATCACAGACCTTCAGTGAGCAAGTCCCATCTAAAAGTCTATATCAAAATATCATTCATTATTAAAGCTAACTGCTGTTTAATTATTCACAGAACTGTCATGGATTGATTTATCTACAGTCCTGGGCTAGAATTTTACTCAAATTTTAGGAAAATTGTACAAAACATTTCTCTAATTTTATTTGCAGCCTATGTAATTTTAAAAGTGTTTGTTTCGGTTCTTCCTTGAAAGCATTTTGGTTTGCCTATTAATAATCTAAATCTCAAAAATGAAGAGCACAATTCCTATCTGTGGATTGATTATGAAGTTTTAATTTGATCTATTACCTGATATTAAAAGACAGTTAAAGGAAAATTACAGGGCTTTGCAGTAACTTCTATATTTATGGCTTTTAAAGAACAATAAGATAACTTGATAGTATGGTAAATGTAGATTGAGTGGAAAAGTTGATATATATATTAAAGATGTTAATCCTGTCCCTCTCCTTTATAATTTGAGTGTATATTTATGTCTGAGGCTCTCAATGCAGTATTCAAACTGTGAACATGCAGTGTATATACATGTATATATACGTACATATATGTATATATATGTAGAATTACCTGCTGAAGATTTCATTGTAATTCTTCCCAATATTCTGTTGTCCTTTGGAAAGCCATCAGACTGAGAAATGTCTGTGGGGTGACTTTGGTTGTGTGGGGTTTCTTGTAGTTACTAAAGTGTTTCTTTTTTCTTATGTTAGCTGGTACATTTGATAGTGGATCTACATTACAGTCCTGCAATGGTAATAGCAAGTTTAGAGTTTATTATTGCTTTTGACAGCCAAAGCAAGTCTTGTTTATGTGCCTTATTTTGGTACTTGAATTTCACTTGCATTTTATTGCCCAGTTTCTCAGTACTGTGGGAGTTTTTTCTGTAGCTCTTGATAGTTTAGTTTTTTGGGAATTTCTCAGAGTTACTAAAGGTCCTTTTGATTCATATTCCTTTTATGATTAAGCACATATTAATCTCTGAGTTGATCTTTCCTCAGTTTCAAGATGGTCATGTTTTTCATAGTTTTTAATCTGTAACCTTGCTGGTTTTGTGACTGCTCTCCTGCTTCCTGATCAAAGGCATTTTGTAAACCCATGAGATCATCTTTTATTTACATGCTAGCTATTTCCTTCAAAGAGTTTTTAATATTTTTGTCTGTTATCAGTTCTCTTGCTAAATCTAAGTTGGCTCTTCTCCTGTATATCATGGATATTCATTAATCTAATGATGCTATTCTTTACTGTAATTTCCAGCATTGAGGAAGATTTAAATGATTGTACAAATGAGATATTGCACAATGGTTATGACAATACTTTTGCAATTTCATATAAGTCCTTCAAATCTCTCGGGTGAAAACCATCTGGCCTTGAAAATTTTTTACCATTTTTTATCAATCTGTCCTACAGCTATTCTACTGACACATTAGTTCAAGATGACATTCTACAAAAAAAAAGAATGAATTGCTATGAGATCATTCAAACATCTTCTAGGGCAAAAAAGTCTTGTAACCATTTTGCAAGCCTTACAAGTTCTCTTGTGCATTTCTCATTCACTTAATTGTATTTGAGGGAAAACAGTTATTGCTGCTACATCATTAGTAAATTGTCTAAAAATTATTTACTAATAAATCACCTTATTTTCCATTTAAGTTGCCAGAATACAGTGTGTTTTATTTACTTGTAACTTCTGTGACCAGTAGCTGACTTCTGTTGTCTTATTGAACAGGCAAACAAGATGATTACTTTGGGGTTTTTCTGGTACTTCTGTAGGGGTTTCTTGTTTGATTTGGGGGTTAGTTTACTTGTTTGTTTGCTTCTTCCCCCCTTCCAGATCCTTGTCTTTGATTCTTCCTTTTGTTGTGGAAATGAGCACAAGACTTGTCCTTACCTTAGCACTTCTGGACAGATATCTAGACATGTGGAGAGGTGCCCCCTCTGCACCCAGCAGTGCAGTCTGGGCTTCACTGGCATCGCTGGCAAAGCGCTGACCCTGCTTTGCTTGCCTGGGACTTGCATGTTACAGGGCAGCTTCAAGCATCCTGTTCAGCAGAGTGAGCCAGGAAATGTGTGAGCTCCTGCTGGGCTCGTATTCATGTTTGCTTTCACCAGTGGATTTTGAAGTTCTCTCTGATTTTTGTGTTTGTTCATTCCCTCTGTTCTGTTTCTCTTCTGGCACAGTGCAGATCTCCTCCCTTGCTTTAGTTTATGGATCTGCGGTTTTGTTTGGGTTTTGGCTCAAAGTCAGAAGCAAAGGTCCAATTAGTAGATGCACAATTTCATCTGGTCACTTGGGAAAGTCTTGCTATATGAAGTTTTTGTTTGTGAATGCTATCAGAAACTAAGGCTGTTTTACATAATTTTTTTGTGTTTTCCTTGCTGTTTTTTTTAAAGCTCCATGTTCTTGACGGTTGTTTTGTTGCTTTAGCAGAGCTTTAGGAAGAGAGTTAGAATTCAGTTTGTGTAAAGGTTTAGATAAAATTAGAAGTTGCCTTAGAGGTTCAGAGCTTTCATTTCAAAAAAAGAAAGGAGGTGTTATCTAAGGGGATGTGTACAAGTGATGTGCAATGCTTCAGGAGTATCAGACAATGCTTGAAAAGGTAACAAATGAAAACATCATGGGATTAATACTCATGAAATTAAGAGCAGGATATTATTCTTTGTATTCCAAATTACATCAAATATTTAAGTCTGATTCTTTTGTGATGTGATGGACACTTATCCTAAATGTGTTTCCTTACAGTGATAACATTTTTCTCCTGGTCCTTTTCTTTTATAAAAACCTGGCTCTTCTTTTGAGACATTCAGTAGCTTTTCAGATGTTATTACTGGAAGTATGTTATGCCAATTAGAGAAGGGAGACAGAACCATGTAAAATCAGAATGATGTACATAAAAACTTAGATATTTCTATCTAATCTGCTATTGACTTTTAACACTTAAAAAACCCATCCTCTCCCCCCAAACCATTGATGAATCCTATTTAAAAATATATCTTTATAGACTCTCTTTATGAGGTATCTTCTTTGTTGATGCAGCTTGTTACAACCCTGTTAAGTCCAATGACTTGCTTCAGTTTATGCAAGGTGAGGCTTCGTGTGTGTAAATCTTGAACTGTGGGAAGTGTTTAATTTATTTTTCTGAGAAAGCCCTTGCTGCTGTCTGAGCACAAACCATTCTTCTTACCACTGTCACTGGACTAAGGGCAGCAGGGCTGCAGAGTGCTCTTGTGGAGTTACTGAGAGCAGCTGCAGGACTGATGCAGAAAATTACAGTTGGTGGCAGGTTGGAGCCAGGACACATGTTTGAGGTGCTTGGGGAATTCAGTTGCCAACTCTTAGGAAGCCTTTGAGCATGCGTGAACTGATCCCTTTCACTCAATGGGGGTTTTCAGAGATGAGAAGTTGTGGTCCAGTCAGCAGAGATGCTGCCTGGCTATTTTGAAACCTGTGCCTCTCAAACAGCAATTCTCAGCTTGGTGCTGCTGTTGGACAATGGGATCTCCACCCCATTCATGGGATGCAGGATGCATGCCCATTCATGAGAATTTTTTGCAGAAAATCTGTGTCTTGTTGTGTGTGAGGAGTGTCCAGGTAATAATGGTTTGGATATAACAGATTTCACAGTTTTTCTGGTTATCTCTTATCCTACCTGCTCCTCAGCATTTTCTCACCCCTCCTGTTTCTCAGGGTGTTTCTAACCTTCTTCTCCCATCCAGTGGGTGGGGATGATGGTCTGGGACTGCAGGGAAAGGAATAGGTGTGGATAGACTTTGCAGACAGAGAAATTCCTCTGGTTGGCAAAGAGGGTTGTAAGCAGAGGAAGTCTTCCTCAGATGCATGGAACGCTCTTCTTTCATGCTTTAAATAAAAATTAAAAATTTAATTAAAAATGCTAGAGTTCCTCAGCCAAACCACTACCAGCTCATTTGGTTGATTTTAGCAGGGCTTTAGTAATGGAACTGCTAAGTCAGAACTATCTGGAACTCTGTACTACCATGTTAAATGAATGCATCCTAAAGTAGGTACTCTGGGTAGACTATTTCAGTTGAAATAGTTCAGGTTGTCAAAGATATAATTGATCAAAAGCAGTCTTAAAACAGATTGTACAATTAATTGAAATTGGTGTTTGCAGCCTCACCTCTGTGCATATGCAGATGTCTCTGAACACTTCTTTAAAAATAACAGCATACTAGTCCATAACTGCATAGCTCCTCCTTCTAGAGGCTCAGACAGCTTTGCGATCCAGGATGGATGATTCTTCAAAGTCTTTGTGAACTGGATAACTATCCAGTTTATTTTATGTATACCACATAGAAGTGGGCTGTCTTCATCATCTGGCTGAAGATTTCACTATAGAGTTACGTTTTTATTAGTAATGCTGTCATTAGTGAAAGTGCCAAGTTGTTAGTGTTTTGTGGCAGTGTTTGGTGAAGATATTTGAGTGCAGTGGAATTCAAGCAGCTTTTTAGCTGGAGAAAGATGAGGGTTTATAGGATTTATCATTTAGAGAATATTCTTATATCTAATAAGGGCTTAACTAAGACATTTGTCAGTCCTTCAAGACATCCAGGTGCTCAGATTTCAGTTAAAAATTAAACAATAAAACACATACCAAAGATAATAGGGAGCATTTAGAAATGAAATGTGACTATATCCCATGTACATGAATATATTCAGTTGATGTTAAACACATTACAGAAGTAAAGTTCAGTAGTAGTGCATACTGTCATGTGAGCCAACCAAAATATATTTTGTGTCATTACGTTTTTCACCCTCACAGTTTCTCTAATGCTACGGACCTTTTGTCTTTAATTTGTCAGGAGTGTCTTAGCAAAAAATAAAAAGGTACCTTTAGCTGAGAGGATAAATGTGCTTTAAAATATGAAATATGGCTACAAAAATTGCACCTTTCGGATCTCTATATTTTTTCTCTGTTTCATTCATTAATTTTAATGACTAAAAGGTCATATTTCACTGGGTTTTATCCCAGTAGGTTAGTAAACTGTCATGTAGCGAAAAATAGATTTTATTTTCCTTTATATTTAATCATTGGAGTTGATTGCTAATCCTCAGCTGCAGGGCCGATTTATTCCAAGTTTAGTCAGTCAAATTCCATAGTATAAATTCTCTTAAATGCTGGAGAACTGCATTGGAATAGCTGCAGATTAGTGGTTTTTTTTTCCCTCCGTGTAAGTCTGATAGCCTTAGCTGGGCAGAAAGGAAATTAGCTTCCTTCAAAACCCACTAGGCTGTGTTTTCCAGCTGCTAGATATGTACTTCTACAAAGAAATTCTTTAAATTAAGGCAATTCAGTCAAAATAATTGAGGTATTCCCACAAGCATCTTCAAGAATAAAAGCTAAGAAGAGGCGGGACTGGTTCATAGGACTTCAGTGGGCTTAGGACCATTCTTATGAAAACATTCTTAACTAGTTGTTGACATCATAAATAAATTTGCCTTGTAGTTGTTGCTTTCATGAGGTTTTCTGGGGCTGGCAATATGGGTAGGGTTGACATATTCTTAATTAATTTTTAAGATTAGATAAATAGTTTCTACTGTCTACTGCTGTTTTGACCACAAATGAGAAACTACCATAAATTAAAATGTATACTTGTGTTTTTCATTTATTTTTAATTTAGGCTTTCAAAGCTTTGCTTTTTTTTTCCTAATTTCCTGCTTCTGGTGACCTATTTTGCTAATATGCTTACCATCCTGTTTGTTGATTAAAATGACTCCCAACTAAATTTACTTTTATTTTATGTTTGTTTAAAGTCTTATGAACAAAAAGCTGTTCTGGTTGTTCACAGTGCTCACAAAGGGCTCTTCAGACATGGTTCAAGCAATGTCTTTTATGGAGGAACTTATAGATGCACGTAGGTTGAAGGCATTGCATTTGGACTACGGGATTTTCACTACAGTCCTTCTCCTTAGTCTGTAGAAGGGGATGTGGTAGAACTTACAGGTGCCTGTGCATTTGCTGCCTTAACACAGATGTGTTACTATGAGAGCACAAATTGTACCTAAGGTTGCTCTTGGAGTTTCTGAGTAGTGTCCTGAGATTTGTGTTGGCCAGCATTTGAAAGTTAGCAAGTGTCTCAGCTTCCTGCCCCCTGTTCACCAGATACAAATTGTTTTTCCCTTCTGGTGTGAGAGGTTCTGAGAAGTGAGAGTGAAGGGCTGTGGAGGGAATCTCATGTTTTCTTTGTTCAGAGATGTTGCTTCTGTTGCCTGACTTGAAACATTCAAAGGCCATTCTCAAACGGAGAACTGGGAATTGTTTTATCCTTTCCTTATTGGTATATGGATTATGGGAAAAGGGCAGACCTTGAATTTGATATTTCTATGTTTATTTTGTAAAGGTTATATCTGTACAAATTTACAGAAAGATCTTACTGATTGCTTCTGTGGTACTCTTTTGCTGGATAGGGAGCCTCTGACATGGAGAAATGAAGTTGTTGCGTGGTGTAACGTTTGTTGGCCTGGAGACAGGAGAGTTCAGTAACATAATTTCTCAGCATGTATGTAGTTAACCAGAATAATCAGATTATTTTGTTTCAAGGAATATGTGCATGTAATATAATAATGTAATTCATACAACTATACAACATAGAATAGTTGGTCGATTAATATATTTTTGCCATAATGAAGCTTGATTCAGTTATAACACTAATGTCTAGATATAATATCCAAGCAAGAAGTTGCTACTTTGATGTGCAGAGATTCTTCACTACGTCATTGCCTAACTGCTGAATGTTAGAAAAAATATTTCAGTGGCAGGATTAAGTGTTGGAGAGTAATTAGAGACAAAACTTGCTCTCTGTTATTCCCATTAACTACAGAATAACTGAGATGTTTTACTGAATTGCAGGGGTGTAATCTATAGCCCAAAATATTCTTCAGTGTTCTCTTTAACTAGCAGAGATCAGTTTCAGGTCTGTGTCTGTCTTCTGGGGCTCTAGAGTGGTTGCCAATGTGAATATTTGAAAACTGCATTAATCCTGTGCTGGCTTTTCTGCTCTCGAAAGGTGACAGCTACTGATGCTCAGAGACTGAGGTGGCCCTGGTACAGCTGCAGCAATCAGGTTCCTGTGTCTGCAGGCAGGTGCATCATCTCAGTTAGCATGGGAACCAGAAAAAATACTAGATTAATTGAATTCATTAACTGAATTTTTCCAGCAGCTTGCAGATAATTGGGTAGGAAGATATAATTGAGGATTCAGGGGTAGGTTTCTGAAGTGTACTATAATTTGACAGGTAATTGATAAACTTGGTTTGGCAGATCTGTTTTGTTTTAACAAATGAGAGGATACTTCTTTCTTCTGGAATTAAGTGATAGCATGCTCAATTTCCAGTAAAATAGCAGCTGTTATCTAAAGCATCTATACAAGTGTGAAGAAATCTTGGTAATATAGCAATATAATTTCTACTTTAATACCAAAAATTAGATGGCTTAGTTATTAAAACCAAGTCTTGAAGATAGTTACCTTATGTATGTAAATGCACATCCTGGAACTCCATGCTGAGATTAGACATTCAGATTGGCTTCAGCTGATTTACTTAACTTGCTAATTTATGCAGCAGCTGTGCTCCTATAGCAATCAGCAGAGGAACTCTGTAGGAACCTGCCTTTGTTTGGACTATATAAGGGAAATGTGGTGGACCAGATTAATTCCTGCTCTCGAGCTACATGTAGAGTTACTCTGTATCATGCAGCTGTAGGAATTGTTCCTATTCATGAAGCTTGAGATATCTGGACATCTGGGGAGTAGTTCTGATGAAACTCCCTAAGAATGCCAATGTGTTGTTTTGTTACAGAAACCTATTGCAGTGTGTAAAGGATAATCTGACTGGCTGCAGCCAGTGCTGTGGCCAAGGGCGTCACACAAAATGTACCTGCATACAAAACGTGATTCAGTGGAAACCTCTGGCAGCTGATTTGTAAGTAAGGAAAAGGAGCAGAGAGGAAAACAAGTGGGGTTTGGCTGGAACTAGAAGGTGACAAGAACAGTGGTTCCTGCAGTGGGAGCTGCAGGATTGAGACAGGAAGGGTCTGGTCAGAGGAACCAAGAGGACTTGGGTATTGCTTCCTATGGCCTTCCATGTACACAGCTCTCTCAGGAGCTGCAGACCTTAGCATCAGATAAATGGAAATGGTGCTGGTTTCTTTCTATTTGTTGTGCTTACCTATTAGTTTTGCCTCCACATGTTTCCTGTAATTTGCCCTTACTATTTTTGCATTTTGATTTTTAGTATGGAGAAGAGGAAGTGAAGAAGTCCCTAAATGCTTCAGGTAGAGCTGTTGAAACGCTAGATATGTAACTATGTGTCCTGTTACTACAGGCTTTAAATTATAAGGCAGACCTGTGTCTCCTTTTCCAGTTCTGAGAGTGGCTGCTGGGAAATCAACCCAAAAAAGTAAAATACAACAGATGAATCATGGCATCCCTTTCAGCATTCAGTTCTTTCTTAATCCGAAGTTATTCACCACATTTATTCTGAATTTGTATACAGTTCTTGACCATCTTAATGGTATTTCTTAGTGAATGAAAATCTATGTGGAAGCATTCTTTCTGTATAACTGACACTGGGGATCCTAAAAACAAATCAGGTTGGTATATAATTTATTTTCACAGAACTATCTGGCAAATGCCCCAGATACTTCTAAGTTCTCTACAGGCAGTTTGACAGACTACTTGGTTTTCCCACTGTAATTCTGCATTACTGATTTCTGCATAATTCAGCATTAGCCTCTTAATCTGTTTTGGTATGTCTTACTGTAATAGCAAGGCCATAAAAGCAAGACTTGAACCATGAGCATTTGGTTCTGCTTGTCAGGCATCTTCTCTTTTTAAATTTTATTTTACTTTAGAAGAACAGATATCTAAAATGGGGAGGGTAGAAAAAAATATTCGTTCTTTAGGTGTAGGACTTGGGTTCTGAGTTTTAGTTGCTGCAGTGTTTTAGAGGTAGTATAATCCTTAGAATTTTTTAAGAAGTTTTGATACACTTTGTTGAATGCATGTAGGTGATTTGGGTCTGCTTCCAGATCCTGTACTTTCATCTGCAAGGCTGACCCTGTGGATGAACTGTTGAGGATCCAAGTTTTCTCTCCTCAGGCTGCTTGCTGCTCTGCCTGGAAGTGGCCCCAGTACAGGACATTGATTTCCACTTAGTCTTTTCACAGGGATGCAAGTGAATGTCACCCAGTTAAGACTGAAGGTGATTTCTTTTTGTTTCTGTCATTTTGTAGGTGACATGTAGGTGCAGAGGAAATGGTGTACCTTCTATTCACATGTGCCCTATGTAGATTTGGTGCACATACTTGAGGTGGGCAAAGAATTCATATCTACATATAAGACCACAAGATAAGTTTTCTTTCATCCTGTTTACAAACCCAAGTTGTACTTTCTGCAGGTCCACTTGGTTTTTAAAGGTTATTGCAACCGTTGAAACTACAGTGGGTGATGTGGAGCTTTGTTTCCTTGTGGCTTGTTTGTGCCTAGGAAAGGCTGGCTAAGCAGGGGGAGGCACGTCTGGAGCAGTCTCCCTGTATTTCCAATTACAGTACCAGCAGCATACTGGAGGGTTCCTCCTACCCAGTTCTTGTCCCCTCTGCCTTCCCCCCACCCTGCCCCTTAAGAGGACTAGTTCTTGCCTCTTAATATTTCTTTAAGAGAAGATCTGGTTTCATTTTTATTGTAAAGTATTGTATTTGAAAATCATTGTGTGATTTTTATCCCTTGCTAAGAAATCTCTCTGGAGGCATAAATTTGTGGAAACATTTAATTTTTCTGAATCTATCTTTAGCCTATATTTTTTGAAAATAGTACTTTCACTTTGAGTCTATAAAAGCCTTTGTGTTGGTTTTGCCATCTTCATTCTCTGTATCACCTTTTTTTTTTTTTTAAATTTGCCTGTATATTGAAATAAAATTTTCAGCAGTGGAATAATGATGTTCTACAGAAAAAAGAAGCATTGGTAGAAATGGATCCTTAATTTCATGTCAAAATTTTTTAATAATTTTAAAAATAGATAATTATTAAAATTGAATGTATGAATCATTATAAAACAAAAAGAGCCTTTAAAGGTTGTAGATACTGCTTTTATTTAGCAGCATGTGTATTGGCAAAACTACTAATGCACATTGTTAGGATCAGGAGTAGATGGTTGCTGCATGTGTGATAAGCACTGGTATTTGGACTGATATGGAGAGCTCCTTGGAGGCAGCAAGTGGGTGCTCCCTGTGACCCATTTCTGTCATGTGAGAGGAAGAATTCAGAGACTACCAAAGCAGTTCTGGAGTAATGGCTGGTTTTGTATTTGTGTTTTTTGTACATTTGTATATTTTTTATTTTTATTTCTATGTTCCCATCCCTAGGAACACCATCAGATCAGAAGACATCTTTACATTCGTGGTTCTTTTCATTTTGGCAAAAGCCCTGATTGAGAATAATTTTAAATATATATAGGAGTATGCTTATAACAAAAAACCATTGCAGTTGTCAGGTTTTAACATTGGGTAAACTATAATTAAATCTTACGACTATTAAGATGTCGTAAGGCACACTTCATGCAGACACGTGTGGAATTATGGCTCAGTATTTAAAGGCAAGAAGGAAAAAAAGAAGTCAGGAAAATTCAAAGTGGTGGTTACCAAAGCAACTATGATTCTTCCACACTTGTACTCTTAGTGGTGTGTGCTGCTCAGTGCTGCCGAGTGCTGATGTGTTAACACATGCATGCAGCATAGCTGAGTTACTGGGGGAACCGAAGTTGTGGGGGATTTTAGATTAAAAATGTGTGCAGGTCTCCTAGCTCAGCAGTCAGACAAAAGCACAGGGTAGGAGAAGTGCAGCCTTTCACATGGCAGAATATCATTATTTTCTTGCTCCTGGTAAAGAAAACAAATTAAAAGATTAGATTAAAACCAATACATTTAAAACTGTCAGTTTAGAAAATGGGAAATGCTTTAAAGAAAAGGATCTAGCTGGAAGAGTGACACACTCTTCCCACCAGCAGGAGGCTGCCAAAGCATGGCACTGGGAGGCAGATATGATGTTGCCTGAGCTCTCCCTGTTCGGTAGAAGAACCATTCCGGACCAGTTTCTCCTCCGATGTGGTGCAGTGAGAGCTCCCCCTCCTGTTTTCTGCCTTTCCTGAGCTTTCAGATAGCACCAACCTTCATTAGCATTGCAAGACTATTTTGGAAATCTGTGAGGAGCTATGAAGCCTGCGGCCAACACTTCTGCAACGGGATAAAGGCCTTTTAGCCAAGAGAGAGCGTGACCCCATGGCACGCTGTGCCTTTGGGTCCTTGGGGCACCACAACAGGTGCTTGAGCTGAGCAAATACAAGCCTGGCAGTGCCATTCGACAAAACAGTTAACAGTTTTTGTACAAAAACACAGTACCTCTGTCCAAGAGGGAAGTTCTTCATGTTCTGTAACCAGAGAGCCTCTGCTTTTTCAGACTACTTCTGCTTTTGAGCTTTCCCCAGTCATCAACCCTATACAGTGAATGATTGTTTTCTTGCTGAGCCTGGCAAACAAGACTAAATAAATTGCTGTAGGAGAGGACATGATATGATGATGGGAAGAAAATCAGGAAGCTTGCAAGACAAGCTAATATGCCTGCTTTCTTGTATCTCAAACCCTTCAGTGGCAGCTTTATTCAAGCAGATGCATTGCTTTTGCGTTAGCTAGGAAGTGTGACTGAATTTTAGTCTAGCTTCATGGTTTTTGTGCCAGATAAAATACCTGATAAAGTGACAGCATTACTGAAAGGGTGATACTTTATCTATTGTAATGCAACTGCACAATTGAACTGTCACAATTGTTTGAGCTTAGATAAAATCAGTTATTTATGTCATGTAGTCATTGTGGTTTGTGTCCAGACATTAAAGTTGGATTTTCTGTCCTGTCAATTCAAATTCTGGGAACAATCACAAGAAAATAGGCAACTTAAACTTGCAGGCTGAGTCAGCGTTCTTCACACCTTTATAACTCAATTTTTTGGTGGACTAAGAAGTCAGGTAATCTTCATCTAGTGTGGCATATCCTTCATGAAGATGATAGGTTTTATCAAATATTGAAATTGTTTCATGCTAACAAACTGGAATTTATATACTCTGCTTTTTAGACTTCCCATGTAGGCTATAATTCCGTAGAGAAGTGCCAGGCAATTTGAACTTTGCCTTTTTATCTGGATTTTTTGTTCCTGAAGAGAAATCAGAAAAAGCTATATTGATGCCATGGATGCTGCATAAGATCCAAAATGTCCTTTAACATTGCTGGAAATAGACATCTGAATAAACAGCAGTGGTCTTTTCGACCATGATAAGCAGATTACAATAGTTTGAGAGCGGTTACCTTGTAGCTGTGCTTGTAAGGTAGGAAGTGATTCTTTGTCAGTACATAAGTGAATTTGCTAAAGGATGCTTCATTCAAGTGACATAATCACCTTAATGCTTCTTAAGTCAGCCCGGGATACCTTCTTCAGAGCTGCTCTTGATGCAAAGTGGATCACCTAACGCCATCCACGTTTAAAAATATTTAAATAACAGTTGTTTGCTGCCTTGTAACAGGTTTCCCTCCTCTTGATTTATTTTTGGACACAGCCTTGTTCTGTTTCTTCTTGAGCAGCACAGTAGCATTAATTCCATAAATAACTTGGCACTTTTGTACAGCATGTCTAGCAGACAGATTTTTTTTTTTTTGTTTCCAGTGAATATATTCTTGTGTGGGTTACCATTGCTAGGGTTTCTTTTTTTTTTTTTTTGGTGACTTTTGAATGAAGCCACAGTAATCTGATATTAATTTAAATGTCAAATTAAGAATGCATCTATGGGAGCCAAGTATCCTACCCTAGCTAATTATTCACTAGGGCGTCTGCATTCTATGTTAATGAGGTATAACACACAAAAGACAAAATAGCTGAATATCAAAGCTGCTATAAGTGAATATACAAGTGACTTAAAACTAAAAAAGCCCTGTACAGCACTTTCTCAATGTGTAGATAAAAAAGGAGGAATGTAGATGGCTTAAAGCCATAATAAAATATTAATTCACATCCCTATATGTCTGTGCAGTGAGGAAAGACTTCAGCTATCCACAAATCAGTGTATAGCACATATATGTGACAGCCCAGACATAAAACTGATAGAGCTATGTAGATGTGGAGGTGGTATTACCAATTTCCAAAGAGGGTAGGCCACTGTTCTGAATGGGTATGACATTTAAATAAGCTGGATGTACTGTAGGGAAACCTGCAACAAAACTGCTGCTAGAATCCTCATTTTCATGTTAGTGTTTGGCTTAGCAGTTTTTTTGGATAACCACTACAAAAAGGACTATGCATCTTTTATCTTCCTGGAGTGGAATATTGAAAGCTGCTGTCTGTTTTTCAGGTTGACCTTTCTCTGGTCCTTCATGTGTGTCTGCCACCTTGCAATCACACTGATCTCATGTGTTAGGTAAGAGCAGCAATTTCTCAGTGGCCTTCAGCAAAGCCTGCCTAAAGCAGTGGCTTGGGAGCTGTTCTGGCAACCTGCATGTTTCAGTAAAATCCCTGTTTTTTTTGCAATTTGAGAGCTTTGAATTTTTCCAGATTTAGTTAAGAGGGACAATATCTAGGCTGTTTTTGATAGCATTGACAAAGACAACAGTACTTTGGTGAACTAGAGCAGGCAGTTATTGAGGTATTTTTGTGAAATCACTGGAAAGGATATGGGAGTGTTTATGTTCCCCTGGTGCTTTGTTTGATCTGTAGACCATTATAGGGCTGTTTAGTGAGCATGGAGCAATTTTCCGTTTGTTGCAATGACATTGATTAGATTGTGATTCTGTCTGTAGCACAGGATTCTACACCACAGAAAAGGCCCCTCCAGAATGCCTGACATCTTCTATAAATCTAAAGAAATAATAAAAATAGAAAATGTGTGTTGTGCCCAGAATACACAGACAGTAACAGTTCACCTGGGAAATACCTTTTGACAGATTCACTGATTGGTAAATTGCTGATGGGATTAGAGAATAGTCAGGGACCAGTGGTGTAGAAAAGGAGGAGTTTTCTTCTTTGAACTTTAAAATGTTTGTCCTTTTGGGCCATTTAATCATAAATCAGAAGTCTTTGTTTTCTACAAAAATTGTTATAGATAAAGAGTATATTTTTTCTTTTATTATGAAAATTCTTTCCTGTTATATCACTAGGTCTTTATTATAAAGTGTACTGGTTTCAATGTGTGTGTGTATATATATGTATACACAAGTTTACATTACATTGAACTGCAACGTAATGAGGCAGTGGAATTTTACTAGAGACTCTGGTGTGTTTCATGCTGAAGTAAAACAATGTGAAACAGAGCCTAGCCCTGGAAATAAAGACTTTCCTTAGTAGAAACTTAGAACTGCCTGTGAAGGATAAAGGATATCCATGGACAGCCAAAATATTACCAGAATCCTGTCCTTGCTGACATGCCTTTGAAACATTCCCAGTGTTGTCTGACATCACAGGTAAGTAGCTATAGCAAGACTGATATCTGGATCAACAGACACATCAAGAATGCTGCAAGAATATAGTTGCTTTGCAAAGTTTTATTCTAAGCAGTAATCAGTAGTGTGGGTGCTAGTACTTTGTCAAATTGTATTGCACCTGAAAATTTGAAGAGTATAATAACCCTTTGTAGGATCACATTTGAGGTACCCCAGTTTGGTTTTGACACCTCATATACCTGAATGAATATTTACTCTTGCCATTCTACATTTTGAATTCTGATCTCTCTCCCTGGTCGGCATGGGTTGGTTATGAATTTTTCTGATGGTTTCTGCTTATCTCATCATTTATTGTTTTCTAACCTCATCCTTTCATCTGTCTTTCAATGCTTGGTGTTCTCACGTTATTTATATTTTCCCCCTCTACTTCTTCTTCATTGCTTCTTCATTGCATTGTCCTTTCACAGTATCCAGTGATTTTTAATCCTTATTTTCTTTTCAAACCCTTCTTAATTGTTTCTTTATTTTTCTCATACCTCATAAAATGTTCGTCCTCCTCCTTCCTGCCTTCTCTCTCCTTGTCAAGATGTTCACCTCTTCTCTCTAGATCCAATATCCCCTATCCTCTCTCTGTGAACTTGTTAATTTTTCATTTCTTCCCTATGGTTACAGTGTTCAAATATGCTTCCATGTGCATCTAAGAGATGAAAAAAAAAATTCAGTTCTCTCGGTGTTAATTATGAACCTTCTTACTGGTTCTTTCTATCCTTCCAAAGCCGAAAGTGCTTTGTGTGTGCACATAAAGTTGCACTGAGCAACAAGACTGACTCATAATATTCCTCTGCACATTCTCATTCAAACAGTAAATCAGATATATATTGAGGATTGGAGGGTTGAAGGGGAATAATATTAGGCTCTTTGTTTTCCACCTCCTGTTTTGAAATAGCATCTAACCTTTCTGGCCTTCTTTGGTAATATGTTCTTGAATAAATCAAAACAAAGGAAAAACATTTAGAAGGGGGAGTGAGGTTGAATGTATATTGCACAAAAGAACAACAAAAAAATCCACTTCTACTGAGGCAATACTGGATCTCTGATTAGTTTCAGCAGTGTTTTTTTCTAGCCATGTGAGCTACTGTGAGTGAGCCAGGCTTTCAGATATTCCACATGCATATAACACATTTTCACAATTTTGAGTTGTACCTCGCTATGTACATGTCTTCTCAGTGATGGAATTATTGACCTTGAAATTCAGTGAATGTTGAAGGAGACATATTTTTTCCCTTTTTTATTATTATATTTTAGTCTATTTGTGTGGTCTAAACCTCTGTTCATTTAGCTTTATTTATTGAGATGATCTGAGAAACATGTGAGACTCAACATATGAACCAAAATATCTGATTTTTATTATGAACTTTTAGAAACTAATACTTGTGCAATTAGTTGCCCCCAAGTTGTAAGCAGATCACAAGCAAAAATATTTTCAAAGGGCCTTAGACATACCAGCAGAAACTTATATGTAGATACTGATACACTGATTCAAATGTCAGAGGTCTCAAAAAGTTGCTGCTTGAAGCTGGCAGGGCACAGCTTGCCATATAGCTGGTTTGCATTATAGCTGCAGTGATTTTTATTCTGTGAACATCTGTTATTGGATTTTGCCTCTAAAACAATTCTTACTGTGAATTTTGATGAGCTTTTCTTCAATAGTTGTGTGTGACATCTGTTAATTAGGACATATTGACAAACCTGTCCTTATAGGCTACAAGATGATATAGGAGCTCTCACTGCCATATCTGTAGTTTGCCTATGAGGTTTTCTAAAACCCATCACAGATCCTAGGATTAAGATAAAAATGTAGGGTTGGCAGCACTGGGTAAGGTGTGGTAAGTCTGACTTCGAAAAATTATGGACACTCATTTGTTTTCAAAGAGCACCATTTTTCCTGTTCCATGGCAGTGATGAATTACAGGAGCTAGAGGTCATACAGGACAGTGCCTTATGTGCCTCAGCCTGCCTTTCAAGCTGACAGAAACAGTGTGTGCTCTGTAAACACTGTATTGCCTGATGATGCTCATTTCCCAGTGCCTCTAAAGGAAGGTGAGGGTCCTCAGCCTCTCTGGGGTGATAGATTTCTTCCTGTTAGCCCAAATGTGCCAAATTGTAGCTCTTCAGCCTTGCTGCAGAGCAAGGATTGTAAACTGGGGTGTAGGATGGGAGCCATCAGGATTGCTGTCCTGGTCCTCAGCAGTCCCATTTGGGTGCTGTTACAGAGCTCTAATGCACGGGCTTCAGCTGAGACAACTCCCAGTCCTGGGAGGTGGTGCAGCCCATAAGCAGATCTGTCACAGCCTCTGCTATGATTAGTTGATGCTGTGAAGCATGAAATAGCATTTGCTTGCTGTGCTACAGCTCTCAGATGGTGTGCCCTTCTTATTGCTCAAGAGGTATGATAAACAACTGTATTTCATGAACTGGCATTTCCAAAGAGGTCTTGCTTGTTGAACTGAAGCCCATTAACACAAAGTATAACCAGCAATGACACATAAAACTCTAAAGCTAATTAATTCTAATAGTGAAAACCCATCTTAAGAATGATTTGATGTCTGGATCATTAAAATATTGCATGCTTTAGTTGAATTTTCTGCAGACCTGCTCACCCTGTTGGATATGAAATTTTGACCTTTATTTAAAATGGAATTACTTACAGATGATCATTAGTTGAAGACAGGTTATAGGGATATTATATAAGGGTTATAGCTAAAATAGCATCACATTGGTATGATGGGAAGAACTGAGGGTCTGTAGTAGTTGGAAGATGCACCTGTAAGTAAATAAGGGGAAAAATGAAATAAATCTTGGTTTCAGTTGGCTGATTTTAACAGAAGCATGTTTTAGAGAGATAGGAGGTTTTGTCCTTGCCAACAAATTATTGCAATGAGCTTTCTTTTCAAAACACAGACTACTGGACAAAATCTTTAGCACTGAGCAGATTTTCAAATACCATTTTTGGTATTCAATCACTGTTTGAATGACACTCAGTACGTGTTTAATTTTGAAAATTTTATTTTGAATTAAAAGCTACTCTTGGTTTTGTTTAGGGAATGGGTCCATTAGGAGGATCGCAGCAGCAATCAGCCTCACCTTTTTCTGGACAATGCACTTATCAGTTGTCAAACACAGACAGAATATTACAACTTGAGCCTCTGTATATGCTCTGTTCACGCTTGGTTCTGGGGAACAACTACATTTGTTTTAGTATAGAAACACAATAACAAAATCTGATCATCTATTCACATAGAATGATTTATTTACATAGATTGCCCCTCTTGAAGGGGAAACCCTTATTGCTTTGTCTGCTAATTTTCTGTCAGCTTTGCTCATGTTTCTCCTATAGTGAGTCAGTTATATAAAAGTTACAGTGAATATTTGCCAAATTATTTTTTTAATATTAAAATAATATACAGCACAGTAACTTCTGATCTACTTAAATTCCTGTGTCTTGAATCCTTCAATTTTTTTTCTCTTTATATGATATAGGACTTGCTGAGATGATTACATTAATAATGCATAACTATAAAAATTAAAGTGCATTGCAGAGAACATACTAATAGGTTTAATTGATTTAAATTTGTAAATGGGTGCCAGCAATCAGAAGCCAGGTGCAAGTCTGACTTCAAATGAACTGATAGTGATAACAGTGCCAAAATCATTGGCAAGATTAATAGTTCTGGTGTTGAAGGGAAAAAATAGTTAAATGTTATGGAGTTACTTAAAATTAAACCTGAAGAAAGATGTGAAGTATATGCACTGAACTTGTACACTGATGCTTTTTATTGCTGTTATAAGTTTAAACCTCAATTTAAAAGTCTTACCCTTTTCTATTTAATTTATTTTTTAATTTAGTTTCATATTCTAAGATTCAAAACTAATTGTTGAGTAAGAGTAGTTTTATGCTATGCAGATGGTTAAAGTAATTTTCTAAAGAAGTAATTTGGATTTCAAAGCTTCAGAAAAACAGTGAATATTTAGCACCAGTTAAATGCAGGACTCTGCCATTATGTGTTATTAGTCTTTCTGCTTCTAGATGCTCTCTAAAAGCAGGGGGAAATGGTAATATCCTTCATCTCATAGAAAACAAAGCATTTACGAAGCTTGGCTGTTATTGACACGAAAGTATTTTTCTGTTTTAATAAAACAGAAACATTTGTAGAGATCTGGAGTTGTGATTTTGTGTGTCTCTAATTTTGATTTATAGTTGCACTTTAAGGTAACTTTGCACTTGAAACTGACTTTGAACTTCCTAACTTGTGTATGTGCTCCTGTTAAAATTTGGTCATGGAGACACTATTTTAAAATCAATTAAATATGAATCTTCAAATGTAAAGTTTACTGCTGCATAGTGGATTTCTTTAAGAGTTTGCTCCTGTCCAGATTGTACCATGTTCAGTATTGTGTCGAAGAGTGGAAACTTGAGGTCTGGAAATGAGGAAGTTGTCAGATGTTTTCTGACCACTTCAGATACTATGACTCAAATATTGGTTTTTGTTGTTTGTTTTTTTCATGCAGACCTCTTCTACAGCTTTTGTATTGTACCAATAACTTTGAGAAAAACCTACTCTTTGTTTACAGTATCCCTTGTTTAGGAGGTTTTCTCCATGGATTTTTGCTTTCCTTTATATTTTTCCTGTCTGTGCCATAGCATAATCCTTCAGAAAGCTTATCTAGAATCTCTGCAGCATGCAGGGGAATACCAATATCTTAAATGTACAGACCTGAAGATAAAAATGGAGGCTTGTGGAAAATCATGGAGGAAACTGGTATCAGATCTAGAAATTGAATCCACATTTTAGCACATAACTGTATACATCAATTGGCTGCTATCCATGTCCTTATTTCCTGCAAATTTAAATTTTAGACAGGAAGCTTTGCAGATCATGGGCAAGATTATAGCCTACTGAGATTCTTGTGGCTTTGTATAGCAGCACTCTTCTTTTTGCAAGGGATAAATCAGTACAAAGGTCCACCCTGTGAATTTGCCAAGTACCTGACCCAGATGTGCATTGCTATGCAGACATAAACCAAGAAACTCTTTGAAGAAAAGGAGAAGGGAAAAGTGAAAATAGAGAAGAGAATCCAGCAAAAGCAAGTATTGGAGTAGGCAGGTTAAATATACCTTGAAATTTGGTGGTTCATTAATTACTTAAATGATTGGCCTTGAAGCCTGCTTCACTCAAGCTTTGTAAGCTGCCTGAGAGGCTGGAGGCATGGAAGTGGGGGGTGGAATTGCAGAGTGGTAGGAATGAGGATGGGCTTTCAAAGACAGACAGTGAGTGTTAGAACAATATACTGTCTCTAAAGTCATGCAGTATTTAGATCCTTCACTGCTACAGGAATAAGTCTCAATTAAAGTGTTGTGGTCTGTATTGCTATTTAATTCCTCTGTTTGCTCTCTTGCCTGTGGTGGGGCTGCAGGAAAGAGGGCAGCTGCCCATTTGTCTTATCCTGCAGGCTGTGTGCCAACTTTGATGAAGACTCTGGAAGGAGGATGATGGCTTCCTCCCAAGGGGAAAAATAAATGTGCAGGAGGATGGCAATTCCTGGGAGCAACAAGGAGGAAAAACATGGGGAGCAGCTGGGGAGACTTTCCATGGACCTTTGGGTCTCAAGAGAGCCTGGTGAGGGAGGTCGAGGGGAGCAAGAAACCTCAGAGAAAGTGTAAGCATGAACAAAAGGGTCCTTTTGGAAAAGGCAGGCTGAGGAGAGGGATTTGAAAGTCTCCCTTACTGTTATTCTATTTTACACACCAGAGAGGAGTTCCCTCTGTTTTAAAAGGCCCTCCTCTTTATTCTAATATAAGCCAGCATGGGAGACTCAAAGCCCTGCTTGTCTTCTTTGGGATGCTGAGTGTAAGGAAAGGTGTAGCCTAGGTAATCTGAAAGGTCGTGACTCAGTCAGAAACCCAGAGGGCAAAGATTCCTTATTTTTCAGACCTAAGTCTCAAAGTTGAAATGACTCCAAAGCATTGCAATTGGTGGTGACATAATTATCTGTGGGTACCATACATTATTAATGAATAGTTGATTCAAATTATATTTATTTCTGCATCGGTTATTTATCTAGAAGCATACTTGAAATTCAGATCAGGAAGCAACATTTTCTTAATCTTGCCCTAGAATGGATTTTCTGATTTTCTTCTTTCGTAACTGGGCCTTGGCTAAATGGGAAAAAAAAAATAAAAGGTACTTGATAGTACATATTAGAAAGCTATGTGTGTAGTGGGAGATAAGCTGATGTTTGAAAAAATGCAGCAATTAATTACACGTCAGGTGGTGGTGGTGGGAGACTATAGAGGGTTGATATATTTACCTGCAGACTCCTGTTTTCTTGTCTACAATACACAAGGGAAAGAAAATTGAAAAAATAGTCCACAAACATATTTGTTTTAAAAAATGTTTTCCTCAGAAGTCTGTCAGATTAATTTCTAAAACAGGAATGGCAGTAGCATTATATATGCTTTACATGTCTCACTTGTCCTTTTTGCCTACTGTTGTTCAAATAAGAATTAGTAACTCAGTCTTCTTTTTTTTATCAAGATTTTCCTTCAAAAGGGGTTGAAAAACATGAACTCTAGTCATGAATTTATTATTATCAAATTATACTCTTGTGAATTCTGTTTATGGCACTGACAGAACAGAATAACATTACTGGCCTTTTAAAGCAGCACCCTATTATTATTATTATTATTATTATTTCCCGGTGTATTTAATTGTCATTTTTCTTACAGGTTTTGTGAGATGTGGATTAAAGGTAAAAGTCTCTGGAGCTGAACTGCCAATAGTCATCCTGTGGGTTTCAATTATAGAATAATTTCTCCATTTATTCTGCTTAATTTTAGGAAGCAAAGGTCACAGGAATACATTTTCTTTGTATGAATAAACACTGCGGAAATTGAGGACCCAACTGTTATCATATGAGATGACAGTTCTATCAATCTAGAAATATTCAGGTCATGGTGATGGCAAATCTGTGCAGTTCTATTAGCAATGATGCTAATGATCAGAAATTTTAAGAGAGGCTTTGAAAATGCTCTCCCTGGGGGTGGTTGCTCCAGTAAAGCCACTGCAGGATCTGTAGGCCTTACCATGAACCCAGATACAACAATGATGAACATTTTGGTGAATTTCTCCCTTCTTTTTTCAGCAGTGTGGGAAGGAATAGAGTAGTGAATGCTACAGATGTGTGGAAAGTCCTACAGCTCCTAAGACTGCATCAGTAATGTCCTTTCAGCTCTGTCTGATTTTACTCACCCTTGATTTAAAATTTAAGATAATTTCGTACTAGAAAAGATGGGGTGGGTTGGTTGTTGCTTTTAAATTGTTGACAATCTCCAAGGAATGTCTACAGCATAAGAATAGTGCAGAATATTGTTATATTTTGGTGTTTTAATCAAAGGTCATGGAGAATTCCTTTTGAGTGTCTAGAAATCCTCCTCTGCTTCTGTTTTGCTTGAATGTTAAGCAATCCTGTAGACACAGTAGTTGCTACTTGTTATTTCCACATCCATTAATCACATAAATGTAACATGTAGAGTGCCATGATGTCAGAAAACTCTTCAGGTGTCTTCTGCAGATACTGTTCAGTTCCTTGGACCTGGAGGGTGCCACATGTCATTGGTGTCTCTGAGCTTGGAGAAGGGGGTGGCCAGGGGAGGCTGGGGTGCCATTGGAGGCCTTTGGAACACAACCTGGCAGGACCTGAGCAGTGTGGCCTGACTTTGAATTTCCCTTTGCTTTGTGCACGGGGTCAGACCAGATACCTCCTTTCCCATCTGAGTACTTTTATAATCCTGTGACTTGGCCTAGAGCATGCCTTGCCCCACTTCTCTCTGCCCTCTGTTCTGCCTTCCTATTTATTTCTTATCCTATTTCCTTGGCTGAGGAAAGCATCCCCATCAGAACCACCAGACTGGAACAGAAGTGTAGCTCTCTGTTGTCTCAATTAGCTTTGCTGTGAATGCTGTCTCAGCATTGTGGACACACATACAGAGAGGTTTGTAGGGGCTAATGGAATACATCTGAATGAAAATAGATGATGCTATAGAAAGACTGATACTTGGGAACATGGGCAAGGATAAATTATAAAAGGCTTGCACTTTTTCAGATGAAAAGCTATAATGGAGATCTGTCAAGACAAGGCCTTAGGGTAGGAAATGAAGAACAGTTTTATTCCTGTGTATAAATAGAATCCAGAGCTCCCTGACACAGTGAAGTAAAAAGGCAAAGATTTGTCACTTGGATGTAAAGGAAATGTGGGAGATTTATGTTCCTCCACTAAAAAATTTCATATATATAAGCCGGCCAACCATTTTAGTTTTGTTGAATGAGAGGGAAATAATTATTCATTCTGGTTGATGTTCTATAAAGGAATGTGCTTATTCAGACTAGATGCATCTGATAGAAAATGAAAAGCTTTGCCTTTTTAGTCTATAAAAGTCTGGTTCCCTTTTTAATGGTGACATTTTAAAGGAAGAGAAAAAAGTTAGCAAGTGGTAGCCAAAAAGAACCCAACAAAACCCAACCCAAACCTCCAAACTGAAAATCTTTTGTGGCAGGGGAAGGGGGGAATTGTAATTAATTTTGTGTTTAAACATAAAAAAAATTAATAAATCCTGGGAAAAAGAACTGAAAGAATTGCAAGTGAAACTCCATTATCAAGTTTCAAGATGAAATTGTTTGGTTTTGAATCACTACAAATTGGGATGAAGATCTTAATCTCTGTTGAGCATTATTTTAGTTTTCCTCTGAATTATTCAAGTATGAATTCATTTACACATAGCTGGGATAGGAAGTCTTAAGAGAATTTTATGAAAGATGGACAGGATCACGTTAACAAAGGTGCTGTCTGAACTTGTAGCAAGTGCTCTAAAGTAACTGCAGATGAGGGGAGGCCTGGAGTCCAAACAACCTGCTGAGAGCCTGTGGAAGGGTGTTGTAAAATCAGACACAGCTGCTTTCCCTCATTTTCATAAGGGAAGTTTTAATAAGACCTTGTCAATCCTTAGGTTTTTCTTACTGGTCATTGTCACTTGACGTCTCACTTCTGTATGTGTTTGTGGTAAGGGAAAGGTTGCTCTTGCCAAACTTTAGCATAGGGGAAAATTAGTCACTCTGGAGAGGGAACTCTGTTTATGATTCTCCTGTTACTATCAGAGCTCCTACACTTCCATATTGCTGAGGCACAATTTTAATGCTTCTAGGACTTTTACTTAACTGCTTTGTTTTTGGAGTCAGGATTCAGTTCTGGCTGGTTTTCCTAGCAAAAATATGTACTCCAATATGATTTTTTTTTGTCGTGTAAGAGTTGTTAGAGGGAAAAGTGCTTCTTACCAAGACATTGCACTTTTTTCCACGCCTATATTTCCAAATCTGGGTATGTGAAAATAATAATTTTTTCAAAGTTTTGTGCATGCGATTCTTTGATGTATTTATTTCCTGTTTGAGGTGATGCCATGTACTAGGAGATATACAAGCAGAGATGGGATATTGCTGTGCCTCATGGGGATATTACATCATCTTATAAACTCATCCCTCATGACACCAAGTTCAGGTTGTGTTTCTTTTGTGCTGCTTGAATGTGAGCCTCACTGTGCAAGTGAAATCTGTGAATCAGAATATAGATAGCTCTGAAAGTGTTTATAAATGGAAGGCATCAAACTAGTTGCTAATAGGTGTGTTTAATATGTAATAGGTATTTAAGTGTTCTTATTGTTCGTTTAGATAGGCTTTAGTGGATGCTGGGCAAAGTCTGTTGCGACCTCATATGTATAAGAAGCCCAATGAGATTAGTGGGGAATTATGTTAAAAGAATGAACAACTTCAATTTGAAGGAGACATAAAAGACTTCCTGTGACTTCCTGGAAGCTCTAATGAGAGCTCCTTCAGTGATTCCTGTGATCTGGGGAAAGGAGAGAAGGAGGAGGAGTGTGTAAATGTCTGTGAAGAAGTGATAAAAATCTCTCTCTGAATTCCCTAAAAAAAACCAGCCATATGTCCAGAAATAATTTTATCAACTTGTTCCAATGTGTTTCCTGACAGAATGTATCTTAAAAGTGGAAACGCTCTCCCATACCTTTAAAAGATGAATTTCTTAAAATATAATTGCATTTTTAATGGCAGTGACACTCTTCTAATATAATATTTCTCAAACTTTAGATTTTTTTAGTAATAATTTTGAGCAGTTTTAGAAAAGTACAGAGCTTTCTTCCTGTTTCTTAGCATCATAAAATATATGATTAACATAGTTACCATTGTGCATAGATGACACTTTGATTTTTATAGCTATAGTTCAGTGTCAGAGCCTACTTTAATATTTTATTTCTACTTTGGAGAAAAGGAGAAAATGTGCTTATAAAACCTCATATCAATTATATTTTACCTTACTTAGGAGGATTGAGATGTGCAGGTAATATATGACAAACATTTTTTAAGTGTTTTTTTTCTGTCTTTTACTTCTCTCGAAAAGTCATTTGCTGTCATCTGCCTGGCAGCTGTGATCACTGTTATAACAAAGTATTTCAGCATTCTCACTCTTCAGAATGTTTCCGTGAATCTGACAGTTGGTACCCAAATAAAGTCATTTCCGAAAGCAACAGCAGAGAAGAGAATGTGCTTCTGCTATTACTTTTGAAGAGAAGATTTATTTTTAAACTCTGATCAGCCTGCTATTATGTACATGCTGGTTTTACCTTGTTATTAAAATATCACAACGGGGATCAAATTCAGCTGTGAAGAAGAGCCATGCTATCTGTATGTAATCTATTGCTTAAAAGTATGGTATGGTAATAGTCACCTGATGGAAAAATCCCCAGAGTCTAAGAATTTATTCAGCTGTATAAAGATGAGGCAGGGCTTAAATATTAATATTTTTTAGTTTTTAATTTTATTAAGAGATAGAAAGGAAATGCAGGTATCTGGGTCAATTTTTCAGGCACACATGAAATGTACTAAATGCAAGTGGTGTGGGGAGGTATCTCACCCTTACACACAGGGCTAAGAGGGATTTGGTTAGCTCTCACACAGCATGTGGTGGCTGAAGGCAGTTCTAGTTGATGCTGACAGTGACAGCCCCATCAGGGCTTTTGTTGGCATGTGAACTGAGATGACTTTCTGTCCCACATATATATTTCAGGAGTATAGAAAAGAGACTAAAACCCACTACTTTATCCTTTCTCTATGTTGTTTTCCTATTCTTTTGTGTTATATAGATTTGTATTTCAGTAAGCTGCCCTGAAACATGTGGAAGTTATTTAGGTTGCCCTTTTATAATCCAGGAAATGACTATTTCTTTATGAGAGGGGGTAGGAGATAAGGAGGGATGTGAATCTGTAATTCCCCAATGTTCTTGCAATCTTCAGAGGAATAGCTATGATAATATAATAAGCAAAGCAGTGTAATACTTCATCTTCTGTCACTGGCTATCACTGGCTGTCTTATTTCCTTTGTTTGCCAACTGCAATGCAACATTCTGGAAACTTGATTAAGGTACTCCATAGCCTTTTAGCACCTTTTTAGGAGTGAAGCTGGAGGATTTTTCACTCAAGACGCAGTAAATGTACCAATAATGGCTGGAGCATGGCTGCCTTAGTCTTCAGAAATTGTATTTGTGTGGGGGAAAGCACACATCTCAGTCAAATAGTCCTTTTCTTTCCCTTGGGCATTGGCATGCCTAAATGTTCTAGTGAGCTGGGACAAATGGGAAAGCTATTGTTTTGGTAGAACAGCTTTGATCCAGCTCTCTGTGAAGTCTGTGGAAAGAGTCCAACTGACTTTCCTGGGAAATACAAAGTGGATGAAAAACGCAGTCCATGGGAAGCAAAGCTATTGCATTTTCCTTTTCAAATTTAACTGAGACATATTAAGCATTTCTCTGCTCCAGTTTTCTTCAGAGAGCAATAACGTTTGTCACCCTCCTTCCCTCTTCTGCCTACAGAAAATGTGGTTTTGCTGGTGTCTTGTTCAGTTGGGTTTTTTAATGGAAGTGTGATGATACAGCATATACCTGCCTTATTTGCAGCATGACTGTGTGCTCTGTTCAGATGAAAAGGCCTCATTCAAGTTATTAAACAGGAAAAAATGTTAGCATAAATTGCATTTTTCTCTCTACCTTGTGCCAGTGGCTTAAAACTAGGTTGGGAGCTATCAGTTCTAAGTGTTGAAAACCTTCTAACCATTCTTTCCGTGGGTTAACAGAAGTGTAGCTAAGAGATGGCTGTAGGTAGCATTTACTGTCTGAAAATGCAAACTGTGCTTGTGTGTGAGAAAGCAGGACCAAATAAAAGCATCCATTGCCTAGAATATGGCACTTCACTCACTGGATACAAAACTCCATATTATCTTCCTAGTTGAGCAAGGCAGGCCTGAAAGCAGTTTGGACTTCTGGCTGGCTGTCTCTTTCAAGTGTGTAGCTGCTTGTGTCGTTTTTTGATCTCAAAGGCCTTTTCCAAACTAGTTGAGTCTGTAAAAATGAGGAGATGAGCCTTGAGGGTTCTGCAGGTTGAATGCTTGCATGTACTTGGACTGACCCCTCCTGATATAGTTTGTCAACAAGCTCTTGAGCTGTTCCTACCTATCCTTATCTGAAGAGGCAGGAAGGGAGTATGGAAGTCAGCAGAGTGTAGGCCTCCTTGGCCTTGCATTCTCTTGCTGTGACTAGTATGTTCCTGGAGAGAGCAGAGAGAATGAAAGGAAGGTGTGATTTCTCCTTCGTACTAGAGGGCTAGTACCAGGCAGGTGGCTGTGAAAATCTCAGCCTTAGAATAAGAAATGTCTGGCATTGTTAGTATGTGCATTTGTTAGGCAGAGAATAGGCATATTTCTGTGAGACCTTCTAGTTCATCAGATTGCCAGCCCTCACTGGCTCAAGATGGAGAGCACTTACCATCCCCTGGGCAGCACCCTTGCTGGTGCTCATTATGAACCTGAAACACAGCAAACTTCTCTTGCCAGACATAAAACTAGGTGGCTCCACAAACCATGTGCATGATCTCATTTGTCTGCAAGACTGTTACGTGCAGATATCACACTTTGAAAGAAGAGTATTCTCTTTCCCCTCCTGGAAGAGGGGAGAATACCTCTGCCAGGTGAAGACACCACCCTTCCTAACCTTCTAATTCCTCATTCTCCCTGCTCCAGTGCTGTAATTTAATGTGATGGGTTTAACACCGAATTTCACTAAATGCTGCAGCAAAAATTGCTGGGCAACTCTGTAAAGAATGCAGTGCATGGAAGTTCTTGTTTCCTACACAAGAATGTTTAGTGAGACTTTCCCTTATTTATTTATTTGTATTTGTAAGTCCTGGGTGTTTGGTTTTACTTTAAGGGAAAGTTAAAATCCAGAACACATAATCTTGTCAATTGTCAGCTCATTGAGTTACTAGAAACACTGCTTCATATTTGACTTCCAAACATCTTGGGGATGATGGGGAGTGAGAGAACAGCTGTGAAAAGGTCAGTCTTGGCATCATCATCATAATTAACTTTTGTTTGTTGACTAGCAGATGTTCCTATCATCTGGAGACAGAGGTGTATTGGTAACAAATGATAAAGCGACAGAACAAAGTGACCTGGTAGGGCCTGACAAGAGATTTGTTAAATACCTTCCCTGTAAAGATTTGTTTCGGTTTATCTCATGTAATTTCCATGTGTATAGATAAAACACAGTGGTGAACTTGGGAAAAGGGAAATTTCTCTCACTTAAAGTGTGTCACTTACATGAGAAAATAAGGAAGGACAGCAAAAGCTGTATGGAAAAGACAGGAGGAATCAGTAATACACATTTCCTGTGAGTCTTAAAAGGGAGAGCCCTTTTGCCTTAACCTTCCCAGGGAGCTTCACCAGCTTAATTTCCCTTTTTCTGGTTGCTGGCCTGTTTCTTATAAAGGTTTTGTTAAGGTCTCCCCTAGATTCTCTGAGCAATTTCTCAGCAGATTTGGAAGTTCTTCAGAGCTTGGTGAGTGACCCCTGGAGTTAGATTGTACCATAGATTACAGGACAAAAGCACCTACTTTATAGTATTAAGACGGTAAAATCACTTGTTTTCCATGATGCTTAACTTTCTGTTAACCTCGGCGTCTCTGCCAAGTTCTGCTAATAGCTGATATGACTGGGTCGGGTGGGTTGGAAACCCAGGCTTCTGCGGTGTGTGAATGCTACAGGATACCTGTCCTGGTAAACAAAGCAACATTCAAAATGTTGAGGGCAGCTGAGCTACAGGTTATGATGTTTGAGGGCATGGCACCCTAGCTGCTGAAAGGCACAGGCCAGTATTGCTACAATGTGAAAATGCTTAGTGCAGTATTGAAATTTGTCTGCCCTGAGGAGAACTTTGATCATTTGCTTCAGTCACTGAAGACGAGGTGAAAGAGTATATTTGGCAGCCAATTAAACAGGGTACCGTGAGAGAAGCAGCAGCTTGAACTGTACAGAAATTACAGGTAGTACCATTTGTAGTCTCTTAAATTGAGAACTTCTGTTTCAAAGGGGTGCTGTAAGAGGGTACAGATGTTGGACAGCATAGCCAGATGTAACCAAGTTCTGTGAGCTGAGAGCCATGATGAGCTTCTGCTGCTCTCATATGTACAAGTGTGGGGTTTTATTTCTTCCCCAATAAGTTTCTGATATTATCTTTGCATTCAATTTAACATTAATTTGATTGTAATGTTACTGACTGTAGTTCTTCTCTTGAGAGTGATAACAACAGGTATGAGGAGGACTTGATCTTTATGTAAGACCATATAGTGGCAATACAGGAGTCTACTTAAAATGACTGGTGTCTTACCTATCACTAAGCGTCTAAATTGGTGGATTTTAGAGGCTTTTTCATTAAACTAGGCTATATAAATTAAATTATCCTCATGTTTTCCTTTATCTTGTACATAGAATTCACCAGTATTTAAGTGGACTATAACCTCTGATAAAAAAATTAAATAGAAACATTTAGAATTTGCATGAAGATGATGTTTGAAGGAAATCTGTAGTTTTTAGATTACCTTACCTGAAGTAAACAAATACCTCATTAAACATTTCGATTTCTCTTTATTTTCTGAGCTGACTTATGATTCAAGCAGTGTTTGAACTGAGGCTTTAGGGATTTCCTGCATACAATACTTCAAATGACTTCCAAAAAGTTAGTTTAACTTCTGAGAAACTGGCTAAAAAGTAAAAGCTTATATTTACTCCTACTTGGTATATGAAATTGCTCCTACCATGTAACAGGGAGTTTTAGTAAGTGATAATGCAGGTGAGTGGGTTTTTATTATAAATGATTTAAATTTTTTTCTTTCCAATTTAGAAAAAGCCTGATTTCTCTTCTGTTCTACTTAACATGTTTCCAAAAGCATGCAGTAACACAGTTATAATGTGTTTAGGGATGGGGGAGGAAGGAAATTAATAGGATAAACTTTTAACCACTTGCAGCTTGCTTGAGCTCCTTTTATTTAAGAAAGGGAATGTAAAGTTCTAAATTGACCTCTTTGCATAATGCCTGTTTATTTTGGAACCACTTAACTTAGGTCCCAAGTAGTTCTGAAACATCAAAAAATATTTGGATAAGCGTTTTTCAGAGCAGATTTTAGGAGTTTCCCTGAACAATGAGGTAGGCAGGCTAGGTAGTACAGGGCAATATCCAGTTTGGGTGAGGAAGCCTTTCTAAGAAGTTCCTTGTGCCACCGTGAGTAGGAGTTTACCAGTTGTTCACTGGTATGGTGGGAGTCCTGTAGACATTGGGCACTGAACTGTAAATGAGCTCTATGGAAAAAAGCTGAGTAAAAAGTAGCACAAAATAAAGACGATTTCCCCTTTTTCATACATTTAAACATAGTTACATGAGTTCTTTGAACAAAGATCATTAGCTTAAGCAAGTGGATGGAAGTGTCTCCATAATACTGTATATTGAGTTTCATTTAAATGTCTGTGCAAGTACCTAGTAAAACTGTCATATGTAGTTGGATAAAATCAGCTGGTTATAATGAGCTGCTATGTTAATTTAAAACATATTCACCATGACAGAGACATGCCATGTAATTGTTGAATCTCCTTTGTATTTCTTATAATTGAATATTTAATTATAATTTTTAAATGATAATATAATTAGCATAATTTATTTTTAGAATATCCCTATTGCTGTCCTTAATTACATTATTTCTAACAATACTGCACATTAAAGATAGTCTGATAAGGGTTCACATACTTCTATGCCTTGGTACTTGCCCTCTAGACATCTCATAGTAATCCTTACATTTCTGAGGGAAAAAAAAATCTATCATTTCAACATTACAGAAATTCATGTAGTTTGACAAATCAATCCCATTAACCTCCTTTACCCCATTGGTTTCACTATTCAGAGTTTTTGGCATGAAACCATAAAAGCATAAAAATAACAGTAAAGTAGGTTTAAATCCTTCAGTCTGTTCTGCTTTCTGGATGTTTGTATCACTGCAGATGTTCTGAAAGAATGTAATCCAAGTAGCGGGTATATTGGATTGTTCACTTTTAAAGACTCATCTTTGAAGAACTGTCTGTTCAGTGGTATAAACTCCTCGTTGAGGCAGATGTCACAAATGTTGAACTGAACCAGGGTCCTTCTACGGCAATTCCTATTTATATCTTGTATAAACTGGGAATATTTGGGATATAAACATGTGGGGAAGCACGGACAGTGTTCTTGAGGGAGCTGAGGCTGTGCTGGCTGTATCCCTCACAAAGGGGCTGTCTGTGAAGGACTGCAGAGGAACAGCCAGCTCTCACACCAGCTCCCAGCAGTGGGAGCCTGGCTCCATGTGCCAGCTCTGTCGTGGCCAGGGTCACATTGGGAGTGAGCAGCTTCCTGCACGTCCCTGTGCCCTCCAGCTCCTGGGGGCACAAATGATACCCTGGGAGCTGTTGGCCAAATGTGGGAATCTGGTGTGTGAATGTCCCTGCGTCACCAGTCCATGCCTCTCTGCCTAAAGGTAGAGAATCTTTTGCCATTGGTACCAGGGAAGTGGACAAAGCTTTTCTCTGTCTATAAAAGATATCCATGTATAAAATATTTATTGCAATTAAGGAAATAAATGGTTCTTTGTCTGATTGAACTGTTCTGTGTTCTCTCTTTGCATCTTTTTTCTGGTTTTAGTATTTTTTTTTTCCTTTTCATTCAAATAGAAGCTATTTTTAGGGAGAAATATCAGTGAAGTCTAAAGGAATGCATCAAGTTGTCTTTGGAACTTAAAAATCTTGGCTGTGGCAGGACTCAGACTGTCTGTGTCTGGTGATGCTGGACAGATTTTAAGCATCTGGCCAGATGCTGTGGTTGACTGAAACATTTTTATTTCGCAACCCTTGCAAATTGTTGGTAATTTTAACTTGATGCTCCACTCTTCTCTGTGCTTATACAGCCCAGTATGAAGGAATCTTTTTTTTCTATTTTGTTCTACCACTACAAATAGAGGATCATCACAACTCATTAGGGAAATAATATAGTTTAACAATGTTATATATGTGCATGCATGCCACTGGAACAAATCCTTTATACTTCTTATTTTTGGTATGCTTTGTGATTATCACTGATTTTCTTTATTATACCATACAAAGCAACAAATTCAAGTATTCAGCTAATTCGGAGTATTAAACATGAATTAAATAGGAGAAGAAAAAAGCTTAAAACATATTTTGAGAAAATAAGGTTAGATAAAATAAGAAAAGATCAAGGTTTATTGGACAGAAAGTGAATTGGTAATCCTGTGAACTAGAGAGGCTGAGATAAAAAGTACAAAAGCAGAAGTAATGAGCATAGAAAATGAGTTGTTTAGGTAGGGAAAGATCCAGGTTGTATGCAGAGGTGGCAAATGAGGGATTAGGGAGTAAAATAAGCCAGTTACTGGATCAAATGTTGAGGAACCTGGATCAGTACAAAGGAGTGAAAATCTAGGCTGCTTGGGAAAGGATTAGTATTGAAAAGTGATAATTGCAGTTGAAAAGGAAGACAATAAGGCTTGCACAAGAGGGGAAAAAAGGATAAAAATGAATCTGAAAAGCAAAGTAGAAAACCCAGGATTTTGTGAAACAGACGTCTACTATATAATAGAAGCCTCTCATTTAATCCAGGAGGGGATGGTGATAACAAATGAATAATCAATTTGGTTTCAGTTTATCTCACATGGTGTATGCCTCACAATCTTTCCTGGAGGACAGAAGCAGGGAAGTCACAGTTGTGATCACAGGAAATTGATTTTGACCACTTATCATTTTCAGCTGCTGCCAGGTATGCTCCAAGGGGTAAATTTTCAAAACTACAATTGGAAGATGTGTGTACAAAAGCTTGATATTTGCTTGGAGAGGATGGATTTGGGATGCATCTCTCTTCCACTGAGTTTCAATCCTTAAATTTGTCAAGAGACCTCCCATTCTTCCCTAGAGTTATGCATTTATTTATTTAAATATCTATATTTGGATAGTGGTAGGAAATTTCTATGTAACCAGTGTGAATTTTGTTTTCTTCCCTTGAGCAGGAAATTGTAGTGGAAGAATAACTTTACTTGCTAATAATAGAGTTTGGAGAAATTTTGGCATTTTTCTTCATGGAATTTAGTGAAGCAATAATGCACAGAGGTAGACTAACACTAGTGAAAGTATGTAAATAATTCTCTGATTAGAGGAGTTATCATTGAATGAATTATTCATAAGCTATTTTTCACACACAGATTAAAGCAAAATGTATTCACATTTTATTTGAAGCAATAATGGGAAATTAAAATATGTTTGCAATTAATAACTTCAACAATTGTAGACATTGTTCATGATGATTTTTAACTTTCTTCTGTAACTAATATATGAAAAGGAGTAAGTCAGCTCTAGTGATCTGCAATGAAAATGTTTGTTTATGCTGCAGATCTGACCTCTTCCAAGGGAAAGAAACCACTGAGTCCTTTCAGAAATGTTCTATAACATTTTCACTTTTGTGTCCAAAGTTGATACTGTTGCTGCATTAATCTGCTTCTTTGCATGGAATAAGGTTATATGTAATGCTTTTGGTGCTCTTCAAGTAACATCTTGTAAGGGAAAGAAACCACTGAGTCCTTTCAGAAATGTTCTATAACATTTTCACTTTTGTGTCCAAAGTTGATACTGTTGGCTGCATTAATCTGCTTCTTTGCGTGGAATAAGGATATATGTAATGCTTTTGGTGTTCTTCAAGTAACGTCTTGCTTTCAGGGAAGACATAACCTCTCATTCTCTTCTCCTCTTGTCAGGTGTAGCAGTGATGACCCTTTTTCATTTTGCTGCAGAAGGCCCTCTGGTGTTGGTGTGCAGTGGAATAAACAATTATGTGAGTGGTGTGCAGTGTGTCCCATTGCTCATCCTCCCCATACTGTGCAGCAGCTGGTGGCAGTCAGACATCTCCTCCACCCCATGCACCTTCAGCACCCAAATTTTCCTCAAAACCTGTGTCTCCCAAAGGGGTACTAAAGACTAGGACTCGGCAAGCTGACATGGCATACATGGAGCACAAGGCTTGGGAGCTTGGGGCAGGATGGGACCCGGGGCCTGGTCAGGCCTGTGTCTTGTTGGGCATTGATAGGAATGTGACAGCTTGTACACGCTGACAGTGCTCTCCCTAATGCCAGTGTCTGGTGTGTATGTCTGCACACTTCCTTATGGAGTGCTTCTGGGCTGCTGCTGCAGTCTCACTGCTCAGCCCTGTGGCATCCTCGGGAGCAGGTGCCAGTCTGCTGTCAGTGCAGGTGGCCCTGCTGCATGGAATGGCAGCAGGAGCTACTTTTCTCTTTTTCTTTTCTCTTGGTCTCGTCTTGTAACTAGACACTGTAATTTGAAGTTAAAAACCTGGATTGTGTCCAGAGACAGACAACAAAGGTATTGAAGGGTCTGGAGTACAAGTCTTAAGAGGAGCAGCTGAAGCAGGTGGAGTTGTTTACCCTGGCGAACAGGAGGGCTCTCACACCTACCTGAAGAGCCTCTAGCCAGGTAGGGACCAGCCTTTTCTCCCAGTTAACAAGTTATAGGACAGAAAGAAATGGCCTCAAGTCGCAACAGGGGAGGTTTATACTGGTTGTTAGGATAGATTTCCCCACACAAAGGCTGGTCATTGGAACAGGCTGTCCAGGGAAGTGGTTGAGTCACCATACCTGGAAGTGTTCAGAAGACTTGTAGATGTGGTGGTCAGAGGCATGGATTAGTGGTGGGCTTGGTAGTACTGGGTTAATCATTGGACTCTGATCTTAGAGGTCTTTTTCTGCCCTAATTATTCTGTGGTTCCAAAAAGGCTAGCTGCAACCTTTTTAAATACAGGGCATGAATCCACATTGTGGTCTGTTAATCAGCTAGCTTTTGTGTCTTACTTACCTTATTTATTCAAACCAGGTTTTGTTTTTTCTGAGTATTTAAAAATTCATTCTTGATGTTGACACATAAACTATTGTTGTTGCCTTAGACGCTGTTGGTCACAGCTAAGTGCTCTTATACCTGCTCTTGCCTGGCTGCACATGCAGGGAAATTTGAGTTATTCTGCCCAGTGAAACTTATTTTTATTATTTAGATTTTCACTGTGCCATTTCTGAACTGTTGCAACTGGCTCAGGATATATTCTAATTAAGAAAACTATTTCTGCTCAGTTCACAATGGATCTGTATCTGAAACAGGGAGAATCCAGTGAAATTTATTCATCTTGTCTGTGAACAGCAACACTATAATGAAACTAAATGAGTTGAGGAAAAGTAGCTCTTCCTAGTAATGCACTGTGGCTAAAAGAAAACATGTTTACTGGCTTGCTTGGTTAAAATTACATGACTACATAAAAATAAAAGGTGTTTGAAAATTGAAATTTTTTTCTCCTCTTTTTTTTAGATACCTCCCATATTACCAAATTGAGAGCTGTATTGCTAGCCTCTAGCTGTAGGAAGTAATTTTTTTAAGTGATCTGGTGTTCTAAAATTAGGCTTTTCTTAGATTTGGGTAAAATGCAGTATTTCAGAATAATTAATCTGTTTGTGTGGAGTTTATTCTGGGGACTATAGCTGTATTTTAAAAAAGAAGCTATGAGGTCATAACACTTTTATGAAATAGGTCATTGATGGAAAAAGCATAGGATGAAGCAGCATTCCTGTAGGCAGTGTTGGGAGTGATTTTGGCACAGAAGCAGCACCCACAGCGACTGAAGATCAGCGCATCTTCCATTCTGCTGTCTTGGAGCACTGCTTGGTGAGGAGATACCAGCTGCCACTAATCAGGTATTGACACTTCTAAAATTCAGGGGTTTTTGGTATTGAGAGCTTAAAAAGTCTGTGGCTAAGTTCTTGTCTTCCATAAAGAGGAATCTTATCAGAAGTGGTTAAATTGTTCTCCCATGTTCTTTATTCTCTGTCTCTGTTAGCAGTATTATTTGTTGTTAGCAGTATTATTTGTTGAGTCCAGTCTGACAACAGTAGTGAAAGAGTCACATAGTAGTCTAGTACTACAGTCATGCATGAAATGGCTTGTGAAAGCGCACTGGAACATCTAAATAGCCTATATTTGTGTTTTGTGGGGTGTACTGGTTTGTACTGAGGAATGTCAGGTGGCAGTGTAGATAAATGGTTGTTATCCTGTTATTTTAGACACAGAATAATAATTAGACACTTCAATATTGGGCTTAAGCACTTAACAGGAGGAGAATAAAAAACCCCTAAGCATCTGAGAGAAATTTTTATTCCACTCTTCGCTTTCTTATGTACAAGCCCTTTTTCACATTTAAATTTTGCTGGCATTTTAACTTTCACCCCTTGCCTGATCCTTTCTGCCTGGGTCTCTCGATCTGCTTTGGTTAATATGAAATCAGTTTTTTCCTGTCTTGTTTTCTTAAAAAGCCTTGGTGAGGTTAAGTCTGTCTTTGGCAAAATCAATCTGTGTGATTTATTCAGTTGCTCTATTTTTAAATTTCTTCCTGCTCTGTGGGAGATGCAACAAGCAGAACCCTCATTTCTATGCAGAATCATAAATTCTGTAGCATTTCTAGTGCATATGTTCCAAGTCAGGCGGAACAGGGAATTGTACCTTTGTCTGCTACATCCAAGCTTAAAGTTGGGCTCAGCAGGACACAAACATATGCTTTTTTTTTGTTATTCCCCCCAGCTACCTTTGGATATGAGTGCTGGATGAATAAAATCAGCTTCAGAGTCTGAGAATTGTGGGGACTTGGTTGTCTTCTGGCACTTCCCTCAGAAGTGAGGCTACCTTAGAGAGGTGTTTTAGGTTTTTTGGATCCTGTGAGGGCAAGAAATTATTGATGTGTAGAAGGACTTGCAAACTTTGACAGGGAAAAACTGAAATGCCCCAGAGACTTAAGAAGTAACAGGGCGCTGAAATGTGGACAAAGTGTTTTGTGTGATTAGATACTTGTAAGTCTCTGCAAATCTCATTCTCCCTGTAAATGAATGTCTTAAGTAGCCTGAGGTGATGAATAGGAGCATGGATAAGATTTCCATGCATAGACTGGATTTGTCCATGATTTACTGAAAACTGCTAAAATTCTCAGAAAGGAGACTTAGGACTTTATTATGTAGCACTTAGCCCAGGAAATCATGGTCTTGACTAGAATCTTATGGCAGTACCACAGAAAAAATATATTATAATAACTCTTAACCAAAACAGCATTGTAGTCAATGCTTTCCAAACCACTGGAGAAAATGTTATCCCAGAATGAAGTAGAGAAATCCTGGTGATTTCAGCAGAAGCCATTTCTTGCCAATGCCATTGAGAATTGCAGACTTACAGCTTCTTTAATCAAGCTGCATAGATACAGTTTTAGCTTGCATTTTTTGGAAATGCTTGCATCCAAACACCTGTAAAACTATTGAACAGCAAATTATTTTTTGGTTCTTGTTGTAGCAGATAAAATGAATAGCCTCTTATGCTTACAGAGTATTAATCAGTCTTGAACTTGTGAGCTATAGGAGTAAGTTTTAAAGGCCTAAACAATTAGGAGCTAACATTCATATCTGTGAAACATCCTTCATATCTGAAGTCCTTCACAAATTTGAATAGTAGCTGAATCTGCTCCTGGGTTTGGTTTTCTCAGCCAGTTATCTTTAAGTGAAATGGTGTGTAATTCAGATCCTGAATTCTAAAATACAATTGTTGTTCGCAAATATCATGTAACTTGTTCCTAAGAGAATTCCTGGAAGCTTGTGCCATGAAAAAGTACACTGTGTAGGTTCATACTTCAAGCTCTTTTACAAGTATCTGATGGCATGAATTCACAACTGCTGGTGTATGTTTTTGTGGTGTCACTAGACCTTGGTTGTGTCCAGGTAAGTCTTCAGTGCTTACTATTATGCCTCTCTTGTATCTTTTCTATTTTCAACAATCCAACCTGTACAAATAATGATTTGGTTTTGCTGGTATTGCAGTGATACAGCTTTTGTTGGCACCTGCCTTCTCCTAGTTAGACAGGCTATAGACTTTTTTTGCTTCTCTTTCATACAGCCAACCTAAATAACAACAATAGTAATGTTTGCTAGGGGCAGAAGGTAATTTCTGTAATTTTTTGAAAAAGTAGAGTTACTGTGATGCTCCATATGCTATTCTGTTTATGGGAAATCTACAAAACTTGCTCAGAGAGAATCAGAAACATTTCTGAGATTTTTTTTTTCCTCATATTTTCTTTTTTGTTGATTACTTCATTTGGAAGATAGCTCTCTAGCAGGTTAAGTGCAGTTGTTTTCTGACTATGCTGCTTCATGGTTCTGTTTCAGTTTAAAATCTGAGCTGACTGAAGAGCTGTATTTTTGTCAGTCTCCTTGTGTTAATTCAAGCAACTGTTTAAAGATGCAGTTCCACAGCACAAAAGGCATTGGACTTTCTGGTGGAAAGGCTGAATAAGCAAACCTGAATGTGTCTGCGGTAATAATTGTGATCAATTTCTGTGCCTGCTAAGATGACAGAGGTTAGATTAGCATTGGATTCTGCCACAAATTGTGGCTTTGCAACAGGGTTTAGTAATATGAGCGTCTGCCTGTCTGTCTGTCACACTATTTGATACGTGTCAGGCTCTTGCATAATCTTTTCGTTGAATAAATAGGGCACTTGAAAATGTGTCAGAGAGAATAGTCACTCCACACACAGACAGAGTGATTGACTTGGTGATTTATCAGCCTCTTTGCTGTTGTTATTATACTGTGGTTTGCCCTATATATACATAGCTTTACTATCAAAATATGTTCTATTGTTGTAATTCATATGCAATTAAAGTTGAGTGATGTAATAATATCCTTATGCAAAAGATGTTTTCCTTCCCTTCCCCATAAAAGGAAACTTTTGAATTAGATTAAAACTGGTTTTTTACATATTGCAGTGCTTTCTGTTCACTTAAACACATGCTTAGTTTTAGAGAAATTTGTTTGCAGATGTCACAAAGCTTCGCTTCTGAGAAAGGTGTTTTGCTGGCTACCAAGAACACTGACGATTGGTTGCTTAAGGCCCTTTTCACATTCTTTTTTTAAGCTTCATTGCAGATCAATTCATGCAACTGACAGAGTAACAAACCTTTAGCTCCTAATTATAGTCCTATCAACCAAAGGGTTGTTTTTGAGAAGAATAGAATGCAAGTGACGGACCCTATTTTGTGCAGAGCCACCATTACATACAAAATTTTATTTGTGCAATTGTAGTGCTTGTATATTTGCGTATGTACTTATATCTGCATACAGAAACAGATCAGTTGCATTTTCGGTTTTTTAAAAAAGACGTGGCTCCAACATGAATCATATTTTATGGATGAAGTTCATTTGCATTAGGCTTAATTTTTGTTCATTTGCCTACCATTATCATTGTAATTTCCTGAAAATTACAGTTTAGTCAAGAGGGACTTCAGGATGAATAATAGAGGGGTGAATGAATGCAGCATGTATGTTACTGTTCCAGCCATCTGCTATAGGTTTATCCTGGTTGTTTCCACTCTGATTGAATCAGTACTGTCAACTTTGTGATCCCATCCAGTCTCTGACTACATAAGTGCAGAGAGAAATTCCACTTTTGCACACATCTGTGCTTTTCAGGGTTGGGTAGCTTTGTCTGGTGTCCAGTGGTATACCAGTCTGAGCTCCAAAGTTGCTCCATGTCTGTCTCTCAGTGTGGACATTTTCTCTTAAATGAGCTTTTTAACTTCCAGTCATGATTCACCTTCTTGGAAAGAAGCTGCTTGCCCTTCATAAAAATAAATTTCTTGATTTAATGGAAGGGAAACAGACTTTGAACTCTCTGCTTGTGTCAGGACACACTATCTGTTCTGGTCCTTGGATGGTGGGATGTAACATCTTGGAGCTGGACAAAGTATGGAATTGCTTAAAATGCATTATATTAACTTATTATATTAACTTTTGCAAGGAATTTTGCTAGGGAGCACTTTGGTTTATGACGTTATGTCCACAGATTTTGTTTTTGCTCTGCTAGGGGTTTTGCAGAAACTGAACTTGCACATCAGATTTCAGGGGAAAGTCTGATCTCCTGACACCTTCCATCCCTTAAGGGGGCAGGAAGAAATTCAACCATAACAGCATAATTCTAAGGGATAAAGGGAAAGTCCCTCAAAGCCAAGAAGCTTCTTAATATATGTAAAAGTATATAAAATAGCAAATATTTCATCTCAGAGTCCAAAAGTATGTAATTATATTTGGGACTGTAAGCTCATCTCTAAACTTAGTTGTGTAGCTGCCATGTACTTGGAAGTTGGTTATTTTCCTGTCACATTCACTAAGAATTGGCCTTTGTAATTTTATGTTTTTCTTTAGCCTAACAAATGTTTATATGCAGCAAGCATAATGAAGCTGACTTCACAAATCACAACAGTACAGCATTTAGCCACTGATTACTGTTATGGATCTCCCCATTTTTTGCCATGTAGCATTTACTCATTTCTTCTTGTCAAGTCTCTTCCTTTCTCCGAAATTTTTCATATTTTCTTAATGTAGTTAAATGTTTCCTAAATCACATAATGGAATTCTATTGTAATAGAAAATTATCATCTTGATTAAAATACCTGATTAAGCTATGTTCTTGGTCTTCCACTGTGTCTGATTTTTCACTTCTAGAGGTTTTCATGAATTAATAGATCTGCTTTTGACACATTAACACTTCTTTTGCATGTGATGCAGAAGCTGAAGGTAATAATAACTGTGAGAGCAAACACATTTTGCAGTGAAATTTAATATTTTATATCTTTCAGTTAGGAAAAAAAACCCCAAATAGTGTATTTTTTATCTATATGGAAAGATGCATTTCAGCTTCTTCATTTTCACTGTGTTGTTTGACAGGTGGGCATTGGTTTATTTTTATTTTCATGATAAAAGCAAGCTCATATGAAGTTTTCTTGCAGCTGGCTGTTTTTGGTTCTATACAAATTCTTGCTGCTTCTAGCAAATATACAATTGATTACAAATGAGTGCTGTCATAAAAATTACTATGATAAAGAATAATTGAAAATCTAGGTAGCCAAGAAAGTATTGAATCAAGAGAGAAACAACTTCTCAAAACTTGAAACAAAAGCATACCAAAACAATTATTAGGTCTGTGCTGAAAGACTCACAAAATTGCTCATATTGAAATTTCTTAATGTAAGATTATCACTCTTTTGTAAAATTCAACTTACTTTAATTGCTTTTGTCCAAGTTCTTGTTCTTTCATGTGGTTTGCCATGTAGTGCAGCACTTATTAGAACTGTCTGGCTTCAGATATTCTGCAGGTGAAGTAACACATCAAGAACTGCTGAGCTGTGTTAAGAGTAACTGATTCTCATGATAACTCAATGATTTTTTTTCCTGTGCTCTCAAATTAGAGCACTAGTTTAGCTTGAGGAAAGCAGCATTAGTGTAGGTATAGAGCTAAATACTATTATAAGATTCAGGAACTTTTAACTTATTTCCTAATAAGAAGAATATTCTTTAATCAGCAGAAATACATGCTGAGATATGCATGTGTGCCTTCTCTTTAGACCACTTTCTTGATTTTTGCCTTGAGGGTTCCTAAGAAGTATTCTTCCATTTCATGCAGACTAAACATTTCTTTGCAACAAGAACTTTTCTGTGCAAAAACCTTTGTCTGCCTCCTTAACAGCATTTTTTTTTTCAAATGTAAATATATAAATAAAGAAAGCCTAAGGGGAAAATGAGACAAAGTCTCAGGAAACTTTTGAATGTCAGATATATCCCTATAGCAACATGAAGGTAGGGAAACCAAGTAGAATGTGTAGTCTGTCCGGAGAGTAGTTTTATTTCTTGCTTTAGCCTAACTCCTGGATGGTCTCTTCAAATTCTTGCAAGCTCTAGACCAGAAAAGACCCTGGTTGTGCTGGTGACAGCAGGAGCACCTCATAAGCACTGTCTTCCTCATCAGCTTCACTCTTGTACTCTGTTGTCACACTGTTCTCAGGGAAATGTCACACTGAATCCCAGTGCACGGTTTTGTTCTGCAGGTGCAGGTTATAAGCTGGCAAAACTTGCAGAACTGTTGCAGAACTGTTAGGTGGTGTGGGAGTCTGCACTGCTGCTCTAGGCTTTGCAGAAGAGCCTGGGAGAGGCATCTTTCCTTGAGACTCCAGCAATGAGGTTGTTATCACTCCTTTCTCATGATTATTTGAGAACAGTGAATGTTTTAAAGCAACTGTCATACAGTGGGGCATATTAGATATGTGAAAAGCAGAACGTGCAAATTTTTTTGTGCACTTACTTTTAGCTGATTGTTGGGCTTGTTACTTTTGATGTCCTATATCCCCTGTGAACTCTAAAAGGAGTCCTCCCAAAGCACCAGTTAGCATTTCTCTTTCCTACAAATACATGCGTAAACATGTAGTGACTTTTTTTTTTTGAATGGCAGCAGTCACTTGTGACAGTAATTGCTGCTTATGGCTTCTTATAAAAGTATAAGAAGTCTTTTATATGCTTAATTATATAGAACTATAACATTGAAAAGTGTGGTCTTTTTCAAATTGTAGCTTGGAGCTGATGTGTCTAATTGGTGGGGAAATACAGTAATAGCTAAAAATGTGTTATTAATAAATCTGAGGATCTGTAAAGACATTCCTTCAAACAAATAATTTTCTGTTGGGAATTTTGTTTTCACTTTTGTTGTTGGATTCTTCCCTAGTAGAGATCATGCGAAAATGTGCTGGTTTACCCTGGTATGAGAACAGCTCTGAGTACATAAATGAAGTTTTGTGCTTAGCTGAAAATAAGAGATAAGCATTATTCTCTGATAGTTCACTGTGTGACTAATATGGTTTTTTAAGTACTGATATCTTGTAGAAATATAAACAGATATTCTTCTTCATTGGAGCTATGAAGCACCATCCAGCCAGTGTGTTATGAGCAGCAAATTAATAACTTTTTTACTAGCCTGTAGGATAATGCTGTTGTTTACAACTTTGTGATTTATTACATGCTTCTTGATTCCTGAGTGAGCTGTCAGAGGCTGCTCTGTGCCTGTTAAATGAACATATGCCATGAAAAGACACAACTCTATCCTGGTAACATGACTTCATTGTTACTGGTAATTTTCTGAATGCTTGTGGTAATACAGAGCTGTCTTTTTCTCCTTTTTATTTGTAAGCTTCTGATACTAGTAGTGTGTTCCTTATACTTTCTCCCATTGGAACTAGTGAAGAATGAATTGTTCTATGATGATATTCTGAAATGTATAAACATTTGGGGTACTGCATCACATCTGACTTTCCTTCAAAATAATTTTCTTTAATTTTATCACATATCCATAGTGGAGATGGGGGAGGAGGAGGAGGGAGGGAAACTGTCCAGATTGAAATGCAAGTCTGTGTAGGCTTTTAATTAATTTCCCAAGAGAATGATATTGCAGAAAGCATGGAAGAGAAATGCTGCTAATGGTCCTATTTGTGACACAGGAGAATGTAGTGATGGACTTATAACCTGCAAACAAAATGGTGGCATTTTGCTAGGGGTGAGCTAGTTTTTGGGAGCTGAACTTTGTTTTTACTATAATCAAGATCCCAAATGGACAAATCTTCCTCATTCCAGCCTGGGGCTGGATATCTATCCAAAGAGCAGACTGACTCCATAGGCATAGAGCTGCTAGTGGATAGAGATTGTGCACATCACGAGAAGAGACTCCATGATTCATCAGTGTAGTTATAGGACTGATGCTGGCAGCAGAGAGCAGTCCTTCGATGCCCTTGTGGGGAGAATGAAGTGGAGACAGTCTTGGACATGCAGGGTTGTGTCAGGTAAACTGTTGAACTGTTGCCTTGCTGCCTGTGGTCATGTGGCAGGGTTTGATTTTCTGTTTTTCTGTTCATTTTGGAGCTTTTACCATTGTAGGAATAAAAATGTTGAAATAAGTTGATTCATCTTTGCACATAACTGCACTTAAGGCTATGAGTCATGTGTCAGGATTAAACAATACCAGTCCTTCAGGCTCTGTGCTGTGCATTGTGCTACTTAATTTTTCAGCTCTGTAAATATTTCAGTCGCTTCATGCTAAATGTCTGTTTTCCCTTCTGCCTGTGACCTTAGCATTTATAATCAAATTAAGTTTTCCAGGACGGTTTTGTCAAATTGATCTAGATGTTGGAGGCTCCGGGATGTTTATCTTCAGCAGGCTCTTTGAGAAAACACCATTTGTTGTAATGTCTAATACTAACTGCTTTGAGAGGAGTAATTAGGAATATTAGGAGTCTCCAAGGAGGCAAAGTATAAATATGCCGTAGTCCAGGTTGGCACATGAGCTTCTGCAGAACAGAAGCTGTGGGAGCGTATGGAAAGACACATCAGTGTGAACAGCTCACTGCCCACAGACTCTGGGAGGTACAGGATAGATGTGTAGGCTCTTGTGCAGCTGAGCTTTTAGGGAGTTTCTGATAAGGCTTATCACTAAATGAAAACAAAGTAATTTTACATATTTTCCTAAAGAAGGTTTTTAGCAGTATCAAGGAAAAAATATCACTCTGATGTGAAAATATATGAGGTGCTGGAGGAAAGTTTCATTGCTTTCTATGGGTACTTGTTTCTGGAATAATCCTTCTGCTAAGATGGGACTAGTCCTCTATTTTCAGACACAAATGAGAATCATAAGCAACTCTACCAGATGTGTGGTGTTCTTCTGTTTCCTGAAGCATGAGGAGACTAATAGTCAGAACATCACAGACTAACTCCAGATGTGTTGTGGCAGTAGCACTGTGTGCTTGGGTGGTGTACAAATCCCATGTCATTAAGTAGTGGCAATAGCAATGTAGTGATGTGGAAAGAAATTTGTATGCTTCAAAATGATCAGTCCTGTGCTAAGATAATGCATCATATGACCTGTTAATAGACTGGTATAAAGCTTTTCAAGCAGCAACTCAAACTAAAAACCAATGGGCAAAGATTTTGGTATTTTTCTTTTCAGCTTTTCTTGACAGCTTTTCTTGTCCTCAGCTGTGTGCATTGACAAAGGCAAACAAAGCGATGACTTTTTACATATGTTAGGCCTTAAAAAATGCATGTGTATGGATGTTCTGCAAGCATAGCTGCATGATGAAAATAAAATGGCTTACAAGACAGTTGGATGGCTTTAGAGACTTAGAGGATCAAGACTCTAGTCTTTTTGCTGGAAAAGTGATCAATTCTGTACATGTGAATAGGCCTTTGAGAAATGATTCAGATATATTGAGCAGAGGACAGAATGGGAAAAACTTGTTTCCCAGGGGTGGACTGCAACTCGTGAAGTGAGGATTGAATAGTTTTCCATGGAGCAATAAACAAGACTGTCAAATCATCCCAATTGTGTGTTTCTCACCTTTTCTGAAGAAGCAGTATTTCAGAATGAAGCAAATTATATTTAATACATAAATTCAATGACTTTATGTGTAGCATGTGCCCCTGAATAGAAGATACTAATAAAAAAATTACAGTTTTACAGTATCTTTATTTTTTTTCATTGCATATGTTTTGGTGCAGTCACTACTTCACTGTCAGAAGCTGTATTATCTCCCTCTCAGTGTATTGTGTTTCATTTGGCCAATTAAACCTGCCAACTCTTCTGCCAGTTCTCTTTGTTTTTTTTAGATCTGAAAATTTAATAATCCAGAGAGAGGATGTTGCTAATTAACAGAGTCTTTTTCAAGGCAACCTACAGAATCTATACTTAAAGGAAGCCTAGTGGTGGCAGATGTATTAATTAAGATTTTAAACATAATTCTGGTAACTCTTCCTTCAGTTATAACTCAGACTATTGGTTTTCTGCTAGGAAGATCAGCAAAAGATGGATCAGTTGATTTATTGGAAACCAAGGGCAGGTGTGTTAGAAAGATACTGTTAAAGGCAGTAAAAGAAAGGATGCCAAGTAGTAAAGAGCTTGAACTTTTGGGGTGTAGTGTGTTTTCCCTTTTTAAGTTTTTTTTTATGCTGTGTTTCTAGATGTCTCTGTTCTTGATTGTCTATTTCTGCTGGTATGAATGCTCATTTCCTTTCTTTCCTTGTGAAGTTTCTGATGTACTGAAGTTTTATTTAGCCACTGCTGTTTGCTTTGATGCACTTCCTTCAACATTCTACTAGATACTGAAAACTTTCTGATCTTAAACAGCTTTTCTTGGCTATTTTCACTACAAAGTATGCCAAAATAATCCACTGGAAGTATATTTACACTTGTACTACCTTATTTATGAAGTCAGAGATTAGTGGGTTTTAAGTTTCATTTTTTCTATTTTAGTAATTAAAAATGATTCGAATATTCTTAGTCACCAATATTCAGTTTACTCATCATAATTTATCTCCTAAAGAATCAAAATACCAAGAGACCTCTACCTGGCAATAAATGTTATGGATGTAGAGCATTAGTGTAGCAGAGCACTAGTGTAGCATAGCATAGTAAGTGCCAAGTCCAATTCTACTCTGCTTTCCAGAGATGGAAATGTGGTAAAGACAAAACATTTGAGTTGAAAAGAAGATGCTCAGGCAAGACCCTATCACTATCTACAACTTCCTGTAAGGAGATTGTGACCAGGTTAGTCTCTTCTCCCAGGCAACCAGCAAGAGGACAAGAGCACACAGTGCTCTTAAGAGGACTTAAGCTGCACCAGTGGAGGTTTAGGTTGGACATCAGTAAGTTGTTCTTCACAGAAGGAGTGACTGGGCATTGGAATAGGCTTCCCAGGGAGGTGGTGGACTCACTGCCTCTGGAAGTCTTTAAGGAAAGACTGGATGTGGCACTCAGTGCCATGGTGTAGTTGACGATATTGTGTAAGGTCATAGGTTGGACTCAATGATCTCAAAGGTCTTTTCCAATCCAGATGATTCTGTGATCAGTTGCAAATTTATGAACCTTTCAGAAAAGCAATTATCTGAGGTTTTAGTAATAAGTTTCCAACAGCTATTTGATCTCCCTTTTCTTACTCATTTTCCTGCAAATGTTACGTTATAAAAACAGTCTGATATTTGATGGTCTGGTTGGAGTACAGGAGTGCATAACACAGATTTTGTCTCTGTGGCTGAATTTCAGGAGGTAGGACTAGGTGGAAGATGAACCTCATAATTCTCCCTCTACAGTTTGCATATTTCATTATCAAAGGGCAGACTGAATGTCAACAGGCAATATGGAAGAAGGCATAATAAATGTGTTACAGCACTATCAGTGATGACTCTGGAGATTTTGATGAGGAGGATGGTAATTTCTCTCTCAATAATTCCTAACAGACTGGAATGAAGTTGCATTCTCCTTAAGCAGAAGTGTAATAAAATATAGGCATTCTAAAATTTGTTTAGTTAAAAAACCCTACAAAACCAACAACAATGAAAACCTGAACACCACAGGAGTGTGCGATTTATGAATTTTCTAATCCTCTGTATTAGAAATATAGCATGGTAAGGAAAGGAATTTATAGAATAGAATACCCTGGAAGGTAAAACAATAGAAGCTAAGGTTGATTAGTCTGAGAACAGATTAGCTGGCTCACACATTCATGAAATAAATTGCATTTTCTGAAGAGATCTTTAAATGAAGCAAGTGTAAGGGAGTGTTGATGGCAAAGCAGGGGAAGGCTAGGGTGAGATGAAACCAAATAAATGGGTACATTGAAGCAAAAAAAAAAAGTGTATGTGCACATATTTCTTCATTTTGCTGCTGATTTCTAGATTTGGAAGTCTGTTTTCAGATTGTGAGTGAAGCTTCACTGGGTTGTGTTCCTTTTTGCTAAATTTTGATTTTGAGGAAAGAGAAGGAAGGCAGCATGACATCCAGTTGGAGGATTGCTTTACATGCATGGATTTATTGTTTCTTGATGTGATTGAATGCAGCAATACTGAGATATCAAAATAACGATGCTGTCTTGATCCAAAACCCACTGAGCTAAAACAGGGAAGAAAACAGAATGATGACTTTTTGGTCAGGCCAGAAAACTGCCCCTTGTAAGCTTGAAACCCAGATGTTTTCCCACTGACCTCGTGCTAATAGATCTGTCATTGCAATATCTTGGCTGCAATTACAGGGCTTGTTGGAGGTATTATTGCTCTGTTTCTACTGTGTGGGTTATTATCTTATGTCAATTGGAGTGTAATCCCCATCCTCATGCACAGTCTAGTAAACCATGGTGATCTGTGTGATGTGGGTTAATTGAAGGGAAAGGAAGTCCTGTGAATCAGTGGTAACAGGCATTAGCAGATTATAATGTTTTATTGGCTACTCATTATACAAGCTTTGAAATCTGGAGATTTCATTTCGGGGGGGGGCTGGGAAGAAGGATCGGCATTTGATATCAGCTGCCATACCAAGCTACCCTCAGGCTACCTTATTTGCCCTTCTTTTTATCCTGATGCATTCCCCCCCCCCCCTTTTTTTTTTTTTTTTTGGTTGGATATCTCTTTGTCTTAAGAGCCGGTTAATTTATTTTTGTGTTGTAGCACTGTTAAATTTTGCCTTTTGGAATAGTTTGAATGCAATGTGTGTTAAAAAAAGGCAATGAGAGCTTGGTTTTATTTTGGATAAGAGCTCTTGCTCTTGGGGGAGGCTAAAGAAAAGACATCCTGTAAAAGAATTACGATTCATCAGTTTTAGTGACTGACATGTATCTTAATAACCCTTTGCTCTAATTGGCATTTTAATTAAAGATGACATTTTAATTGGTTATTTTACCAATTTAGCTTGGTTATTAGCATCAGCTACTTCTTTCATTATAGATAATTTATCTATGCCATCTCAATATCCATACTAGATATTTTAAAACAGTTTTTGCTGTTTTGACAAAACTGAAATCCTTTTTTCTTGTTCCTCCAATGCACTTCCTAGTGCTTGACCTAGGGCCTGCAGTGTTTGCCATTGAAAAAAGTGGAATAAATGTATCATAAATAGTGCAAGTGACCAATAAAAATATCTCAATAGCAAATAAATAGAAATTCATTATCATTGTTAGTACATTAAGTCTTTGAAATGCAAACCAACAGTGCTATATTACTTAGAGTTTACCTGCCAGTTGTTGTCTGGCTATGGATTTTTCAGGCATTTAGAAGTATAGTCTCATAATTCTTTCCTTCACTGTTCTTACTCCATCCTGGTTTTGTGTATGATTTTAATTTCATATTTTGAATTTTACAAGAAGGTCAATAGAAAACATACTCTGAAGTCTGGCATATAGTAATAGGATATCCTTCTAGAAAGTAGGAAAGTGCAAAGTAATTCACAGGGAACAAAAAATGCCCATAAATACTGCACAGAGACTTCAAGAAATACTCAGATAAAAAAATGAAGCCAGGATGGGGCAAAGATATATGCTTAATAGCGTTTAATAATATTGAGATTTTCATTTATCTTTGAAAAAAGATCCTTGGGTTGATTAGGAAAGCTAGAAGCTTCAAAGAAGCCCACAGGAGCTCAGCTGGGGCCTTGAATAGGCTTTGAAAATTCAAGCTGAAGAAAATTTACCCTCAGCAGCTTTAGGTTCTCCATTATTATATTTTGCTTTTTAAGTAGCTGTCATGTTGTTGTCTCCACATTGTGCCACAGAGGATAGAAGTGTGGATGAAATGATTGTCTATTTTTTAAATATGCCTTTTGAGAGCTAATTAATATTAAGCACTTGAAAATTGTCTGGCAAAAGGGCACAATAAAAATTGACTAGATGAGAAAAAGTTTTTTTATCATGAAAACAGCAGACTATTTTTAAATACCTGTGCAAGAGAACTGAGGGCTCCTCTGAGGTGCCAGACTGACAATGTTGCCTGATCCTGTACCCAGAGAACATATGCACCCTGGGCAGCAGGAGGGCAAATTATCCTGCCTGTGTGTCTGCCCTGTCATAGATGGACTGCCTCCAGCTTCCAGCTTGTCTCCTGGCTCTGCTAAAACTGACATTTAATACCTGCTTTTGTGATCATAGCTTTTTTTTTTTTTTTTACTATGGGCAGTTGCCTGCTGTGAACAGGATGGAGTCTATCTTCTCCATTTCATTTTTCATTCTGTGCTAATGAAGGACATGGTGTTAAATGGTTTATCTAGCACAACAACAATTTTTATATAAAGGAAAGAGAGCTCACTAAACAAAGTGATGAAATGTGAATCTCATGGTCGTTGTCATTAATTCTTTCACCATTTCATGTGAAGATAGGAAATTGTGTTCTTGTAAGTGTGAATGGCTGCTAAGATGCTTTTTAACATGATTATAGGAGCAGGACCAGAAAGTGGTTTGCTTATAAAATGTTAGCATCGTTTTGATTATGTTTTACCTTTGAAAATATTATGCAGAGAAATGTTACTATAAGTACTTAATGAAAACAATTTCACGTCATAAATAATAATATGGGTCTCTGCACTTTGACTGTGTTATTGCTAGTAACATCTGTTGTAAACTGCACAGATAACCTTTGTTACTAGTCCAATTTTTGTGAAGCAGTCATGAAAACTGGCTATGTTTATTTGTTTCAATTAATTTTATTAAGGGATAAGAATAAAAAAGGGGTAAGGGGGTGGGGGGGGGGGGATGGGATGCATGACATTGTTCCCTTGCTCCTAGAAATTAGTAGCATGTTGAAGGTAAACAAGTATGTTCATAACACAGAGACCCTACAAGTTTAACCAGATTTTAAAAATTGCTTTAAACACAACTTTAAAAAAAAATATTTGTGAAGAACAAATTGCTTTTTTGGCTCATCAGAAGAGAGCCTGATATTGCTCTCAGTGATGTTTTCTGTATGTATTAATTCAAATATATTTAAAGCAGAACACAATTGTTCCAGTTGAAGGTATTGATGTTTAGTGTGTGTGTCCAGCACTGCAATGGAGTGCTAATAAAACTTGCTGATCTCAGAGCAATATGTTCCTCTAGACTGTAAATACTAGAGTACAATTTGAACTTACTGAGAAGTTATGCACAGAAATATCTAGCTGAGAGAGCTAGCAGAGGCTTTTTTTGGGTTATTATTTATTTACAGTATAGCTGAGTATATGTTTTACTGCTTACAAATTTTACTTACCTAGCCCTATCTCAAACTCTTATGGAGCACACAGCTTTTTGCTTGGTTCAGTTACATTGAATGACCGGCTTGTGAGTTTTCATGATGATTCTTGTGCAAAAGACTGTGTTCTGCTTCCTATTATCTAGGAATGTTGTGTGCGTAAATACTTAGTTGCTGAGTTAGATTGGTTTTCTTTCTGCTGTTGTTTTGGAGAAAGCTTAGTCAAATGCTTCTGTAACCCCAAATGTTTCACAGCTTTCCCCTTTATTTCTCTACTCAAGGGTTCTGTATTAGAGATCCACTTTCTGTCAGAGGACGTCTGTGCAGAATCGTCTTGCAGCCAATCGATACTGCTCCTAACGTGGCAGGATAAAGCTGTCTGTTCCCTTCCACTCCAGGGAACTGCCTCTGCTGCCTGTGCAGCTCCCCACTGCCTGCCAAGACCAGACTTGGCTTGTTGATGTAGTGGTATGGGGAACTAGGCAGTGGGCTGTAAAGGCTAACAGGCTCAAATTAAACAGAGGTGTTCTCAGTTTGTGGTACTGAAAAATACAGAGCAGTCTCTTTGTCTGAACTGCAGTATCTAAGCCAGCTTGGTAGGCTGCATGATTATGCTACTCTCTGAAGACAGCAGGTATCTAACGTGCTGAGGATTTAACACTCTCAGGCAAGTGCTTTCCTCTGTGTATCAATTTCTGTTAAGGATGAGCTGTCACCACTCTGTGTGTGGAGAACAGAGGTCTCCTGAGATAAGGCTTCATTATACTTCCTGAAGAACCATTAAATTTCTATCACTGCAATATGACCCCCTCCTTTGGGTAAAGACATTGTTTTCTGAGCTTTTTCTTCTGTCCTAGCCTCTACTTATATGATTTTTGTTTTAAATCTACAAACAGCAAGAATATAGAAATATATAAGTAGTAATAATTCAGTGTTTTCACAAAATCACTACATTGGAAGAGACCTTGAAGGCCATTTAGTCCAACCCATGCCCTAATATGTGAACTAAACCATGGCACCGAGTGCCAAATCCAGTCTTCTTTTAAACACGTGCAGGGATGGTGACTCCACCACCTCCCCAGGCAGACCATTCCAGAACTTTGTCACTCTTTCTGTAAAAAACTTTTTCCTAATACCCAACCTATATTTCCCTTGGCACAACTTAAGACTGTGTCCTCTGGTTCTGTCAGTTGCTGACTGGAGAAAGAGACCAATCCCCAGCTGACTACAGCCACCTTTCAGGGAGTTGTAGAGAGTGATACGGTCTCCCCTGAGTCTCCTTTTCTCCAGGCTGAGCACCCCCAGCTCCCTCAGTCGTTCCTCACAGGGCTTGTGCTCCAAGCCTCTCACCAGCCTCGTTGCCTCCTCTGGACGTGCTCAAGCATCTCAAGGTCCTTCCTAAACTGAGGGGCCCAGAACTGGATACAGCACTCAAGGTGTGTCCTCACCGATGCCAAATACAGGGGGAGAATGACCTCCCTGCTCCTGCTGGCCACACTGTTCCTGATACAGGCCAGGATGCCCTTGGCCTTCTTGTCTACCAGGGCACACTGCTGGCTCATGTTCAGCCGGCTGTTGACCAGCACCCCCAGGTCCATTTGTGCCTGGGCACTGTCCAGCTGCACTGTCCCCATCCTATCACGTTGCAAGTGGTTATTGCAGCCAAAATGCAGGACTCTGCACTTGGATTTATTAAACTTCATCTTACTGGGCTCTGCCCATCCATCCAACCATTCCAGTTCTCTCTGCAGAGTCCTTCTCCCTTCCTGTAGATTGACACACGCTCCCAGCTTGGTGTCATCTGCAAATTTACTGATGAAAGACTCAATCCCCTCATCCATGTCATCAATAAAACTATTGAACAGAACTGGCCCCAGCACAGAGCCCTGAGGGACACCACTGGTGACTGGCCCCAGCTGGATGCAGCACTGCTCACCACCCCTCTCTGGGCCCAGCCATCCAGCCAGTTCCTAACCCAGCAGAGTGCTCCTGTCCAAGCCGTGAGCTGCCAGCTTTTCTAGGAGTGTGCTGTGGGAGACAGTGTCAAAGGCCTTGCTGAAGTCCAGGTACACAACATCCACAGCCTTTCCTGCATCAGGCAGGTCACCTGGTCATAAAAGGAGACCAGGTTGGTCAAATATGACCTACCCCTCCTAAACCCATTTGGCTGGGTCTGATACCCTGGCCATCCTGTAAGTGCTGAGTGATGACACTCAGTATAAATTGCTCCATTATCTTACCTGGTACTGAGGTCAGGCTGACTGGTCTGTAACTGCCAGGATTCTCCTTCCCACCCTTTTGGTGAATGGGTGTCACACTGGCCAGCTTCCAGTCATCTGGAACCTCACCAGTGAGCCAGGACTGTTGGTAGATGATGGAGAGTGGCTTTGCAAGCTCATCTGCCAATTCTCTCATCACCCTGGGATGGATCTCGTCTGGTCCCTTGGATTTGTGAACATCCAAAACATTTTCATGCAGAATCTTACAGTGACATGATGAAAAATCATACGTTCTTATTTCATCACCTGAACAACATTCATATCACATTCCTTTGTATAAATTTGGAAGCAGTAGTGCGCTATTTTTAAAAAAAAAATCAATATTGTACAAGTATTTTGATGTGGTTGCTAGTATTATCCAGTAATAACTGGATTGTGTGCATGCTCTTTAATAACAGTCATTGAATTGTGTGCAAATTTACATTGAGTGTGTAAAAAAAGTGTGGAGTATTTTTCTGCATACAAACAATATTCTGTATATGCTGGCTGTATTTTTAGATGCAGTAATATGTTCAGGATTACCCTTTTACACTGAAATGTTATTAGCTGTCAAAAATTTATAGGACAGAGACATCTTTTTGGGATGAAACATTTTAATATTTGTACAAAAAATTATAATGCATTTAATTACAGAAAGTTCTTCAGGTAGATACTATTTTTGTGGTAGAATACATAATACATTTTATAGAACTGTTTCAGTCGTCTTTTTGCCAGTCTGTGCATCTGGCAAAATAATTAAATTTGAGTTTTTAATTTCAGAAACCAGATTTTCTTAAAAACCTGGCTGCTAAATTTCTCTCTGAGTTTTTTCCATACCTGATTTCTGATTCTGTAAGGCTATTGGTAAATTTGGATTCTTATTCATAGGAGATGCAGATATTATACAGCTAAATAATGTTCACAACTCCATGTGTGTTTTATCACATGAAGCAATTGTGTTTTTTTTGTTATTGTGGATGATCTCTGACCTTTGCATTTCTTTATCTTGAATGATACATATTCTGTGTGTTGGTTACCAAGAGTGTCTGGGAGACTGACAGTGTTTAGATGTAAATACAGCAGTGCAAGCAGTGCACATTTGTGGTCTAATTCAGCAGTGTGTTTGTGACATGAATCACATTTTAATAATTGGAAGGGCAAATTATGAGACAGCTGTCTCAGCAGAGAAAATAAGAATTGTTTGCATTGATAATTAGCATTTCTTTTTTCTTTAATTATTGCACATTTCAAATAGAGTTAATTTTTTGGCACTTTTTGAAGGGCTGGAACATGTGTTTGATTAAAAAGAGGAGCAGAACTTCTGGTAGCTCACCTCAGCTGAGTTGTAGATCCATCAGTTTTATTATCAGTTTTAACTAATAAACTGTTCTTATTTCAACATAAAATTTTTATTTAGATTTCCCATTCCATTCTGTCAAGGTGGGAGGGAGGAAGAAAGAGAGGTTGAGCAAACAGCTGTACCATGCTCAATTTTTCAGCTGGTCTTAAAATCACAACAACCAGAAATTCACTGTTACAATTTAGCTTTTAGGATCTGAGGAAAGTTTGATGTTAAATGTAAGATATTAAAAATTACTTAGGTATGAGAAACAAAATCAAAAGTGGTGCAGACAATATAATTCATGCAGTAAGTAACGGAAGATATTACAAATGGTATTATAAAATATGTTGCAAACTGAGCCTTTGATTTAAATGTCTTGAATCTGACAAATGTCTCTAATGTCTGACAAAGAATCACAGAATCTCTAAATATGAGCACAGGATATGGGTGAGGAGGGAGCTTGTAGCTAGGTCAGGGATCCATGTTACTCAGATATAAGGAAGGGTATTGACACAGGTAGAACTCATAAGATTGTCCCAGATATTGTTGTTTTTTCAGGGCAAGTAACTTGTATGATGCAATAAGGAGATTGTCAGTGTTATGTTACAGAAATAGGTCAAGCTATGTCTGCTAAGAAAAGACTGTGTCAAAAAAATGTTCTGCATATTAAGAGGCAAAAAAATTCTCAAAGCTGTTGTAAGGGTTTGAAAGAAAATAACCAAAGGCCTGCTTTCAAGTGTCCTACTTTTGGCTAGGACAGAGTTAATTTTTTGTAGGAGCTGAGAAGCTATGACTAGGAGGTTTTTCTGTATTGTCTCACAGTCAATGCCTGGAGTTGGGAAAAGGGTCTCTCTTTTGCTTTTGAGAAGGTTGTTCCTTCCAGTGGGAGAAAATGTAGTGGGAAAGAGCTGATTGGTATTTGATTACTGTCTACTATTGCAGGTTTTCTTTGGAAATCCTTTCTTTGTCTTACACCTTTCCTATTAATATTGTTGCTGTTACTGTTAATTTTCTTGTCTCATTGCTCTTTCTAGTAAACAGTTTTATCTTGACCCATGGTCTATGCCTTTTGTGCACCCACTGGCAGAGGGAGAGGGAAGCAACTGTGAAGTGGTTTTAGCAGGACTAAATTGGAGAGCACCATTCCTAAACCACAACAACAAGGTTTATTGTTGATTTGAATAGCTGTAGAATACACTTTCTTTAACATAAACAAATGAAAAACAGAAAAAATGGAAAGTACTTGAGGTGTATTTGTGTCTTTCCTACTTAAAAGGAATCAGTTTTTATGAGACTATTGAAAAGCTCTCTGCCAAGTCAACATTAAACTTTTAAGAAAAAGGAGGCATAGCTCTGAGTGAAGCAATTGTTGTAGGCAACTTTGTGTGAAAGGAGCAGATTCATTTCCCCTGGAGTAGCTCAGTTATTGTGGCAGCCAGTATTTACACCTGTGACAAACCAGAAAAATCTGTTGTTCTTGCACATCCACTCTGAATGAGGAGACAGCTGGTAGATTACTTGGTAGATTGCTCCAGTAGGACTCGATTAGATGTGTTGGCTTGTTTAGACTTTGTGGTTTTGTTTTTGGTTTTCTTTTTTTTTTTAATGGTTTCCTAGCATTTGTTTGAATGAATGAGCGTCACATATTCCATCCCTTAAGATGGAATATGGTTTGAGGGAAAAGATTCCTCTCACCTGATTTCATACATACAACAGAAGTCTGTGCATTACAAAACCACTTAGGTCATTGGTCCCCTAGGTCACGATTCATCTCAGCTAGTTTGAATGAGAAGAATTCCATTCTAAAAATGCCATTTATTTTCTCAAACTACAGAGAGACCACCAAGCCATGATTTTAGACTTATGCAACAATGTTTGTTCAGATGAATCCCACTCAAGATTGTCCCACGGACACTGGGTAATTTGGTGCACCTAGTGATGCAAATCTCTTTACAAGTGGAGTGTGACATTCTTTGAGTATGTTATTGTCTTGAGACGCAATTTAAGCATTCATGAGTGAACATATGCTGTAGGTAGACACAAAGACCTTATATTTCCCATAACAATTATTTCTTACATGTTACCTCAAACTCTTTTTAGTTCTATGTTTTCAGTAAAGCTTAGGACTGTCTAGGTATTCCTGTATTTCCAGTCCATGTTATTGTTAGTTAAAATTCTTTTAACATAACCAAGACGACTGGGGATAAAAGCATCATATAGTCAACCCAGGACACCTGTGAATAGACGTCCATCTTTGAGATTCTTGGGAACAACTAGTAAAGTGCTTTGACATCTTAAAATGCAGTTGTATATGTGATATTCTCAAGGTCTGTTTGACTTTCACTTGAATGGACTAAGACCTAAGATAAGTCAAAAATGAAAGTTTGCTTAGATACCTGTATTAATAAAAACAGATTTTTAATGTGTTCCAAATTGAGAGGTTACAGTCAGTATATAAAAATATATGGTGTTAGCAATAATCTGTGTTGGTAAATACTGAAATACTGAGCTTGAAGAATGTAAAATTCAGCTTAAATTTTAAGTCAATATCTTTTGAGAAACTTCTTAGAGGATTCCTTTCTATTGGGCTGTTTAACATTCTCATGTGGGAAGCACTGTGAGCTGTATCACTTGGGAATTTAGGGTAATAGCAGAATAAAACATTAGAAAATACAATGTAGTAATGTATTCTGCACTGGCAGACCAGGAGACAATTTGCCCAGAAGGTCTTTCCCAGCCCAAATTAAACTAGTTTCTGATGCAGTGGTTGTGAGGAAAAACTTCTACCATCAAAGGTCATCTTTTTACTTCACAATTAAGACAGCACTGCCTACTGATGCTTTTTGTTTTCAAATATTTGAAATATTTTTTGTCACTTGGGACTTTCTATAAAAAATATTTATAGTCCATTTTCATCCCCTTTTACCCCCTCCCTTTACCTCCTTCCCCTATCCTAAATAAGCAGTCTCATTTAGTCAATTATCTCTGCTCTGCAGTCTCTAGGAGTTGTTGTTTCAGCCACATATTTGCTTGAATCAATTGATTTAATTGCAGGAGAGGTCTGGACATGGATTGAATACTGAGGTAACAGAGCACTGTTTGCAGTGTTTGATCAGCACCTATATGTAATTTCTTGTGATGAGCATGGGGCTCACCTGGAAAGGCTCCCACTAAACAAACACTGATAGAATGAATTGGCAGCTTTTGAAGCATCTGTGAAATTGTCTGTGAGCATAGGTAGGATTTTTTGCATCACTTGTACCAGGCATTGAGTTAAAATTGTTCTGAAAATGCAGCTGAATCTTTTATCCAATTGAGCTATTTTGCAGTCCTTGACAGATCAAGAGAGGCTGTGTAATTTAATGATATTCTTAAGTTACAAGAACTTAGATTTATCAAGTTGGGGAGAATAAGTTCTTATTTCCGGTAAAGTAGGAGAGGTGGATTTAGGTGTTTCATGTAAGAGTAACTGGCAGCCCCTTCAGTATGCTGTTTTTGTGTTTGAATATGTAAATTGCTCAAAATAGCAACATATCTGAAACATTACATGTGCTCCTGTTGGTCATGTTCACAGCCTATGAACCAGAGAGAAAACACCTCCCCTTGGACTGCGTTCCGTTCATGGATGGTAGCAAAATTTTAACATACATGGGGTATTGCAATACATCAGATGCTTTAGTCTCCATTGGGCTACCGTATATCAACATATTTCCCAAAGCCCAGGGGCCTTTTTCTCCCTAGAAGTTTTGTAAAGTGCACTGAAAAAAGTGTTTAGCAATTTTTCTGGGGTTTTTTATGTCTTGGCAATCTGATTAGAGCAATAGCTGTAAATGATTGAAACTCCCAGAAGATCAGCCACTGCTCAGACACAGGTCAGCTGCATCTTTTTTCAGCATGCCAGTCAAAACTTAAAAGCAAGAGAAATGAAGGCTTAATAGCTCCCTAGGAAGCAAAATTTCAAAGGTATGTGAGCTCTCTTCTATTTTTGATTAGCCTTTCTCTTTCTCATGAGCCTCATAAATAGTTTTCTTGCATAAAAAGACTACTTTGATTAATGGGTCAGAGCAATTTAAGATTCTTATAGGTGTACTTGCATTGTTTGATTGAATTGTATTTTCTTGTTTTCTCTTTCTATTGCACCTAGAATACAAGAACATGCTTTCCATAATCCCCTTAATTTCCACCTTAGTGTTGTCTTTCTCTCTCATCCCATCCCATCCAGGTTTTTGGTAGGTTTTGGAGAATATTTGCCTATCTACTTTTTTAAGGTAGCTCTTTTGTTATACATGCTGAGTTATAAAAAATAATACAAATATTGCAGAGTATTTAGCATGTAAATAAATAAGGAATATTCATTCTTCCTATTGTTTTCCAAACATGAGAAATGTAAAAGCTACACCATGCTGTTATCATCTATTTCATCAGTAGTACAGAGGAACATTCAAAACAAGTTTGGACAGAAATGGACAAATATTCCACTGAAACTGGAGCTGGAATTGATATAAGGTGGAATTTGTCCTTTGCAGTATGTCTGCTGTAAGGCACAGTGACATGTAGACATTTCATGAATCTCTTAAGAGGCTGCATATGTAGCAGGGCAGTGCTGGGTAAGATAACCAAATATTTAGGTCTGATGCTCAGATCTTGGCACAGAGTACTGTGCGTGCAACAAAACTGTCATCCCTCACAACAAATCTTTAGGAGATAGCATAGTAAAAGGCTAGACTGGACTATCTCTTAAAAATAGACTTTGTATTCCCTTTCTTATGCTTCTTTATCTCTGATACTCAGTGGCAAAAGCATTGGATGATGGAAGAGAGAAGGCATTCCTGTCTGGTACTGATTCCAAACCTGAAATAAAATTGTCATGTCATAGCAGCTCTAAATTCTGTATAGAGAATTCAGCCTGTTTGATGGAGGCTGCTATGTAAGATAACAAGGATTTGAGAAAATATGAAAGATCTGAGTTGCTGTACCATTTATAATAATGGTTTCTGAATACAGAACAGTCTCATATAAATATGTATGTGTGTATTTATATATATATGATTTTTATTTTTTCTAATCCATTATGTGCACCAGTGTTAATTTGTGCATTGTTTGATGATTTTTGAGGCAATTGGCATTCTGCTTAGCAGAAAAGCATTGTAAGGATGTAAATATTAGATTGCCCTTTATCTTTTCCTTTAATCCATACAAATCTGAAAAGAAATGTTTTAATATGTATTGACAAGAGCCAGGAACAATGCAAACAATTATAATTCTATCCTCACTGATAATGTAGTGGCTCCACATAGCATTCTGTGCTGAAGAGGGGTTTTGCCTTATGAAGAAATACCGAGGATAAAGTGACACCACTTACAGAAATAATGCAAAATGTTTGAGCCATACATGCACTTAATAAAGGAAATATCATCTCTGGACTTGTCCTTATGGGGTCACTTTTTATCTAAGTTAAAAAAGAGCTGTTTAGAAAGAGCTGTAAGCACTGCAGCTTTTTGTATTGCTGTGAATCAGGCGTGTGTTTGGAGCAGAATTAATTTTGTATCAGAATAAATAATTCTGTAGGCAAGCCTCAGTGCTTAGAGATATGTTTTTGGCTCACCAGCTGCCTTCCCAGACTGCTTTTATCTGGTGCAGACAAGCCTTTCTATGGCACTTCTATCATATGTGTGTGCAGAGAACAGATACTGGCTTCTTATTCTGAATGCTGGCTAAAAGCAATGTTCCCTGGAATTGCTCTCAAATCCTCCAAGAGTCAACATCATCTTCTTTTTCTGATAACTCTTTGTGTGCCTGATCATAATGTTTGAAGTTAGACCCATACAGAGGGCCTTAACGCTTTCTCCCTGTGGGCAAAGACTACTAAGAAAGATGAGAAGCTTTCATGGTTAGCGGTTTTTCAAGGCTATTGTGAAACTATTGCTATGGGTAAGTTATTAGAGCCATACTGGGGTGCCGCATCACCTAGAAGATTCATAGGATCATGTGAAGTATGGAAGTTATACCCCTGATATTCCTGACCTGCCTATCTTCAATGTGAAGCTGAATCATTCTGCAGAATGTTAGTGGTGAGCCTTATCAGCGTCAAGGACAGTGGGGCAGAGTGTGCCTTGCACAAGATGTGCCCTTTGCCAGTCTCAGGGGAGTCATAGTGTCTTCATACTCTCCCACCATTTCTCTCAGCCATTCTGCCATCCCTGGGAACAGAACAAAGGCTGGTTTGTATCTGGGATCTCCTTTACCTGTACAATGAGGTCTACAGATGGTACTTGCTTTTGGTCCTGGTCCTGACACTGTCATGTTTGAAATCAGTAAATGGGTATTGTCTCCAGTTTTTTCTCCCTAGCAGCCCCAGAATTCCACATCTGTTATAACTGCACATAAACCATAAGCTCCATTTTAATAATGAGGTATTAGTACTGAAAATTGATATTGTGTCCTTCTAAAATTTGCATGGCATTTCCTATCAGCACATCCAGAAAATAATTTTTGTATCTATATTTCCAGAAATTCTTTAATAAAAACATGACTCTTATTAAGCATAAACCATTTTCAGTGCAGCTGATAATACCCAGGATACAATTCAGTAGACTTACCCTGTACACAAAAAAGAAAATTTGAAGAGTGCAAATTACAGTCATAGTTTTATAGCTGGACCTGTCTCAAAATTGCTTTAATGGTATGGCAAAAATTGAGAATGTCCATGTGGGCACAAGAGGATTTTGGAAAAGAAAGTAGTCTGTTGGGTTGCTAACATAGCCCTCATCCCCATCCTTGCCAATAATAAACACAGAGCAATGTTTTGGTGTGAAGCCTCCCAGGTAGCCATCAGAATGCCCCTTATGTGGTCATGGAGTTTTAATACACCTGAAGGCCAATGACAATGGGAAGTAACCTAGGGGAAAAAACTCATTATCTAAAGTTTTCCTACAGCAGCTTTTTCTTTGTAGATTTTGTAGAGCTATTAGAATTGACTAAAACAGTAGTTGCTTACGACTCCCCCTCCCTGAACATTCTCCTCAACCAGGTCGATTTGCAACATCCAGACTCTGTAAAGATATTTGCGTTAACTTCCATGAAATATTTAATGAATGTGCCACTTACAGGAGCATATTATTATCATTATTACTACTGCTACTACTAGTACATGGAAGAGGCTGCAGGGAGCTTGAGGATTCTGGTTGCTTTCTGAAAATCCTGTCAGTGTAAATGTTTTGAGAGCTATCTGTGATGACAATAGGGGCAGTATAGAAAGGATAATTCTCAGAATATATTCTGGGGCTGTTCCCCACTAGTCTATCAGCAAGCTGTAGCTCACAGAGAAGTAGAAGACATTTCAGACACATTTCACCTGACTTAAGTCCACCTGAATTTAGGCAAGTATTTGAGATACTTAAACCAGAAGCTTCATCACCCTGAATGCTTTCCATAGTTTCTCTAGAGGAGGAAGTCACTAACCTCAACCCCCCAACCCCAATTACAAATATTTTCACATAGTATTTTCTTCATTGTGTTGTTTAGCAAGAAAGTCTAAGGATGTTCCTGACTTGGATAGCTTGCTTCACTTCCTTTAGGCTTGTGTTTGCAGTGTTAAATGCATCTGGAAGACTATGTTACTATAAGTGTCTCAAAATTATTAAAAATTGTTATTGAATAACTTTTTTGTGTCTGTTAGGAGAATAAAATTGTAAAAAAGCACTAACTCACCTTGACTTTTATATTTGTAGGTGACCTACTGACAAACTATTATTTAGTCTGTGATCATCATGCTATCTAGGACTATGGATACTTTATTCTGTGATTGTGTGTTAAATATCAGTGTAAAATAGTGAATAATAAATTTGGTTCCACTGTAAAAAAAAAAAAAAAAAAATAAAGCCAGTGAAGAGCATTTAATTATAGCTGTTTATATTGAAAAGGCTGAAGACCACGGAACAATGTGCTGAATGGAACAAGCAAGAATTACCACCCTGTGCTTTGCATGTTAAAAGTAATGAGGGCAGTCCAAACAAAATTATTTGCATTCTGTCCAACTTTGGGTTGAAAACACCATGCAGTTCCACAGAATAGCTTAATTGCCTAGTTTAGCATAATTGCCAGGCATGGGAAAGTAATATAATTCACATGTCTGACCATGAAATGAACCAGAGAAGCTGATGGGTTTTAACAGCTTGGTTTTGACTTACCTTGGCTTTACAACTGTTATAAGCATGAATCCAGATGTTGATCCCTGCAGCGGTATCTCATGTTTCATCTTCCTGCATCCTGGCATTACAGTTTTGTGGATCTGTGAAACTCTCAAATGCGGGAAATCACAGGTGGGGGTGGGAACAGGCTGCACCTGAGACTGATATCTGGCTGTGTCCTGCTGTGCTTCAGATTATGTGAAAATGGGGTGAGAAAAGCTATGTGTGCTTGGGAAGGTTGTAGTATACTATTAAATCTGATCTGCTTCTTAATCCAATGAAATCATAAATTTATGGAAGATTTTAACAGCATAGTTTTAATGACTACTTCCTATTTTATGGGCAGTTAACGCCTTAGTCTTGTTTTTATTTCAGTGGCTCTCCCCAGGATGCTCTAAATAATGAATAGAAAAATGGTCTCTAAGCATTTTGAGTTTCTTTTGGTGAGTGTGTTTGTAATACACTGCTTATCTGCAGAAGGAGGTGATTCTCAGAATAGCAAGGAAAATTCAGTGTTTGGGTAACAACCTGTCTGGGTATGTGTTCTCTCATATAGTAGCTTAGTGTATGATTGTTTATATTCCTGTGATTTCCTGAGGCCAATGAGTCTTCTCTTTGTTTCTAGTTATTTTTGTAAAGGACTTGTTCTTATTGCTTGATTGGTCCTTTATTACTGTCATGTACAATTGGATGTGAAGATAAATATGAATAAGAATAGGTGCCTCACACTGTGGTGTTGAGAGTAACTACCATTTTGTTTCTTGTTGGAACACTCTTTAGTCTGGGGAAGAAATGGTATCTCACAGGGTACAATGCTTTCAGAGCTTCTTTGTATCAATAGTGAGCACTTGATTTTCTCTCATTTTTGGGTATATCTCACCCTTGTGCCTTTCTCCTATTTGTAACTGGATCACAATAAGAAAGCTTGGGGGTGGGAGTCGGCATTTTAAGGAGGATATTTCGGTCCATTTCTAATTTAGTGTTTTCAGCATTTTAGTCAAATAGTCTTTGCTTTTCTCTTTCCTATAACTTTTCCTTTACATTGGTAGCTGGAATTCACTAGCTGTTCTCAGTGAATACTCTGTGTGCTCAGAGGGATGTAGAGGGGAATGAACGGGATCATATATTACTTCATCCTGCCACGTACTCAATGAAACTCCAGTACCACTTAACAAAAACAAACAAATCTGAAAAACCAAACCAACACTAACCAACCAAAAAAAAAAAAAAAAAAAAAAAAAAAAAAAAAAAAAAAAAAAAAAACACCCGAAAAAACCAAAACCACACAAAATCCACATGCAGTAATGAAGACAGATAATATGAAGAGTGTCAGAAAATTGTAAATCAATCTTGATGTTGTTTTTTTTTTTTTTTATCTCAACAGGTTCACAGTCAGGATGTAACCTCCTGTAAAATGGAAAACTGTGAAGAAAGATACAGATAGCAGTTGGAGTTAAAAGTGGTAGATGAATATTTCTCTTCTTAAGCATCAGCTTTTAAAAACGCTATGGTGATTTGGAAAGTCTCAAGAGTGAACTGCAAAGTTTTCCTCAGCTCAATCAATGCATTTCTTAGTCATTTCTCCAAGTCATTGATGTTCAGAGATGGTGTGTGATGGAAAAAAGCACCATGTTTCTGCGTTTGTAGCCCCTGTTTTTTGGATTAGTTTGCTGTATTGCTGAACCAATTTCATTTTGAAGGGCAAGGAGTGAATGTGATGGATTTATCTTCAGAGATGAACAAACATGGAAGGAATCCAGTAAGTCATAAACTAGAAGATCAAAAGAAGGTAAGATTATTTTTAATTGCTTAATTATATTTGAATGACTTCCAAACTCTTTGATGATTTTCAGTAAGCTAGAAATGGATGTGTTTCGAGGATAAAATCATTTGCTATGCTCATATGATATTGCAATACAGAGAACTCCCTGAATTTGTCTAGCAAACTGTCTGTCAAAACCTGGACTTGCTGACCTGAAGCAAAAATCTGACATCAGCCTGAGACAGGGTGAGGCCTTTGTTTTTGACTGTGGATGCATAGGTAGACCCTTCTTATTCTGTCCTACATATAGTTCTGGATAATGTATTTTTTATCCCTCAGTATCTAAGGCAGTTTAAGCATGTAAATTCATGCTTCCATATATGGGAAGTTCTTTCAGAAATCCCACTTCTGCAACAGACTCTCCTAAAAATCTCACCTTCCAAGTTTGTGTCCTTTACTTTCTCATACTATGGTCTGGAAATATTTCTAATGCTTATTTCATAAACCTCAATTTGATGTCTTAGGCTCTTTGGGGATAATAGAAGGACCCATGCTTTATTGGTCTTTTGGTATTACATTAATGGATTTTTCTTGAAAAAAGCTTTTTGCTTGCTTTGTCTTGTGGGTTTTCTCAATCTCTACTTTATTAAAAGTTTAAAACACTCTAATTTTTTTTTGCCTGATTCTAAGGTAAGGCCTGCACTGATTGGCAGCCAGCACAGAGAATATGTTCTGATATAACATCTGAGGCTGTGGTGTGCTTCATACCATGCCTTGAAGTGAGATTTACTGGCCTCTTTGAGTTATTGCATAGGTTCAGTGGGACTGTCCAAATAATATATTGAAGTGCAGGTTATGTGCTTCATTATTACACAGACACAGTATATACTTCTGGCTTGGGTCTTTTTTTTTTTTTAAATTTTTGTTATGAATGTTTCTGTCTAATGTTTTAAGTATTTTTGATCTTATTTGGGAAAATAAGTAGAAATTGATGTAGTTTATGGACAACATAAAACAAGACCTATAAAATCAAATACTTGGTTTTAGTGTCTCTGAGATTTGTATATGCTAATCTAAGTCATTCAGTCCTAGCCAATAACCCTCTAAAGTGCAGAATTATAGGTAAGATACTATGTAACACACATGATAAAATTATTACAGAAAATTATTCAGTCTTTGAGCATTTTTTGCATAATGGAGGAGAGAGGTATATGATAAATGATAATTAGTTTAAAACATGGTACTTTCTCCATGTCATAATTCTCACCCTTGTGTGGCACAAAAGAAAAGCTGAGAAATGTTAGCATTAATCTCACCATCTTGTGAACTGTTTTCTGAACCATTAGTATGTGACCTGGAACCCAGAGTCCCCTTTTCCTCCAGCCCCCCCTCTTATTTCAAAAGAATTTTTTTCCTTTCATGCCTAATACCTGCAGATTCACTCTTAGACACGAGCTCTTTGGATTGCGTAGGAGGGGAAGGTTTGTTTCAAAGAGGATCTGTTGTACCTCAAGGTCAAATCTTTTCTTTGAGCCAGACTGTAGATATTTTATCCATCTGTAGAACTATGCAATGACCACCAAAGGCTTTGCAGTTGATAACACAGCTCTGCTTTTGTGCTGTGGTTGATGCTGAAGAAGTAAATGTGATGATAATAAACAGAAGTCTTGTTAGTTTTAGTTTCATTCAGGGATCTTTACTAGCAATTGAATATCATTGATATGCTAATGTCATTATAGAAGGCTAATATTTAAAAAAAAAGGGTTTATAGGTGGTGGTGAAACATAAGAAGTAGTAGTAATCTGGCTATCCCTTTTTGCTGCATTGTCTCTAAATCAAATATTTACATAATTTTGCATGTTACCACTTTAGGAAATATTGGCTGACTTACTGGCTGACATGAGTGCCTTAGCTGCATTCTACCTGGATCACACTAGGCAAGAGTCAAGATGTATTTCTTGGATACCTTATGTCCTTTCAATAAATAAAAAATATTGTATTCTGAAAAGACTCAACTCTTGTGATGCTGCAGAATATATTGTTACTGTTTTCTGCATGAGCAATTTAGGAGAAAAGCCAAACTGAGAAAAAAGCTTTATGTAAGACTTCTCAGGTAGCTTTAAAAATGCAGACTGTGCTTTGGGATGTAACTTTTCCAATAATTTTCGTAGCTATGCTAGATACATAATAGCATAGGGTTATTTTTCTGTGGTCTGGATTTAGGCTTGAACAACTATATTTAAATAATTTTTCATGTTGCTAGTATGTACGACATTCAAATATACTCCCTATCGCAAAACCCATCAAACATTATCACTTGCATTTTAAATAGGTGCATACTTCTTTTGTGGCTGCAGGACTGTCCAGTTCCTTGTTCTTCCTGTAGCTGCAAGATGCAATGACATTTTTATTGATTTCTGGCAATGGCTTGCTTATATTTGTGGGACTGGCGTGTGTCACTGGGCTGATGCTCACAGCAAAAGATGGACATTAGTCATAGGTTCATAGAAGTTAGAGTTTTAGTTTAGTAGCCATGTGGAAACACTAGTCTGATTTTTGTGGCTGAAATGTTGGGAAAAGGAGGGAGGTAGGCTAACAGTGCAGAGAGGAAAAAGGTTTTAGAAAGATCATTGTAATTAATTAACTTGACCTCTTACAGAAAACAGGCATAGGCCTTCCCTCTGCAAATTCTTCTGTCTGGATGCAAAGCCTCAGGAAACTGGGAATGAGCTGGAACAGGTAGTTCTAGGATGTCCATCATTTCTATCTGCCCAAGGACCACGTGTCCATGGTAACTCTGTCCAAAAGAAGCCTTCTCTTCCTCCAGGCTTTATGTGCCAGCCATACTGCTTCATCCACATAGATACTTCAGGTTAAATGCTCTGCCTCTGCATCTGTTTGCCATTTCCACAGTGTACTGTAATTCCTTATTAAATCAGTATGATGAAATTCAAGGCTTTAGGACAGACATGTCAGTGAGTAGCAGGTCCATATATTGCTGCTTACAGTATGGTGTGCAAGTTCATGATTTTAGCACATGGCAGAGAGAGCCACAAACTAGCCTTCTGAATAACAGATTTTTCTAGGCAACTTGTTTAAAATTACCATTTTAAAACCTGAAAGGGGCTGTCTTATCTATCTGCATTTCATTGTTCAGAAGGGTTCTTCTGTTTTCAAAATCAACAGTGCAATTTGTAATATTCTGCCACATACATGGTTCACGCTAGCCAATCTCCAAAACGCACATTCAAAATTTCCTGATTACTCATATAGTTTTAATGTTTTCCTTACAAAAAAAAGTCCCATTGTGGCCATTTCTTTGACAGGCTATCCAGGTTGCATTGTATCTTCAAAAAACACCTGCTTGCTGCAGGCAGGCAAAGCCAAGCCTTAGAATGCTGCTGCTGCTGCGGCACTGTTGAAGTGCGGAGCCTGGGGGCGGGAGCCTGGCTGTGGTTCACTGTGGGTGTGCAGATGTCTGTGAGGCAGCACACAAGTAAACAACACAGGTGGCTGTGCCCCCAAGTATCATTTATGCACTTGATCATGTGTAAATCTGTGAAATTGTTTCAGAAATACAGGGATGTACAAAATGTTTCCCAGTAACAGTAATAGTCTGTGCCTTAAATGTTTGGTGTATCTGCTTTGTCTGCCAACTAATTTACTGCTTTCTGTTCCACTATGTCTAGGGTGTTTCAGACAAACCCTCTGAGTCCTTATCCTGACTCACAACAAAAGATGTGTGCCTGGATTTGAAATCCATTATGCAGAATACAGTAGAAATTATATTCTTGCAGACTTTCTTGTTTCCAAAATAGGAAACTTTGTACCTCTGCACATCTTGTCCATGTCTTGGAATTCTGCACACCCAGAGTGGTCACAGGGTTAGACTTTCATCACATTTCCTTTAAACTCTCTTGACAAAAGGCTTTGATTTTTCTGTATAGAGACAGACCCAAACCAAATGAAAATAGAGGAAAGCTTTTAGCACTGCACCACCCCTCTGCAAATATGTGCTTTGGTGCTAAATATGAGAAAGTATAACAACCTCTGTTGTTTCCAGAACAAATGACATTGTTTTCTTTTGGTAGGTAGGTGAGCTGCTGTACCTGGAGAGCCTCTCAAATATACACCAAGGCTGTATTTCTGGATAATAATTAAATATAACTAATTAGCAGGAATGGCAAGCAAGCCTTGTCTAGTATTAGATGTTTTGCCATGTTTTTTGTTTTTGTCTTCCTGGTAGCCATTTGGAAATTAATTAGAAGTCCAATAATCAGTCAGGTTTTGCTCTTTAGGGTAAAATAATAGTTTACTGTCAAAAGCATCATGCAGTCTTGATACACAATTCTTTAAAACAAAAAAACAAGAGAGAAGGTATAGAAGGGACAGATATAACAGGAATAATCAGCATGTACATCACACTGTTCCTCTGTCCCCTGTCTCCTTTTTCCTAGTCGATATTCAGTGCACGGGACAGCATTTCAGGAAAATCAGATGTCATCCTCATGAGGCAGTTGGGCCAGAAGCATAATTTATTCTCATGAACACTGCTGTGTCTGTGCTCCTCATTTTCACACCTCAGTTTTCATTTTTATGGCTAAATCTGTAGTCATTCAACAACTGTTTTAAAAAATAATGGCATGAAATCTTGGGCAGGCCAGAGTTGTTGCTAATCTTGTTTAATAGTGCATTTCATTTGAAGACCTAGGATCTGAATGATGTTGCTTGTTATGTCAACAAAAAGGGTGATGTCTCCCCTTTTGTTTTTATTTCTCCAAGGCTGCTCTGAGCTTTCTATCCCTTTTCCTCATACACCCCAGTCCCTCCTATACATATGTGCATGTACATGTATATTCTGTGCAGTACTTGTCCATCTGCTCATGTGTCTGACAGGGCATGCTTTGCAAACAACAGAGGTCTGCAGAACTGCTGAAGAATCAGAGATTCATTAGGCTCAATGTTCACTCTTATCCCATATTGCACAACAACTGTCAGGAATTTTGTGGGGTGTTTTTCAGGACATATAAGTGTTATAACCAAAAATAGTGCAGCAAGGGAATGGTGAGGGGTCATCAGGGCTGAGGGGAGATATTTGTTCTTTTTTTTCTCTTTTACTTTAATGCCCTAGAATTAGGCACAGATAAGAAGAGCCAACACAGCTGATAAGAAGAAATGGACTGTAGGGATAAAACTACAGTTGCTTTTCTATATCAGCTTGTCATATATTACCTCTGTCATTCCTTCCCTTAAGCTTTTTCCCTCCTCCATATTCCATGTGTTTTCTGTTTCAAAAGTTTTGCTAGAAAGACTTGAGTTATCTCCCTGTCTATCAAACCTCCCTGGGGCCCCACCACCTGACTCTTCGCACTTTCTGAAATTGCTGCGTGCGCACTGCTAGGGAAGTTCAAATTCAAAAAAAAAACCAACAAAACCACACAACCTTTACAGTCTTAAATGAAGTTAAATATCATTTTATGGAATATAAATCCATATTGAACAATTTATGAAGTAAAGTCATGTCCTCTGCTGCATATTAACAGGGCTTTTTCATCCTTTTGGGGAACCATGATGTGAATAAGACTGTACATGTTTCTCTTTTATACTTTTTCATTGCCTTCCCTAAGCCACTATGTACAAGAAAGACTTGATTACAGAGAAGTATTTTGTTCCAGTGCTTCACCAAAACAGCTAGGAAATTAAATACTGATTAAATGAATTATTTCCTTAAAATGATACTGGCTAGCTGATGTAATTTTTAAAAAATATTTTGCTAGTATGCTTTGGTTTTGTAGATGGTTGCTTTCCTTCTCAATCGCTATCAGTTTTGTCTTACAGTTGTTGCTGTTAATGTGTGCCTGATAACTGAATAATACTTGGTTTTATTCAGGAATACCAAGTAAAAGTTGTGCAGGGTGTCATCAGTGCCTGGTTGGAGGGAGATCAGCTGCTTTGCAGCTGTTACTGGTGGCAGATTTTTGTGTAATCAGATAGCTGAAATGAATACTATTCTAGCTGTATGTACACAGCATGGCTTGGGGTATGCACTACAGAGTTGAGTGAGAGAAGAAGGTGGCTTCTCACTTGGGTTGATTGCTTCCCTCCCAGTCCCCACTGAAAAAATAAACAGACTGACTGGCCCTGCTCTTCACTTACTGCCAAAGACACAGTTTCCAGTCTCTACCAGTTACATTGCAAAGGTAGATCTAAGTGTTCTGTCTCAAATGGTCTTCTCTGATTTAGAGTAAGATACAATGGCTAAGAAGCAGAAAACAGCGAAATTAATGAAATTAGTATCTTATGATTATACAATGTTCTGTAGGACACCTTGGTGGTTAAAAACTACCTGCAAGGTTTAAATATGTCAAGTAGAAAAGAAAATTAAAGACTTTATACTATTAATCCTGTTTTTTGATTGCTGTTGCTCCTACTTTTTTAAAACAAAGCTTTTATTAGCCTCAGTACAAAGAGTATTTTAAGTGATAATAAATAGCTAAGTGAGTAAACGAAGCTTTCTTTTTTGTTGTTGTTTCTCTACAGTGGCACTACAAAGCAAGGAAATCACTGTAATTATTATTTACTCTTTTCCTGCTCTTAGCATTGTTATCTTTCAAACTGTTCTCAATAATATCTGTTTGGTTTTGTCCTGAAATCATCCTCTGGGAAAATGTTATGAACCTCAAGGATGAAATGCTGAACAAATCTGCAACCTTGTCCTATCTTTGTCTTCTAAGAAGGAGCATTAGCTTGAGAAGCAGTTGCATAGAACACTGCATAGTCTGAACTTGGCCTTCTAGCTGATCCCTTCTCTGGCACTGTGACATTGTTTTGGGAATTTTATCACCCAGCTTCATGAAGATCATACCTTCAAAAGGTGATTTGAGGTTTCTGCTGCTTGAAATCTCATCTTTGTGATACGTTCCGTAATGTGTGTGTTAGCACTCAGCTATCCTGCTTGCTGATTTTGAAAGTATTTTCCTAAATTTTATTGATTATCCTTTATCAAGCCATGCATTTAGAGGAAATGCCTATTTTCTTGTTCCCCTTCCCTTGAACTTGCACTTCCTATGGAATTCTTCACCATGTTGAACAGGCTTCATATAATAAAGACTAATAAAAGAATAGCCAGAATTCCTCCCAAAATGTTGGAAGTAAAAATCACCTGAACCTCCTGCTTATTACAGTTCTGGACTAGATTTGAATCTCTGAAAGACACAAAAATCACTAGAGCAAGGTTGACATGGATGCAACTAAAGCTTTGTTCGCTTTGATAATTTTTCTACTTTAAGTGAAAAGTGCTGCTGTGTCTACAAAGTAGTTGGGAAAACCTGCTGCTGCTCCTGTTGTTGTTATTTTTACCATATTTGCATCGAGTTCCTTGAAATCACTCTGTAATGGTACCTTGAGATTTAAGTGGATCCTAAATTCAGGTCAAGGACTCTGCAGCTTCCTAATTATCTCTGCTGTCTTGCAGTACAAGTAATGCATTGTAAGTGTTGTTGACTCTGTATGTCACATGAGGAAGTCCTACTGTTTGCTTCTCTAATTCCCCTGGAAGGCTAATTTTTGAAATTGGAAGGAGAAGCATCTGCTGCTGCTGCTATATTAGAAGTAAACAAGTGAGGGGCTGTACTGCAAGTGTGCCTTTGTGGGAGGGATATAAAGATCTTTTTAAGATTGCATTTTATAAACATTAAAGCAAGAATTTTCTTGTGAAACTGCACTGTGTGTCTGCTTATAGAGCATAGTTAATAACCTTTTAAACTCATTCTAGATAGGCCTAGCCTAAAGCAATATATGACAGGACAACCTTGCCTGGTACTGTGGCTTTTAGCTTCTGAATGAAATCATCTGGTGGAACATTGAGTGATTGCCAACAATAATTAGTAGTCCCAAATTAAACCAGTTCTTGTTTTCTTAGATACACTATGTAAATACACACTCTGAATAGGGAAAATGAGAAAGGCTTGTATGAATACAGAAATGATGCACAAAAAAATCTAAAGCCTAGCTTCTGAAAATGAGTTTTTTCCTAGGATTTTTGCATCCTTACTGAAAGAAATACACGTGAAAACCCTCCCAAACCTCAAAATTAGAGACAAGGTATACTGTGAAGGTTACATTAGTTTGTTACATTAACTTCATAGTGCACACAGTCCTTGAATGTGAATCTCTAGAGTCTGGGTATTGTGCCACAATGGAAGACTATGCTTTATTACAGCTTAACCTGAAGCACCAAGGTGCATTCATGCTGTGCATTCATTCAATAAAAGAATGCTGCTGGGAAGATGCTTCATTTTTATCTTTTTAATGGCTAGGTACTGATGGTGGCTGTTCTGCAGTACTCAAGTTAAAAGAATGCAAATTCAGGAAAGTATTCTGGAAATGGTAATCATTTTCTTCCTTCCTTTCAAAGCTAGTTACTGGCAAGCACATATATATATATTTTGATTTAAATATGTATAAATATGTACATGTACAAAGTAACATAGTTATGCTCTGTTTCCTGCAGGTGAATGAGAAAAGCTTCTTTGCTAGAGGAGAATAAAAAGCTCATAGAGCTACTGAGTTTAATATCAATGTTTCCTCTATTTCACGTCTAGGTTTTGTGGGGTTTGTTGGTTGTTTCTTTGGTTGCTTTTTTTTTTTTTTCTTCAGGATACTCTACAGTTAGTTAAGTGAGCCATAGAATATTCTTTTTGTAACATGTTAAGGTGTAATAAAATTGTATCTCAGTAGGTACTGGTGTATGCAAAATCCCTATAATTATTTTATACTAAAAGTCCTTGATGTCTTCCAGAATTGTCAGTATTGGGCACAGAAATGTTTCTTAATGGCACTTTTACCTAAGTGGCCGAATGTAGATTTTACCAGAGTGAGGGACAGCTTCAGAATACAGGGATATATCAAAGGTTTCTAGCAAAGAGCTGTTGTACCAGTTTAACATTTATTATTTTTGATGGAAAAATAAACCTGTAGTTGAAATGCAACTCAGCAGGCTGTCTTTATTACTTGGGCTTTTGGTATTATTTATTTTGCCTGCTTCTCCTTTCCTATTGTTGTTACTGTTGTTTTCTCCTTTCTCTGTCAGGAGTATTCTCATTCCTTGTCATCTTCCCTCTATCCTTGCTGCATGTTTGTTGCCCTCTGTTTTGTTTTTGTTTTCCTTCTCCTGAGCTCAACTGACCCCAGCTTATCACTTTTTTCAGTATGATGTGCACATACAAGCATGACGATAGCTGTGATATGCGTGTATGAACGAGCATAGCTGCATGTATATTTTTGTGTACAAGTATTTTGAGTGAGTGCTTATGTATATATACATGTAATATGGACAAAAATGCATAGGAAAATCTCTAGTGTGATTGGATCTGAAAATGTTTTTCTTTCTCTGTAGTCCATTTGTTGATTTTTCTGGAAAATAGTATCCTTAGTGCAAGGTCTTTGTCACACTGTGTACCTGTGAGCACATTTGTGCACTGCTTAGGACAGGAATCATGGCTGAGGGCTCTTGAGTCTTTTAAAACAATTGTAGTAGTAAGTATATGATTTAATTTTTTTTAATTGTATTTTTTTGGTTGTGGTGGTGAGGACTTCGTGTGTTTACTTGTTTCCTCTGATAGATCCTGTCAGTGTTCTCCACCTTAGTCAGAAGCATAGTTGTTGCTCTTAGCCCTTGACATAAGAGGTGCAAACTTAAAATACTCTTGGTCCCTGTACCATCTGACTGATATGGATTAAGAGGAACCTGTGCTATCTGACTGACATGGATTAAACTTTCTCTTCTGTCTGAATCACTATACTGATGCCACTAATAAGTTGCATGGTATGTACATGACAGTGAGTAGTAATTAGTAAGTACGGTGGAGGCATGGTGCCAAAAGAGGACTGGGGGGAAGATGCCAAAAATATTTTTTGTTGTTGTTTTAAATTGCCTGATGTAAACAGTGTGTCCATAATGTGTAATTTGGAAGGGATAATTTTCAGCAGGTGCTGTTTTTGGCTTGGTTGCAGAGGTCAGGCAACTTCAGATTTATTGTTGGCATTGCAAATGGGAAACAAAGGGAACTACAATGCACAAACACAAACCACCCCTGCAGATCCACTGTCCCCCTCTACCAAAATCTGGCCACACAAATCCAATACAAGGTTGCAGATCAATATTAAGTCACAGTTCGGGAAGGTGGTAGTTTAGTTTGCCTGAACATAGTCTGTATCTAGAGTGGAGCAGTTCCAGCTTTGTGAAATGTCATTTCTAACTGTAGGTATTATGCAATAGCTTATTAATAATATAAATATAATATAAATATTCTTGTTGCTATATGATAGATGCTGCATTATTGCTTTTGGGAAGGATTATGTATGTTAAGGTTTAGGCAAAAGACTGAAGATCTGTTTCTCTTCTAGCTTTGTCAGTTTTCTTTGTACCCTCAGGGAAGTTGCTTAAACTCAGTTTTATTCATCTGTAAAATTGAAAGATCTTCTGAATCATTTATAATTGAGTTTTCTCAGAGCATCTAGATTCTCACATTGAAGGTCAAATATATTTACCTAGTGTTTAAAATAAGTATACTGCACTTATGGCCATTTATTTGCATTGCAGAGTCTCAGTTATGAATCAGGATACAGTTCTGCTGCTGCTGTAAGAATACAGTAAAAAAGACTGTCTCGTTTAAAGACCTTACAGTTTGCTTGTAATATCCCTTATTCCATCATTGTATTTAATCCCTAAGAGATTAATGTATCTCTTTCTTGGTAGAATTTGATCTCCTATACAAAAACACATCATTTAGAAATATGTGTGAGGGAGAACGGAGAAGATTGTGCACAGAAAAGAGGGAATATACAGGCTTTTTGTCATGCCTTAGCTGTTACTGCATTGTATCTCTTCTTTGTCCTAATTTCCCAGTTGTAATCTACATATGCTCTCAGGAATACATGAACCTGTGTGATTGTGCATTAGATAGGGGAATACTTTCTTAATTAGTTCCATTTAGTGATAGCTAAAGTAGATGGCACTTTCTTGTCATTGTCTACTGCAACACAGCTACCTTTTACAATGCCACTTCTCTATGGATTTCCAAATGGTCACAAAAAGAAATAATTTCAAGATGACCAAATGGGTCAGTCAGAGAAATGGAAGATAGAAATAATAGAAGAAAATTACAGGATTTTCCTAATGTTTTCCTTTGTGAGTGTAGACAACTGAGATTGTGTTCTTTTTTGAAAGCAGATGGAGCTGGTTACAATTTGCTCTGGAGTAGCACCAGTCCTGCTGTAAAGTGAGACTTCTGGCTCAAAATTCAGAGGATTTCTGTTCTTAAAAATACACCAGTAACACAACCTGATGTTCAAAATTGACACACATAGGAAAAAAAAACCAAAAAACCCAACCCAAAACTATGCATGGAAAACACTCATAAGCTATAGCTGTCTTTTAGGAGTTAATATTACATCAAAATTTTATTTGCATCTCTTGCAAAAAAGGAGTTCAATACGCCATGCTATCCCATGTTCAACAGTAATGAGCTAAAATGGTATGTAAATATTATAAACAAAAATGATCCCAAGAGACAGATTCCTAAGTAGATCTATAATCCAGAAGTACCAAAGAGTGATTATGGAGACCTCAGAGTTCATTTTAGTCCATCATAAGCAAAAATAGTGCATGTCTGCTTTGCTCCCTTCTCCTCTCCCCTAGTGTTTGTGTTTGCTTTTGATTAGCATTGCTATAAATGAACTATTAACCAGTAAAACAGATGCAAAATGCCTTTACAGTAGTTAGTCTTTTCTTGCTCTTTACTTATCTGTGTATTTCTATCAAAGGATTAAAGCAAACCAAGTCATTCCTCCATAACCTGTATCTAATAATTGTGGCCAATCCAAATTTGATCTGTCAAAAATCTGGTGTTATCTTGATATGTCACAACTAGAAAGAAAGGAGGAGTTGTCATTCTGCTAATGTAGAACAGCTGGCATAACAGAATCCAAGTTGTGTGTTCCAGGAATTAATTTATTACGAAGGTAAGTTGAGTTTTTTAAACTGTTAAAACTGTTAAATTTTCAGCTCTGACTGTGCAGCTGGCCTGGGTGACAATAGAATTTCAAAGGAGATAAAAGGGAAACCATGCAAGATATGTTTGAGTGGTGCTGGTCTTAATTTTTTTCCTCCCCTGTAAAGGAGTTTTCTGTGACTGAAGTTGATTGCTCTGACAGCTGTGCAAGGAAACCAAAGACTCTACTGTGTTGTAGCCAGCACATGTATCCTATATGATTTTTTTTTTTAAATCTTTTATTCTCTTAGGAGAATTTTTCATAATAAAGCAACAAGTGATGCATCATTAAGGAGGAAAATAAGTCCATTGCTGCTATTTAATATTGTCAAAAAGTACTTGTTTCTTCCTATCATAAGATCCTTGTGAGAGGAAAAGGAGAGGCGGACAGTGATCTTGTCTCTGTGGTGCCCAGCGACAGGACCCAAGGGAATGGCCTGAAGTTGTGTCAGGGGAGGTTGAGGCTGGATGTCAAGAAAGGGTTCTTCACCCAGAGGGTGGCTGGGCCCCGGAACAGGCTCCCTAGGGCAATGGTGACGGCACCAAGCCTGTCTGGATTCAGGAAGCGTTTAGAAAATGCTCTCAGGCACGTGGTGTGATTCTTGGGGTGGTCCTGTGTTTTTTTTTTTTAAATCTTTTATTCTCTTAGGAGAATTTTTCATAATAAAGCAACAAGTGATGCATCATTAAGGAGGAAAATAAGTCCATTGCTGCTATTTAATATTGTCAAAAAGTACTTGTTTCTTCCTATCATAAGATCCTTGTGAGAGGAAAAGGAGAGGCGGACAGTGATCTTGTCTCTGTGGTGCCCAGCGACAGGACCCAAGGGAATGGCCTGAAGTTGTGTCAGGGGAGGTTGAGGCTGGATGTCAAGAAAGGGTTCTTCACCCAGAGGGTGGCTGGGCCCCGGAACAGGCTCCCTAGGGCAATGGTGACGGCACCAAGCCTGTCTGGATTCAGGAAGCGTTTAGAAAATGCTCTCAGGCACGTGGTGTGATTCTTGGGGTGGTCCTGTGCTCCTGGAGGATCCTTGTGGGTCCCTTCCAACTCAGCATATTCCATGATTCTGTGAGATGCTGGTTGTCAGTATTTTTTGTATTTTTGGTAGGCTGAACTCCATTTTTCTTCTTCCTTATTTATTGCAGTGTGTGTTTGGGAATGCTGTGGACACAATATTCTTAGAAGTACACCATTTGAATCCTGAGGATTCTAGTAAAGAAAAAGAATAAAGGGTTGCTAGTTCTTCATAGTAAACTGCCCACTCCCCTCCCCCCATTTTTAGACTTGAAAATTTATCTATCTGTGTGGTTTTTATTGCTGTTTAAGATTTTTACCATTTAATAACATAGCTAGTGATTGAAGGGGCAGGTACCATTTGTTATATTTGCAAGACACTTGTGAAAATGTTGGTACTGTATCTACAAATGCATCCTGGTAAGTGGTTTAGGCATGTGCTATGAGTGTTTCTAACATCATGTTTCTCAAAATCAAATAAGAAGCTGCACATGAATTTTTTAAAGAGGTGTAGTATTGTTGGCAATGTTGTGGTTTGGGCTGTGCTTGGATTTACATTAAAATACTTCACAGTTGTACTCTAAAGGTGTAATTACTCAGACCTCTAGATAACAGTGGGACTCTTTCCAATGATTTTTGGCAGGCTTTCTGTAGAAAACTTTCATTTCAATTTTTGATGGAACATTTTTTTTTTCAAGAGACAGCATATTGGTTAATTTTTTTCTGGTTGTTTGTTTGTTTGTGTTTTTAACTTACCAAACAACCCAAAACTAAAAAAGCAACAGGCCCAAATGTGTCTAGTCACAGCAGGTGAGAGTTACAATCCCTATCAGTTTCTAGTTTATGTGGATGCATGCAGTGTGTGACAAAACTTGGGCTCTGGGGTTACATTAAAATAAGATATTTGTAGCTGTTAACTTTGTTGAGAACAACCTAAATTCAGTTTGTCAGGCAAAGACATCAATCTGCCAAAGCTATTGCAGAGCCATTGAAGTCCACAGCCTTGTGTTACCTCTTGGAGAGCATTAGTTAACTGGATTTGAAAAAAAGAAGTCTTAATAACAAATAATAATAACAGTTGTTATTACAATATTAATAACAATTAATATAATCCAAAAGTTAGAAAAGGAAGTTGCTCAATAGCTTTGTTTTTAAGGCAACAATGCAGATTGCTTTTAAAAACTGAAAATCTTCCAAACCATGTTTTGTCTGAATGAGGCCCTTAAATGAGACTGACTCTTCAGACAAGGATTGAATTGGTTGAATTGCCTCTAATGTTGTTTGGAACAAACACATACTCTCTCTTCTAGAGCAAGCATTTTAGTGTTTCTTAATATTCTTCACTGAATGTAGTTTGCTTTTTGATTTGTTTAACAGAAGGTCCAGAAAGCAGAACATGAGCTGGTACCTAAAACCAAGATAATACTCTGATCTTACTTAACCATTATTCCTCATATAGTCACTTTGCTGATGAAAATTTAGACTTTCAGACTTCTCCAGATCTACTGACTGCTATCTTTCCAGAACTTCCCATCTCATGACTTAGAGTTCACTGTTTCCATGAGCAGTACACCCAACCTGCCTTGATGGAAAAGGGCAGCCTGTGAGTTAAACTGAGCGGGTTGACATCGCTCTGCGTGTTATCAGCATTCTACCCATGGAGTCAGCTGGGGGAGCAGACTGCTGGTAAGGTGCCTGTGCTCTGTTTTCTGGGCTGTCCCATCGGTGGCTGCCTCACAAGGCATCTATCTGGTCCTGTGTCTTGGGGCGTAGTCTCTTTAAGATAGAGAGTGTAGATGACAGCAGGGGGAGCAGCTTTTCCAGTCATTCCTCCTCTTATAAACACCTGGGAGTTTTTTTTGTCAAAGGTAGTCTAGCTGTTGGGTAGTGGATGAAGGAGGTTGATGAGAAATTGATGCAGATGAGGTTTTTTTTATTTGTTTTTAGAATTTATATGGAAAAAATTGTTGTAAAAGTGATTATACAAATTTCAGGGTAGAATAATGAGACTTAGACAACTATAATGACCTAGTTGACCTATATGACCATAATGACCTTATGACCAACCATAATGACCTTAGAGACAACTATGATAATTCCTTATATTCTCAATATCAAATCAAACTTTTTGTACAGTATTTTAATTTGGTTTGTGCTCTGATGCTTAATTTTTTTTGGCTTGTTTTATATCATGTTTATTACCTTTTATTAAAAGTGTGAGCTTTTAGCACTGTAGAAGCTCAGTTTCTGAGTGGTATTGACATTACCTTGAAAAAATTCATGCCACCAATATAGAAACAGCCGATGCCTTATTTTTCAAATACACATGCATTGCACGTTAGCTTTGAAAACCCAGCTGCAGTAAAACCCAGAGCTTTGGTGCTATAAATTATTCTCCTCATGAAAATACACTGGCATATTAATATTTCTAGTAATTTCAGATGCATGCAAATGTCAGGTTAATTTTTTCTACTTTCACAGAGTTTGGAATTGGGGTTTTTTGATAAGTTGTAAGTGTCCGGGTTTCCATTCATATGGAAATAAATGAAGAATATGAGAATATCTGTTCTACAGTTTCATGAAGCTGACTCTTCAGATAGTGTGGCTCTAAAGGCCACTGAAAAGAAAATCAAGCAGAAAAATTACCAGGGAAAAAGTACATATTCTCTTCCTTAAATGAAAATCTAAAGAAACTGTCATTTAACATGCATTTCATGTCTTTATCTACAGCCTGGAATTTTCAAATAAGCTTTTATCTTTTTTTTTTTTTTTTTTTTTTTTTTTAATTTATTTTATGTTCTTAACAGAAATAAAGAATCTTCTGATTATCTGGTTTGAGTAACCTTTAGGACTTGGTTGTGAAAGGAGAATTTTTTATATTAAGAGGCAATGTATACTTGCTTTTTCTTGCAGTTCACTATTTTTCAGAATCATAAATGCCTATAAATGTACTAGTTTTAACCAGTAATGTTGATATTATCTTACATTCTTTATGTGGTATCCAGTTTTTCCATTGTACAGTATTTTGACTGATAATTTGAGAAATAAAAGTTTTGGTCTTCATAGATAATGGGAAAAGATATAATAGTGAGGGAGAGACTGTCTACTCATAGAATCAAGCAAGGAGTGAATGAAAAATGAGAATACTAAGTGTTAAAGTGGAACCTCTGTGTTTGTGCACAGTACCTTGTGTGCTGGAGGACACTGACAAATTGAGGAAACACAACAATGCCTGTATGCTTCCACCATAGCCCAAACCCTTTGAAATTACTGAAATTGTGGTTCCAGCTGGGATTGAACTTGTTGATCTCCTTAACTAGCTGACTATTGCTCATCTTAAGAGTATTAGTCTCTTGTTACTACATAGGTTTTTTGCCTGTGTTTTCATTTATCTTCTTTTTTCTCTTAACCCCTACTCTGGTACTTTATCCTAAACTGAGAGCTCTTTGGGACAGTGACTTTTTTTTTTTTTTTTTTACAGTATGTCTATGCAGTGCTTGAACTAAATTTTCAACTTAATTTTTCATTTGTAGGTTAGCTGTCTTAAAGTTTAGAAAAAATGATTTATTTATTTATTTACATGCTGATAAGAGAATAAAGATGATGTGACTCATAGCACAGGGTGGAGATCCATGTATGCTAGTGCTGTCATTTTGCAGGTGAGCACCTGCTCGATATTTGTGTGCCTCTTGAGAATGAATCCATGTTCAGCTTGGCCTTGACAGCAAATGCCCCAAGGAAGAACAAATAATTAGTAGCATTATTGTTATTTCATAGTAATTTATATTTAAGAAGATTTTAGAATTAAGAGTCAGGGCCAGAAGATCCCATGGTAGTAGATATTCCTTGTATACATACAAATCGTAGGTTGAATTGAAAAATTGTCAGTCTAAAGCAGCATAAGTAAGGTAAGCAGCGTATTTTGAGTAGCTAGTCTACTTTAAGAGGTTTCCAAAATCAGACACCTTTCTTAAAATTGAAATTATGCATACTCCCACGGTAAATGTCCTGAATAAATTGTAGTATTTCAAGGCTATAAATCTATCAATAAACTGAATATGTTCTAGTATATTTTTAGTGTAGAACAATTTGACAGAATTATATTAGAAAGGTAGAGTGCTACTGAATAATCTGATTAGGTGGTGCTCATTAATAAATGAGTCTCTGTATTTCCATTTAGAGACATGATCAAAATGTAATAGAAAAAGTAGCTTTTTTGGGGGACCACATCAGGTGCTGTGTTCAAGACTAACTTATTACACTGATTTTCACTCACAAAACCTTGCTTCAATATTTTTAGCATTTATTCTACTTTATTTCATAAAATAAAACAAGTAGCTTAATCAAAGTGTGAGTTCCTGCATCCTTCCTGTATTCCCTCCTTCCCTCCTCTTTGCTTTGTGTCGCACAAACTTCCTAGCATTTCATCTCAGGGTTCAAAGTGAATGCTTTCAATCACAGAAGAGATTTTTTCTGTTGTTGTTTTTTCCAAAAAAATACATATGCTTAGATGGTATATAAATTACAGCAATGTCTTTCATGTTTAAGTAGTGCTGTTAATTAATGTTGAGATGCTATGGAAAGATTTTTTTATCTTCCTTTTACCCTGATTTAAGTGAGACTAGGTGGCAATGACAATTAGACAGAAATAGACTTTTGGAAGAAGCAAATGGTAATATGCAGAAAGTCCTAACTATCTTTTTGTGATTTTTGTATTACTCTTGCAGTGTTTGTGTTACAGTAGTATCTACCAGCCATGACCTTAAATCAGACCACTTGGTGCCTGTCACCACACAAAATTATATGGAGTAGTTTTTTTGCTTTGAAGTCCAAGTACCAGGCCAGAATCTGTGTGAGCAGGTTGGGAATTTGCAATTATTGTCTGTGATTCTACAGTACCTTTGTGTTTTTTTTTTTTTTTCCCCAAGAGATGGATTGTCCCAGTCATGATACAAAGGTGTGGTTGTAGTTGTAGTCTTCTGAGAAATGAAAATGCAGAGGACTTCAGGCATTCCTGATTTGAAACCCGTAACCATTCTCTCTAGCTTGAGCTAGAGAGAAGAGGAGGAGGGGAGGAAATCTTTCAGCTATTGTCAATAGACAGCATATTTGAATGTACTGAAAGGAGCCATGTAATTTATCCACTGGAATACAAGATACGGTGTGATGGCTATACTGTATTCTCCTGATACTTTGTCACAATTAAAGTGATGTCTGCCAGAATATCAGCAGGTTTGATGAATTTTTTCCTGCACCAGTATGCAGCTCTTGTGTTTGAAGGGAGATGATCCCAAACTGGAAGCACATATCGAAGTTTCTTGAGAAAGTCAAGTGAAGCAAAGCTTTTTATAATTAATAAGAAAATATCATATGTTGTTATGTATTCTAATTTAGCCTGAGAGTCTCTAGACAGCACGAGAGAATCATCTTGAGATGGATTATGTTATTGTCTTCTAGGTTTTTCTTATGAAGGATTCTTATTCCTCTTGTGGTTCACTTTTTGAGCGTGTAGTCTCAAAAGCCTTTATTCAATTTCCTTTCCTTAAAAGGAGGCATTTCTGTGGCTTGGGGCCCACATAGCAAATTCTTCAATAAGTGATTTTTACATCATTCTTACCACATTTTCTTCCCAGTGCTCTGAAAGCTGGTGATGTCAAATAACAAATAATATAAAGTTATGTTTAGAAGAGGTCACCATTGTGAAGAATTAAAAAAAGCACTGGTAGGTTATCCCACAATACAGTTGTGGTGGTCTACTGCTTGTAAGAGAATTTGTCCCAATAGCAGAAGACAGAGGCACCATTATTACTTGTGTTTACAACTGTCTGAATCTTTGTTATGTACAAATTTTCTAATTATTTGTGGTTGTACAGTTACAAATGCAACCATATTAATTTTTTTGGTTTAGGTATTATTATATAGCCAGTGTATAGAAGATAAAAGTCAATGGACTCTGTAGAATTTTTGGTACTGCTTTAAGAAAACTTTGCCTTTAGCTATATCTGTGCAGTTGCACTGGAAGATAAGAGCCTGTTGTCAGAGAACAGCTGAAGTCAAAATGTAAAGACCTTTAAGTCACACATCTGCCACTGAGAGTAAAATTTGATCAGCAGGAGTTGTTTTCCACAGTTGGCATTACACCAGCTGAAAAGAAAAAATGCTTGATTATCAGTTTCAAGGTGAGGTGGAAACCTTCTCTTCCCTCCAAGTACATTTGATCTGTGTATCATGGGAGAAGTCCAAAATGTTTTACATTTTGCTTTCAGAAGTGTCAGTAAGTGGTGTGATTGAATGCAGCAATATAAATATGCAGTATTTAGTGTTTCTAGCCCTTCCAGCATACATGATCAGCCACCTTACACTGCTGCTGCTGCAAGTGAACTCATGAATGTTGTAGGTTACACAGCCTGCCTGTGAACCATAAAAAAGTTCAAAAGGAGACCACTTCTGAAGAACCTTTTGGGTAGTTCTGTATTTTTAATGTTGTCCTACACCACTTCTCCCTAGTCAGGAAGATAAATGTGTATGTCTAAAGATTGCTTGTTAGAATTTAACTAGATGGCTACTGAATTAAATGAATAAATGTACCTTTTATCATTTCCCTGACTCTTTTCCTAAGAAATGAGACAGTACAAAGGAAATAAGTTTTAAATGCACTTCTAGCCCCCTAGTACTTAGAGTAGTATTTTTATGACCTTTCAGCAAAAGTAGTGGGCTACTGAATGTTCACACACTCATCTGTTTTAACAGGATTTGCTTCTGATGTAATTAAATTTTGGAAACAGCAGTAAGAGAGGGCTCCATACATTCAAAATAAAAGTTTACTAGATAGTATTGAGGTAGAGATACTTTTTTCATCTTTCTTTATAAAATTCGGTCTTTTGATTTTGAAGAATTTTATTATCTCATGGGAAATTTTTTCCCCTCTGGGGCTTGATAGGTAAGTCCAAATTGTACTTTGTCAAATAAATTTAGCTATCAATTTTCCTTTTATCATCATTTACACTATATTTGAAACTAATCTGTGTTTTTGATGAGCATTAATCTAGAATATTCCTTTCTAACAAAGATATGGTGTTAACAAGCTCCTTGTTATAGTTGTAATCTATTGTATATTTGTTCAGTAAAAAGAGTATTTTTCTATTTTTAATTTTTTGCTGATAGCCTTTCTGATTTAATATTTCAGATTTTACTGTTGGCTTAAAAATGTGATAAACATGGAAATAGAGATTAAAATTTTAACCATATAAATATTAATTTAATCTTTCTGGAAAATTATTTTATAGCGCCTAAAATGCTTTGTAAATGCTGTAATTACTATAGTACTGGCTAAATAACTAATTGAAATTATAATAGGGATATAAATTGAACATTAGCAGTCTTGTGATAACCATTTATCATCTTATTCTGTTATCAGTGTGCATATAAATTTATGAATATATGCACTTAGATTTGTGTATATATATGTAAATCTATGTAATATTTCTTTAATACTGCAGTAAGATACAGAAGTCAATTGTAGTCTTTCAGCATAACTGTGCTTCAGTGGATAGTGGTGGGTATTTGTACAGCACCAGTTTTTATTTAAATAAACACTTCGGAAGCATTTTTATCATCAAACTTGAAAAATAAATAAATGCATATAAAGAACAAGAACTGACAAAAAAAGACTCCTTCGGAAGGCACTGAAGGAGCTGAATCAATTTGCATATTCATTACTACTATTCTGATCTTGGTATTTTAAAATAACTTTCAAACAAGTAGCAGATACAGTGGGAAATTAATGCAGTTGTATCACATCAGGCCTACTCACAATGTACTCTCAAAATTAATAAATGTGATAAAACTCCAGAATTATGCCATTCAGATAGCATACTGTATTTTAACAGGTGTGCAGATAGGATGTTCAGGATCATTGCTGTGTAATGTCTGTGAGCCACTGTAAATAGCAGGGATGTCCCTGGCTATTAGAGGTTGTCGGGCCATCTCCTGCTGCCTCAGGTGGAGAACGGCCACACTGGAATGAGCCACAGCATTATCTGTCGTGCTCCCCTGATAGTCCTTGTCTTGGAATCAAGACAGGGGACCCCATGCACTGAAACACCTGGAATTTATCCTACTGTGTACTAGAAGAAACTGGACAATTCCTTCCACCCAGCAGACGTGTCTCTCTGAAATACTTTTAATACAGCCGTGCTTTTCTATGAGTACACCTAACAGGCCAGGTGGAGGACACCCCGTGGTTTTTATCACTTTGGCAGTGAACAAAAAAAATAGTGTTGACTGAGATGTTTCTGCGAAAGTAAAAATTTTGTAGTTATTTCCACTGTTTAGCTGACTTGTTTTGATTTTGAGCTTCTAAGCTGCAGGTGCTTATGTCCAGGCACACCATTCAGACATAAATTCAGTGACTTGTCTCAGTGAACCATCTCTTCACAAAGTCTTTACTATTAAGAAATCCATCTTGTTTAGAAATCCATCTTCCAATCTGTCCTGAAAGGCAGCAAATTGAGTCTCGGACATGGGATGCAGTAAAGGGATAGAATATATAGCTGTTGGGTTTGCAAAATGAAGATTCTGCAGGGACATTACATTGTTTTTATCTGAGAGATGTTTGAGTTTGGCAGTATAGGTAAGTGAGAGAATTTGGAAAGGGCTGGGGAGCTTTAAAACAAAAGAGACTTTGTAGCTATTCCTTATGTCTTTAAACTCCAGCTATGAAGCCTTGCTTTTCAAATAATTGTAAGCACTGTAGGAAATGGAATGCGTCAGTGTAAAGTGCTTTCTGGACCATGGTGGCTTTTCTCTCAAACAAAAGGTTGCAATCAAGGAGCAAGAGATAAAAATCAGAAATCTCTTTAACTGAGCACTCAGTTTCCAAGGAAGATCTAATCAAAGCAATGCAGAAGTACTGGGCTTTCTAGAAGAGCTGATGTAGTACTTATTGGGTACTGAATCTTTTCTTAGGCTGGCAAAAAATATTTCTCTAGTATTAGTTGTTCTATTTAATACTGTTTTATTCCTTATTTTTTTTTCCAATTAGTTTTCATCAGTGAATGAATAGTCATATAAATTTTTTCTAAATCTGAGTCAGACATTTGTCTTGGAATGGGTGTTTGACAGAGAATTTTTCTTAATAAGTGGTCACATTGGACAGTAAACTAAATGCTAGATTTGCTATTAAAATACTAAAAATAACTAATTTTTTCATTATCAAGTGCTAAATATATATGCAAGCCTATAAAGTGTTTTAAAATGTGTCCCTCATCTGGAAAATGTACGATTTCATATACATTACTTTCAGCACAATCAACTTAAAAGTATGGGCTTTCTACACCAGGATCTTGAGTTTTGAGTTACTTTTGATCTCTCTATTGTTCCTAAAAGGTTATCTTTGATTGTGTTTTTCTTGGGATAGATTTGTCTCATATTTGTTTCTCTTTAGGTGAAAGCTCTCACATTCTTTACTTTTCCCTTTCTGCATCTGTGCCATTTTATTTTAATGTTTAAATAATCACTTGGGCCTGAGCAAATAACTTTGGGCCAAAACCTTTGTTGTAGGTGTTGCTGTAGCAAGACATTACAGTTCACTATCATTGTGTGCACCTGAACAAACCCAAATACTTTTCACATCCAAAATTCAAGATCTTCAGCTGTTAAGGACACCTGTGTCACCTCTCAATGGTGGTAGCTCATTGATGTCTAGACCATGAATGCTGTTGTGGTCAGCAGGTCTGCTTCTCTATGTTGTCTTTTTCAGACACCTTTCTGAAGGCATGGCTACATATTTTGTGGGGGTTTTTTTTAATGCTTTAATCTGGTAAGATACAGCTCTGGATTACCATGGCACGGTGCCTGTGTGATTGTCTCTGGCAGGTGTGAATAGGCTTCTAAATGCCATCTGGCAGTGCTAAGGGGACAAATTATATTAGAGCATCCAGACAATGAAATGGAAAAGGTTTCATAGTAACCTTGCTTCACCTGGTTTTGTGTGCCTTGTATGCAGACATCAAATAGATTGTAATGCTTATTCATGCTGGACAAATAAGAGCATGGTGAGCTGCTTAGCCAGCAAATGTAACCTTTAGCTTTTCTCAATTCTGCAAAAATATTCATAATTTAATGTTGCAGTTACCTCATTTTATGAATTTAATTCCTAATTATTTTTTAAAGTGCTGCCTGCCTGAAGACCCAAAGCTTCATCTGCCTACTGGAGCTTATGGGTTATGATTCATCTGAAACCTGAGCTGTGGCATGTACTTTTTGAAGTCTTTGAACTGAATACAGCTTTAGTTTGAGTTCTGTCTGCTTCAGAGGGAAGGGAAACACTTTCCTATTCTGCTCACAGACAGCCTATGCTGGAGGGCTGCTGCCTCTCGTCTCACGACTGCAGCAGCTAATCATGTGTAATCCCTGTGTTACTGCTCACAAAGAAAATGAGTGTCATTGGGAAAGCATAAATCGGTGGATATACACATTTTACATGAGTAGATGCTTATATTTTATTTTATAAACCACATCCTTTCGGATTTGTCATTATTCTGCTTTTTATGTGGCAGGTGTCAAGATTTTGTTTGTACAACTTTGCTGTTGTGGGTTCCTAAAACATCATTGTAATGAGAGGCAAATCAAGGGGGAGGGGAAAAAGGGGAGTTTTCATTTTTGTTCTTTAAGAGAAAATGATTAACTGTTATAAACTATATAAAAAAACCCTATATAAACTGTATGCTTAATAAACAGGATGTTATATGTCTCAGTCTTTTTTCCCACCTTGTGCAAATACTGTTCATGGATATCTCTTTGCCAACCTGCCAAAAAATCTCAAAACCTTGGACAAATAGCCACTACAAGTAGATGAAGTGATTTTCTATTGCAGTGGGTCCAGTGCAGCAGGGCTTGTCAGAGTATGTGAGTTATGCAGTGCATTTTTCCACTGTCATTTCCAGAATTTTCCAGGTAGGATTTTGAGTCCCACTGAGTGTGATGGATTGCACCTTGACTTATAATATCAAGATCTGGATGGTTTGATGCTGCAAAGCAGATGGGGGTGTGAAGTTTCAACATTTGCAGATGATGATTTAGATGAGATTGCCTGTTTCCGTTATTGTATTCCAAATTGACTTGAGCACAGTTATATTTTTTTATTGATGGTTTGATAATTTAGCTCACTTATGGTGTCAAAGTACTAGCTACAAGTTGGCACTTAGGCATTCACCCTTGCTCACTATAGAAAAGTCTGAGACAGGTTTTCTCACAAAGATGAAGGGAACATAGATGTTTTGGGATATTCTTTTGTGATTTTTGTTAAATTCTTTTACACGTTAATTCTGGTATTGAGTATTAAAAGGTAGCAGAATGGTGTTTAAATCTTTCTGTTCTTTTATTTTGAAGGAGTTAAAGCTTGGTGACTTTTCTGTTCTACAAGCACTCTTATGCCAATTCAGGATTTAATTTTTCACCTCTTCTGGTGACAATAGTAGGTCAAATATGTTTCTACCCTATAATTATATCTGTGAAACAATTCTTGGAAGGATTTTGCTTACAGCTGAGAGTCTGCTTGAGTCCAAATTTCCTTTTGCCAAAAGCAGACTTCACTAAATATGGATTTTGTATTATCTTTATGAAATTAAGGCAGAGATAAAATTTATTTCAGCTTTAGTCTAAATCACGTAGAAGAATTTTTGACATGTGTGAACTGTGTATTTGTAAATGACAGTAGAGTTATGTTTCATCTACTGAAAGATGTTTCCTAGCCACTTTTAATAAGCTGAGAAGTTTATTAATCTTGATGAATATTCCCCATATATTTTTCTAAAATAGATGTTTTAAATCTATCCTTATCTATGTTATCTATGTTAGGGTGACCTTTTCTTCCAGATCGGCCTTTACAATCTTTATCCCTAACTTTGTCACAGACAGATTGAATCATTGTGTTCTAGCCTGAGTTTAGCAACATCCAAAGGGCAGTCAGAAATTCTGTTAAAAATAAGTAATTTTTCTTACTTAATCATGTCTCATATAGATCTGTACTCTGTAGATAGTATAGCTGATAATTCATTTACAGCCTTTAGAATGTCTTAGTAAAAGAGAGGGAAATCAGGTTTTTGAGATTCATTGTAAAACAACTAAAAACACTGGAAAAAAAATAAAATGAAAAGTACACTTGGTATGTATTTATTTATAATTGAGTCTGCTATTCTGGGTAATAAATGAGGTGGGATAGGGAAGATAAAGCAAACCCACAAATTAAAAACATATGTAAAATAACTGCAAGAGCATTCTGTACATAATTTTTATTTAAACATAAAATGAAGATATGGAGTGAGGTTGAAAATGAAAAAGAAAACGTTCAGGATCTTTTCTGCATGTATTATGGTTAGTCTGAAATCTGGATAGTTTTTCCATGAGTAATTGAAAATTGACTATGCTCCACATCTGTTTTGGCTTAACTGAAATATGTCGACTACTACTTCCACTCAGAGCACAAGTTCTTTGTATCTTGTTCAAAGGTGTCCTTTACCTGTGGCATACTTGTTGTATTTTGCAGATTGTAGTTGAGGCCCACAGCATAACCAAAATGATTGTTTTAACTGCTCTCCCTGATCCTTTTTTTTTTTTTTCCTTTTAATTCTATAGTTCTAATGTCCTTTATAAGATACTAAAGGGATTCTGTGTTTCCTATTAAGGCCATCTTTACAGTACAAAGATATCGTGAGAATATTGGTAAGGAAACCTGACCATTCTTAGCTTTATAACCAGGCAGACCATACAAATTTGCTTTGTTGATTTACTCCTGTCTTTTAAAATCACTCATTGTCTCTTGTTCTTTAGATGCTGCAAGTAGTGAAAGACTGAAAGGTAAATTATCTTAAAGATTTAGACTAGGACTTTTTTGTTATATTCTTGACATGATCTGATTTGATTTGTGCTTTCAGATGCTTCAATCACAGTCAGAATAAATTGTGTTACTGTTTGCTGTTCAGCCCAGATGTACTCCCTCTGTAATACAAAATAATACTCTTTAGATACTCTTCAAGCTATTCTTTTAGATAGAGAATATACATAGTAATCATGAGATTTTTTTTAAAAAAATTGTTTCAGAGAATATTTTAGGGTGAATTTCAGTTCTGTTTTAGAAAGAGACTTACGCTTTATGTGGAGATTCAGAATTTGCAGAAAAAGAGCAACCCTGCATTCACTTCTGCTCCTGTGCTACAGGGATAGGTGTGGTGCCACATTTTGCAGGTGAGTGCTATCCTTAGAAAGGATTGTGAAAGAGGTGAAGGAATCCTTGACTGCTTAAGGGATGACATCATGGGTTTCCAGCTGCTGAATCCTATTAAAACTGCCATGGCCCTATTTAACTATTTCTTGCTGAGGTGTTGTCTTTTTATGTGTATTAATCTACTTCAATATTTAACTGTATTCATGACTTTTCTGAACTTTGGCATACTTATCTGGTATTCTGGCAAGTTGCAGAAGCTTCTTTGCTTCCTGAACACCATTTCCTATAAACAGTCCAATCTTTGCTTGCTAGGGATCATGGCCATGCAAATGTGGATATCTGTGATTTCAAGCTGACTCTGCAGGGAAATGTGAGGGAGCTGTCTAAATTAGTCATCTCTTAGCAACTGTTGTATCAGACATGTAAAATATTTCTGAAAAGATCTGGGGGAAGGAGGTGGGGGCAGATTCTGACACTAATTGCCTTTACTATGTCTTTAAATAAGGTGCAAAATCAGCATCTGTACTGCAAATCTAGTTCAAAGAATAGAGGACTGCTACTGTTTTAAGGTTAGGAAAAAAACCAGAATCTTCGTTTAGAAGCAAAAGTTAAGAGGTGGTAACTTGTCTGTTCTCCAAGCTGTAGAACAACTTGAATTGTTCCTAATTCCTTATGCTCTCAGAAGGAGCACAGACCCACTTTGCCCAGAGCATGTTCCTTCATCTCCAAGTCTTCACCATCCTGGGCAGGGCTCATGAGTACTGAAGGCTGAAGGGGAGGCATCTTCCTGAAGAATGGCACCTGAGCACTGTGGCTGTTATCACAGACTGAAATCTGTGGTGGGGCAAGACAGAGAAGAGCTGAAGACCTTGTTCTTCACCACCTTTGCAACATGTCAAGATTCTGTAGATGAACAAAATGTGCAGTCCTGTGCTCACAGAAACGCATCTGTTTCACTCTCATTTTTGGTGCAAAAACATTTGTCTCTCATCCTGTATGGTCCCAGTTCAGCCTCATCCCCTTCTGCTACAACTCTGCCATCCCTCATCGCCAGGGTGGTCTCTGAAGTAGTCTGTCTATGCTCCCATATAACCCAGACTTCTGTTCAAAAGTACACAGTGAAGAAAAGATGAAGACAGGTTTTGGTGCGTGTATGTAAAAAATGAGGATCTCTCGGACATAAATAGCTGTACCATGGTTTGAGTTTTTACAGAACCCAGAAATCATCAATCATCCAGCAGGTGTGAAAATTGCTTTAACATTAAAGTTCTTCAAGGATCAGAACAATAATATAAAAGCCTCTCAAAACTTTAGTTCTTTGTTTTTACTCTTGGTGCCAGGTTATGGCTTTAATTTCAGTCTGACTTCCCTGGAATTATAAATGTGCCTCAGTCATGTTACATGTAGAGCTTAGGTGAAGCCTTGTAGGAAGACTGCCCTGCTTTTTGTAGCATCAATTTTTTGCAGTATGTTTTAATTCTGTCCCAAATAAACAATACTATAGAAAGCAATTAATTTTCTTCAATCGCTACCAGAAAATCACAACACTGTCATTTATTTTTGCACTTACAGACATAAAGTCTTTTTTAATATAAGCTTGAAATCCATAGAAATTATTGTTGTGTATATTGCTTGATCCATATGATCTTGGGCAAAGGCCATGGAGATGCTATTTTCAAATTCTAGACATCTTAATATGTCTGAATTTAGCAAGTTCTTCTTTAATAATTGACAGGTTTTAGAATGGAAAGATAGTATGATTCTGTGAAAGAATATTTCTGGGCAATCTCTAGATTTATCATAAATTTTTCTATGTTTTTGGAGGCACTATCTTCCCCACATGCAGATCTCTTTTCTGAAAGATAGACTCACAAATCCAGAGGTGAAGAAGTATTAATTGTTGGACTCTGAGATAAGTTTTTCACTTTCATTTAAAACCAACCCTTTTTGTTTATATAACAAATGTGTCCATATAGTTGGTAGTTATTTCCAAATTAAACTTTTGTAAAGGTAGTGTTAGAGGCCTTTCTGGTGGAAAAAAAGCAGAAGTCCTTTTGTATCGGTGGATGGGTATCCAGTCATCTATCCTACATACACAGAAAAAAGTTGTCTTTTTCCACCCCTTTCCCCAGGGGACTTTCTCCCTTTTAACAATAGATCCTGGTGGGCAGATAAAAAGCTGAAGCTGACTGCTCCAGTGTTTGTGAAGTTCACAGCATTTGGAAACTTGGACATTAAAACTGCGCAAATATCAGGGCAAATATTTTTTGATTCATCCAACTCTTTGCAGTACTGACACTAGCACCCCAAATTTGATTTATTTCCAGCTGTAATTGCTCTGACTGCTGAGAATGGAACTATTAATTTATTTGTTTTATTTGGAGATCCCTGCCTACTGAGATTAGATGCTATGGGAAATTAATTTTAATTCTCTTAATACTGCAGGAAACAGTTTTTTAGAAAGTCAAAGGTTATCCAGAGTCCTGGAACTTGCAAGGAGGAATTCTAGTATGGAAACTGGACCACAACGCCAGCTGAAATAGCACAAGAGAAAGTGCCATTTTGCAAGTGACAGCTGGAAGAAATCCAGGATGCAAAGTCAACAGCTGTCTTCAGTTGTCTCAGTACAGTGATTTCATCACTGGTTCACAGTGAGAATTGTGATTTTTACCAGCCTCTTGGTTTGGGAGAAAATGACTATTTATTTGTAGGAATGCTATAGCTGAATGATTTTGTGTCTTAAGAAAAAATATAGCGTGAGAGTAGATTTTTGGCAAGGCTTTTGATGCTCTCTCATACAACATTCTTGTGTGAAGGTGTTTGAAGTCTGAGTTGCGGTCTGAGTTGTGGTGAGGTGTGGTCTGATCATTGATCAGATCTGTTTGATCTGACTGATCTGATGTCTGTCATCATCTATCTGTTTGGATCATTGAGCCCAGAGAGTGATTTTAATGGGTCATACTTTGCTTGGAGTCTGGTGAGAGAAGTACTACAGGATTTTGTTCTGGTTGTGTTCAAAATCTTAATCTATGACTTGGAGGAGGGAACAAGGTGCTGCTCTTGAGTGTCTTGCTCCTGGGAAAAACAGTTCCTTACAAAGGTGCAGGCTGGGGTGTACCAGTCTGTGGAAAAAGTACTGGGGCTGTGGTAGGTAGAAAGGCAAGCGTGGGACAGCAGTATCTGCCTGACAGCAAAGGCAGCAAGAATCTCCTCAGCTGTGTGAGGAGACATACAGCCTGAGATGAAGGGAAGCGATGAGTCCTCTTTACCTGGCATTTCTTATACCCCATCTAAACTACTCCTTGCAGTTTGGGGCCCCTCTGGACAAGAAGGGCTGTAAATAAATATGCTGTAGGGAGTTCAGCAGACTGCTGTCTGTGATGAGAAGCCAAGGAGCTGGGGCTCCTTGGCTTGTGTCTGGAAGAAGGGATGACTTGAGGAGCAGTCTGTCAGCTCCTACTAGGAGGCCATCAAGGACATGGTACCAGGCTCTTTGTTTCTTGTTCTCACACCATGTTCAACAGGAGTAGATTGAAAAAAGAGGAGCTGTACTGAAAGGAAAAGGTTTTTCACCATGAGGACAGTGCAAGTACTCTAAGAGATGGCATCTCCATGCACTGTGCAGAGAGTCCTTGGAGATTTTCCATCTGGGAACAGCTCTGACCAAGCTGACCTGAGCAGACTCTCCTTGGAAGAGATAGGAATAGAGGGCTCTCTTGACATCTCTTCCAGCCAGTATTATTCTGTGATTATCCAGAGGGGGCAATTTTGAAATTATAGAACAGCTGCGTCTTGGTCTCATGACTGAAAGAGAAAAAGCCCAAACAAATCTCACCAAAAAAGTCATCAAAACCACCCTCATCAAAAACTCAAAACACTCCCCCTCTTCAAATATTTCCTATATAAAGACAGGGGCATCAATAGACATATATATCCTCAGAACAGAATGAAGTGCCCATTCCTCCATCCTGTTGCCAGACATGCAAAACGAGAAACAAACACAGAAGGGTTCTGTATGTGACATCTGAAGAAGAGATTGAACAGAGGCTTCTCCCTCAGCTAACTATTCCATGGGCTTTCTCTTGAAGAAGGGGCTTTTCGTCTTTGGTTGGGACTCCTGTTTTATTTTACTTTTTAAAATAGCTTTGATCATTACCATTTGATCTGACAAGAGCTTCCCCCAGGGCCTTTTCCAGAATCATGACAATGTATTAGTGTCATCCCTAAGGAAGAGGGAAACTAATATGTGTGTGTATGTGTATATGTGTACTTCCCGCAAGTGGGGGGACAAAGAGCGGGATGTAGTGATTGCAGAGAAGATGAACACAGAGAGCTAAGGCAGTCAGTCACAGACACTAAGATGCATGTTCAATCTCATCGCAAAAGAATGTTAAATAAAGATGACCATAAGAGAAGACAAGTGCTGCCACAGAAAACAAGATCCAGCTCTTTGTGAAGCATCTTGGGAATGCTGATCTCATACACAGTCATGGCTTAAAGAACCACTGTTCCCATGCAGCCCTCTCTGATCTCTCTCCTACCCCTTGTCCAGCTTAAAGCTTTGCCTCTCTTGGTAAGGTCAGAGTCCCATCAAATGCACCTCTGGACAAGTAATGCAAACCCAGGAGCACCACTGATTAATGATGAGGAAAAGTGATTTGTCTGTGAGAAGCTAGCTGTGCATGGTGGAGCTGGGGTAATAAAGGACATAGGGAACTACTGTTGCAGAGGCAGAGCACCAGTTAAAGAGAAAGCAATGTGTGGGAGCAGTCAGTTTTAAGAGTTACATCTTTCTCCTGGTGATGACAGGTAAGAGACATAAACACCAGTTATGTGGAAGAGGTATGATCAGACTGTCTGAATTACAACAAAAAGAAGACAAACCCAAATACTTGTTACCTGGATAGAACAAAATTCCTTACCACAATGTTTCATTTATCAGCTGTGTGATGAACACAAATACTTCCTCAGTGTGTTGCAATGGAATCTGTGCCTGAAATTTTCCTCATTTCATCATAAGTAATTCTTACAATTTCTTGACACATGACAATAGACTACCTTGTGGCCTTGTCCAGCTATCAGCACTGAAAGTACAAGACGATTATTTCTTGTGATGTTGCTTTCCGTTGCCTTCTATTGCCACATATATTTTTTTCTGCTTATTTATCTGTACATTTTCCACGGATCCACAGTAGACAGAAGACAATATATAAATCATGCTTTTCACACTCCTGGGTAGAGCTGCTGTTGGTGAACACATTCATAAGAAAATGACTACTGCTTCACAAAATCTTAAAAGAAATGAACCACTGAGATTGCTTTTTTTACTTGAAGCAATTCTGACTATCGCTAGGAAAGCTTTTGGTGGGTAGGCCAAAATGGTTGTGTTTTCTACAGTACAATAGTAAAATAATCAAAGAAGAAATATAGTGTTATCTGCCAGGTATTTCTGTAATATGTACCATAATTCCAGCTTTCCAGTCTCACAGAAAACAACCTTTAAACCTGTGTTATTTTTCTCCCTGCCTTATTCCAGAGACACATGTGGGGGTAGTATTCATATTCTATTGTGCTGCTTTGTGACAGCATGATTTTGACTCAGAGGTTATTATCCATCTGGGAATTTTTCTCAGGTTAGCTCCAATGTTATGTCATCAGTTTGATAAAGTAGATTCTGCCATAGACAAAAATCACTTCCCAAAATAAATTCAGTACAGTTTTTCTTGTTATGTATGAGTTCTCTTTCTAGAAGTAGTATCAATATCAAAGTGAAAAGTCAGGTCTCTGTTTTTTAGCCATTCAAATTCATTAAAACCTTATCCTATGTCCTCTGATGCTGATCCGCGTGTGCTGGTTGTTGCAGACACCCACTCTGTTCCTCATTACTGACATTTTGGGTATTTAGACTATGTTTTTTGTTTTTTTTCTGAATGAGAAATTCACAGCTGTACAAATCTTATTGTAACAATTCTCTAGACCATGGCCTTGTGTAGAGAGCAGATGCATTTTATCTGAATTTACCTCTCTGAGTAGTCAAGCCCACAGATATGACCCAATTCTGTAACAAAATCTTTATTAATCATTGATGTCCAAGTAATTAGTTTGTTGGTTAATCAAATTAGTTTTGTATTCTTCAGCAGGAGAGACTGAAATGGATTACTATTGACAAGTATTTTCCAAACAGTGAAAAAAACCTTTCAACTGAAAGATATTTTATATTCATCAAGTCATTCCTATTTGCCATTGACAGACTGATTGCTGTCCCCAAGGCTCAGGGAGACCAGTGTGTCATTTATAATGTATGTCTGGAGTTTGTAGCTGGAGGAAAGAATTTTCAAGTATTCGCATACAAGTATGTCATTCTGTCTGTATGTAAACCTCAAACATCTCTGGTTTATTAAGAAACAAAACAAGAAACATCAGCAAGCAAAAACAAACAAAAGGGTTTTGTTTTTTTTAACTGTTTTCACTTTTTTTTTTTTTAAATGATGAATATTTTTGTGTTTCTCTGGTTTGGTGTTGTATTTGCCCTACAAATACCTCATTATCCATAAACCCTTAATCAGAACATGAAAGGATCATTTTATCTCCTGTACTACTTTTTGTGCTCTATTTCCCAAGGCTTCTATTGATTTTTAAAAAATGCAAATAACTTAAAAGAATTTAATTTCAGTTGTTGCAAAGCAATTACCTTTAGTTAGAAAAGGCTTAATTGTGATTTTATTTGAATGCTATATTGGAATTTCTTCCAGTGGTTCATGACATTTCTGTGTTTTAAATGAATTAGTTATGTGTGTGTAAAAATACTCAAGTATTTCTATTAGATTTTTAAAAAAAAAATCTTATTAGAGTTATACCAGGACTGTGTAGAGATTCCCAAACTGTCAGCTGCTTTCTGAAGAAATTTTTAATGGCTGTTTCATAGGTACTGGGTTTTTTCTTTATAGCCTTCCACAAACGATCTTGTAAACAAATATATTTAATGTAGTAGGAATAGTTAGCATTAAGAAGTCTGAGGGTAAAGACTATGAATATATTTTTAGTGATACAAGAATGTGGGGATTTTTTTTAAAGTGTATTTATTTCATTATACTTCTGAGACAACTGGTCATATCCTACTTCCAGATGGAGAATTATATAGTGCCTGAATTGCAGGGTGATGTTTTGTGACAACTGATGTAACTGTTTCTAATGATATGAGTACATTTAAAGTTGTATGGAAAGCTTTCATTGTTCCTCCATAGGGATCAAGTTTCTTAACTGGTTAATGTTCCAGTAACTTTGGGATATTTTCATATAAGCACTTATATTTTCATATAGGCATTCCCCTTTGTCTTTTTAGCTAGATCTAATTCTCTGAAATTACACTATTGTTCTCCAGAATCCTCATTTCTACAGGGTTAGAAAGCATGGACTTCATTTAGGACACTAAAGGGCATTAAAGATGTTTGTCTGTGTTTGCATAGTATGAATATTTTATGTTTTAGCTTTCCAAAACTTTCTGGGTGATTTACCTGTGAAATAAATCTCCCTCTTAGTAGACTGCGTCAATGCCATGGGTTTGAGAATACTGAGAATATACTTACAGAGCTTGTTTCTTCTCCTGTACCTTAGTCTTATGTTGACACCCCTGTCTAGTGCTGAGGGGCTCTCAGTTTGGTGCAGCCTAAGGAGACGCAGTGATGAGGGGACGCGGCAGGAGGAGGCTGTATGGTGTGCGGGCAGCCCAAGGTGCACTTGTGGCTGGGTACGGAGAGAAGGCACAGCAGGAATGGCCTGTCATCAGCTGCTGTGCTCCAGCCACTGTCAGCTCTCTGCAGTCTGTGCCAGTGTGCAGCCATGGGCTGTGCTCTGCTGCCCCAGCAAGCAGGATGGTTGTCCGTGGGACAGGAGGGCTAGACAGTGCTGGCGGCTGAAAGCGCTCATGTCAGACACTGCCTGAAGTGTGCGTCTGTCTTTTGGTAACCGCTCAGTCAGTTTCAATGTCTTTTGATTTGTGCTCAACACTGTGACCGGCAAAGTTGCCCATGTCAGTGCTGGGGCACTCTAAATTGTGCCGAGAAATTTAGGGCTGACTACATTCTCTGTAGGTTACCTCCCACCCCCTTCCTCCAGGCTGCTATAGCACCTCTGAGTGCCTCACCTTTTCAGATCCCAGAAGTGACTGTAAGGTAGAGGCAGTTGCAAAAATGCCTTGAAAAGGCTTCCTAGACTGGGCTGCAGATCCTGTGTGCTGAATCAGACATGGACAGTACAGAAATGCAGCATTTCCATAATTATTAATCGGGGTTCTGTGAAAGGAATGGGGAAGATTTTTAGTGCAAAGGTTCAGTTTCAGGAAGATGTGGTAGTCCTGCTCCCCTGTGTCATCTGCTCCAGCAGCAAGGCAGACAATGTGAGTCAGAGCTTCAGGACAGATCTCTCTATCCAAGCTAATGGCAGGAAATAGAAGGTGCACTTTCTTTCTGCCTCTCCTCTTACAGCAGTTTGTTTCAGAGGAAGCCACTGATTTTGCACTACATTTGGAGTCAAGGCTCCAGGGATCCCAGTCTATATAGTCAGTTCTGTTTCTCTCTGTCCCTCCCCTTTATTGTCCCTTGCTTAGCCTTTTGCTCCTAAACATCGTTGAAACTGGGCTGAAAGGTCCTGTGTTCTGTATACATTCAGGGACAACTTTCTCAGGCAAGGAGCTGTTTAATCCCAGTGTGGGGGGTGAATAATAGAGGAATTTTTCTACCTAACAAAAGCTCTCCAAATGTTAGTGTTATCTGAGCAGTTCCATCCTTGATGAATCAACTGTCCCTCTTAAAGGGAGGGCCTCTTACTCTTCTACGTACTATTATTATGTACTTTTATTGTTGTAGGAGCATTTCTTGGTAACCCTTGATGTTGCCATTCTTCTTTATTTAGATGTTTTGACAATATTAGTGGGCTTACTGTTTCAAAGACAGCATTTTAAGGCAAGTAACATCTTATTCTCTTTGAAAATTGAGGTACTGTGCTATTTGTAGCTAATGTTTACTTTTCTGCTTAAATGCAGTTAGTCTCATTTTGAAATGACCCCATGTTTTCATACAACAGTCTCCTTGACACGAACCAAATGCATAGCACATGTGGGTTTTATGTATTCTTACAGAGCAGGATCACATCCCTCAAACAAATAACCTCCTTCACTGAATACAAGGAAAGGCTGAAAATTTAACTCTCTGCTGCTTGTTACTGCATTTATCTTCTATTTGTGGTGTACAACTGAGAAACTGTAAGAGCTTAAATAGCTTTGCAGCTGACCTCTTGATCTCATGAGGCTTTTTTTTCCTCCACCTCATACTTCTTATCTTTGATTATGACAGTGAAATGCAAGTATGGCAGGACAGTCTCAAAATTTTTAAGGAGCCTGTGAGATGCAGAACATTGGGGCAGGTATTTGCTTCTGCATTAGAAAAGCTATCATTTTGCTTCTGTTATGTACATCATATTGTTTGTGCTCTATGAAACATGGTATTTAGTATAATTTTTTAAAGTTGTGTGCATGTGTCAGCTTCAACTCTTGTTACATCTTGATTTTCATGTTATGATAATGATATCAAGGAGAGAGAATAGAAAGTTCTTTCCTTCTTTTCTGTAGTTTCACTGACTCTCACACAACAGCAGAAATTTATTTTTGCACCTTTTGCCCTTCAGTCTCTCTACGTAGCAGAGATAGTAATTAACTTTTTCTTAGTATTTAAAGAGATTTAATTTGTATCATATGCACTTCCTTGAACATAGGTATGCTGTGGGCATATGCTTGATCTATGCACATTTCTCTACTGGTAGCTGTGGTAAGTACTCTTACTTGAATTCACTGAGATTTTGTTTGTCATGTAAATGAAAGTACACGTGGGTGTGTAAAGATGTCAGCTGTGTCTGTTGCACACATCTAATGTGGCAAGACAACATGTATTTGGCACAGAACTGTATGCGACGTTTAGGTAAAACAGGAGAGTGAGTGCTTTTAGTGTTGCTCGCTTAGTGATTGCGTTGGCTTTTCTCAATATTTAAGATATAATATCGTCTGAACATGGGATTTTCAGAAGTGTTTGTGTTGGTGTAAACTTTGTTATTGTGCAAATCCTAACTGTGGATTTAAAAATTGTCCGTGTTGCTCAATATTGCTTAATAGTTTAAACTTCAGGAAAAAAAAAATCTCAGATGGGTGAATTCAACAAATTGGAAGAGAATGGATCCTTGTTCCCTGTACCAGTTTCTGCCAAGGGAGAGACAATTCTGTAGAAGGTAGAGTATGTTTCTGCTAACTTCTAAGCCCATTTGCATACAACAAAAACTTGTTAGCACAAATATGTTTCCCACTACACTACCCTAAAGATCAAAACCCGGTTGTCCCTGAATGGTGGTATTTCCTTACAACCTCCCTGCTTGTGGCTTTTAAATAGACACTTACATCATCTTCAGAGGGGAGTACTTCTGTTAGCCTAGAAGAAATTATGGGGGAGGACCCAGACACTTGTCACTGTGTCCTAGTTTTAGGAACTGCCAAGAAAGTGAGGACTTAATGATCTTTGGTTTTGATTGCAAATGCCTTGTTTTCAGACAGATGGTTGAGTCAGCCCTGATTCCAGCCCAGTTGAGGTGAAATGCAAAAAACCTCAATTTTTTTTAGAACATCAGAACAGTTAATCAGTTTAAAATATTTGATCCAGATATGAAGAATTTTAAGAAAATATCATTTATGTATCTGTATTCACCTGTATAGTCTGAGATCATCTAAAGATGGCACTCTAGGTTAGACATGGCATGCATTGTTTTTGATTTAAATGAGCATGAGAAAGCAACGTGGGGTCCGTTTGATTTATACTGGTTATGGAAGAACAGATCATATCTGGTTTGATGTAAACCCTGCTAGTATAAAGCTGTGTGTTCACACTGAATTTTTACAAGTATCTGTGTCTATGTGAAAAAGGGAATTTTGAGATTACAGAGGCACTAATCTGTTTTCAGATATCCTCTTTCTCTCCCCTCGTGCTGTAAATGAAGTTCTGACCATTGTTCATGATTGTTTTTACTTTCACAGTACAATTCCTGTTCAAAGAAATAAAATGCACAAAAAAATTATCTGTGACACTGACAGTGAATTTGGTCAGAATACTCTCAAGTGACAGTTGATAAATAATTTTTATTTATAACTATACTACAATTTCCTAGCCAACTGTGCTCTTTAAATGGAAGTTTTTTATTTTTAAAATAAAATCTTTAATGAAGATTTATGAAGAAAGTAAGTTCTTAAATTGTCTGCTCACAATTTATGAGCAGCAGAAAATGCAGTATAAAAACCTTTCCCTGTGTAAATAAATGTACGTCTCTGTGTTTAACACTAAGATTGCTATCAGTGACTTTTCTCTTAAAGTAAGTGGTTAGATAATTTATTTTATGCAGGTTGTCAGGATTTGATAGATAACAGCTGTACAATTATTTCTCAAAAGTGTAATAGAAGGTATCTCCCAGCTGGTCTGCTTGGTTTGGGAGTAAGTTTTGGGAGGTCACTATGAAAAGGGATTTTATAAATCATGTGCAAGTAACTGTGCTTTTAGTGAAACTCTGGTAAATATTTGGACTTATTCTGTGATTTAGTGAGAAAAACTTATATTTGTAGAGGATAAAACCCCTTCAGTTCTGTGCTTTACTACTGGTCATGTGTTGGAGTGAGGAAAGCATGAGGACTATATAAATCAGTAGCTAATTTAAGACCACTGGTTTCAGAGCAGTAAGTGGGAATGTTGCTTCTCTGAAAGATCAGAATACAATAGTTCAGCTGTTTTTCATAAAAGTACTGAGATAAAGCTATTACTAGTTTTATGAATAGAATGAAGTATAGTATACAGCCCTACCTTGAAGGATGAGTACACTGAGGTAGAAACAGGGAACTCCACAGCTTTATTTTAGTTTATTTCTTTATCTACAAAATGTTGCTTATGTTCTACATCAGAATTCAGCTCATATCATCTGCCTTTCTGAGTGGCTCTGGTTTTATCATTAAATACACAGATGAATAGCAACCAACTACTATAATTTGCCTGAGGAAGAAGTCCATAATGAAGAGTGTTTTGAGCCAAAATCTGTGCCCCTACTGACATCATGGGAATTGCAGTCAAGGCTAGAAAATGCCACTGATCACAAGGTCACACAGTATAGGTTACTGATCTTTAATGTAGTCCTTAAATCTTCTAAACTTTCCCGCCAGGTTTAGAACCGCAAATTACATTGCTTTGTTTAAAAATCTGAAGAAAAATATTTCCTGCAAGCATGAAAAGAAAAATTTTGTGTGAGAAAAATAAGAACAGCTGCAGCTAAGCTCTGCTTAATAAACTAAACAAATCCTGATTAAATGGAAAATCACCTTTGCGTATAGAGATGTACTTGTACAGAATTCATCTTGATAGGAAAGTTCAGTAAACTGGATATTGTGAAAAGTTGGGAAATGTATTAATCTCTGACTACCTGGTTTGTTTGGTTTTGGTTTTTTGTTTTTCCCCAGACTCTCAAGATACAAAAAATAAAATTAATTTATCATTTCCCCCCTACGTGCCTCACACATATCAACATACGCACCTTATGCTATCTAAAAATGTACTATTTTATGAAAGTATAAAAATATATAATAGTGCACTAAAATCACTGGAGAAAAACTTTCTAACAGTTGCTTTTCAGTGTTAGACACAGCAGAATTACTCATTCTGTGGTAGGATCATGTTCTCTTTTTCCTTTTATATTGTGTATCACTCAAGCATTTTCTTTGTTTCTTCAGGCTCTCCTAAGTTTTATCTACATTTTATGGAATGCTGATTTCACTGTGGGACAGGAATTCTTAATTCAGTCTTTTGGGACTCTTTTAAGAATCTGGGAGTCTGTAAAGGTAGAAGAACAATTCCATGTACACTTTATGGTATTTCACACTTGTCAGAGGCAGATCTACCTTTTGGAGTGGCAGTAACTATGAAGTTAGGTCAGGACTAAGCACTAAGTCTCAAATCTAAATGTCCATCTTTGGATTTGTGCCTCTGTTACCATCCCTAAACACATGGGAATAAGGAAGTTTATCATATTATCATGTACATTTAGAACTTTAAAGATATGTTATATGTTTTAGTTCTGAGTACTTTGATGATAGGCCCTTTAAAAATTCTTTGAATAACCATACCTGAATTTTCTGCCAGACAGAAGGCAAGTTGCACCACTATGCTTATTTAAACTCTCAGACATATTGGGCACTGGCAGTTTCAGAGAATGACAGTTTGTTCTTTCAGGATATTTAAGATAAAAATGGGAGCTGCTACACTCAACAGGCGTGAAAATAAGGACAGTTTCAAATTATCTACTGATAAGTGGGTAAAAAAACATGTCTTCAGACTCCTGGAGGTCAAAGGGGGGAGTCAGATCAATGGTGGGAGGTTGAGACTTTAAATGTGAACATATATTTATATACATATATATATATATATAATTTTCCTTAGCATATTAAAATAGGTATTGCAGATTCTAAATTATGCATGGAACAAATCAAAAGAAACATATCAGAGGTCATAAAGCTATGACTCTAGCAATATTTAATTGTTGAATATCAGTCCAGATGTATTCTGGTTGCATCTGTCCTTTAGAGGTTAATAGGGCAGTCTGACCTTCTCAGAAGGGAAAGGAAGTGCACAAAGAGTTCTTGACTATATTTTTCTGCAATACAGAATATCTGGTGCAACCCAAATGAGAGAAGTCAGTGTTGTATGTTCTTTATGACTGTTTGGGCTTCATGGCGTGAAGGTAATCTTGATTTCAGATTGAAAGAATTGTTAAGACAGTGTTTGTTCACCCTGTGAATTTCATCTGATGCATCCTACTGTTGAACTCAGAACTGTAGTTTCCCAATGTCATTATAATCTTGTCGACGTTGTTTGCAAATACATAAGTCCTGTGAGCTTTGCTTGGTGATGTAGTCTGACTCACTTTTAGCATGAGATCAGGTAATACATTGGCTGGTTTTTATTCTACCTTTCTAGAAAATCACAAATCCATTCATTAGCTAAAGTAAAACATTGAAAAGATACTGTATACAAAAGACAAAAATACCATTTGCTTGGTGATAATTACTAGTGTTCATTTTCTCACTAAAGTGATAAGGCACATCACACTGTTGCCATAGCAACCCTGATTCTGTCCCATTAACTGCCTAATGTGAATTTATGAATGCAAGTTTCAATGTATGGAAAGCTGCTGAAAATAGGGAGTGATTCATCATGTACAGCACAGACAGCTGAGTTGCAGGCTAAGTCAGGGCTGTCTGATTTGGTTTTCAGTGTTAAAAGGCTATGCTGTGGTGTAGGTATCCAATTAAAGATGAAGCAATTTGATATTTAGTGAGATGTAAAATGATGGTTGAATAGCTGTTTTAATTTTTGAAATGTTCTATACTGCATCACAACACTAAAAAAAATAAAATCTTTCCCAGTCATGATACTGGGAAAGATAATGACTCTTTCACAATGATTTTTTGAGATTAGAGATATTTCTAAGGTGTACCCATTTCAAGTTAGCTTGATAATGCTGAATATGCTCTAGGATACAGAATTGTAATGGGTTTATTCCAAGCTTTAATTAGCAGTTTACACCTCAAGAAAACAAACCTGTGGCTAAGGAACTGAAAAGATATCTTGGTTCACATCCTGCCTATAGACTTCCCTGATTTTGTGGTACATGTTTAGATCTGTGCATGCTTTTCTCCTGTGAAATAGAAAAAAAAAAAAAAAAAAAAAAAAGAAAAAAAAAATCCCCTCTTTACTTTCTCTTCTCTATGTCATAGAATTGTTAAGGTTGAAAAGGGCCTTGAAGTTCGTTGAATCCAACTCTTGACTCATACCAAGTCCACCACTAAACCATGTCCCTAAACCATGCCATAGCTATTCAGGCTCCAACCCTGTGCCTGTTTGCAATTTTCACACTTGTGACAACTTTTAGGAAATGCATCAGCATTTATAGGAATAGTCTTCTAGCTGAAATAGAAAATATGTCTCTGCTTACAGTCTGCCTACTCAGTCTCAGTGTGCTGTGCCATTCACCAGCTTTGTTCAGTGCTGAGGGCTGCTATGGAATAGATGTATCAAATGCAGAAAAACTGCATTAAAGAAATTATAGAATGGATATGAAGCTAATCATGTAGAGGTGGAATTAAGGTAGTTTATGCAATTTTATTTTGCATTTGTGCATCTGTATCGTGTTGCAGTCCTTTATTACATTATTATAAACGATTTTTAGCAGGTTCTTTGGAGTTACAGAAGTGCTGTATGTCCTTTCTAAGAAGCATGTTATCATTGGGATAATGAGTGTTTACTTGAGATAAAGAAATGTGCTTCCTTTTAAAATATAGCTAACTTTTGGAATTAGATTCATACTGTGGGGCTATACACTCAACCTTTTTTGAATAGCATAGCAGTGGAGTCAGACTCCAGACTTCATGCTTTGCTTTCCTGTGTATTATTACATTACCCTGAACATTCAGTTCCAGAGAAAGATTTCTGCTTTATTGTAGTTGATAAATTTGCCTTTGAGGGTTGTTCTGTATGGAAGCAAAGGATTCATTATTTCTGCTGTCGTACTTCTAACACATACAGTCAAACATAACTTACCCCATTCCTCTTGCTGTTTTTCATGGAACCATTATGGTCCCTCTGCTCCTGTGTGCCCTACTCATCTCTTCCAATCACTACTGGCAGCACCATTTAGTGAGGACATTCCCCCCAGCATTACTAGTCTTCCAGACAGAAAGGCCAATTTTGCTTACAAATCCTTAAACACAAACTTTCAATTATGTAGGAAAGGTTTTGTTTTCTTTAATGCATGAACTAGGACTTACAGCAAGTGCTTTGAAACCTCTTGATGTCAGGATATGCAGTGGAAATGTTTAAAGGATTAAAAAGCCTTGTAGTCCTAGGCAGCCATTCAGATTATCAATTCCCAGAAGCACAGATTGGGTCAGGTTGGAAGGGATCACTCTGGGCCATCTGGTCCAACCTCTCTGCCCAAGCAGAGTCATCCTGAAGACAATTAAGAAGAAATACTTATATCTTTGGTAACTTGTTGCACAAACCCCATGATATTACTGGAAGACAAATGCATATGGCATGTTTAAGCCACAAATCTACATTTACATGTGTAGTCTCATATATGTACATGCTTGCTGATATAGATGATCTACGCTCATCATTTTTAACAAAGGAAAACCAAGGAATTCATTGCAATTTATTGGCTTCTTAGGAGTTTAATTTGTTAAAGTTTAGTCCCAGTTCATAGATGGATATTCAAGGTAATTCAATGGTTAATTATCTTCTTATTATTATTATGGTTAATGATGTTAAAGAGAAGCCCACTATTCTTACAAATAAAATGTCACCCTTTGCTGCTGATTGGGTGGCCTTCTGAAATGTGTTGACCTCATAACTAAAATCCTGACTCCAGGCAGTTCACAATCAGCATCTCAAGGAGTTGTTGAAAGTATATTGAAGTTGAAAAGCTGGGAGGGGAAGGAAGTAAGCTTTGTAAGCAATATCACAGAATTTCCTCTATTTCAGTTAATGGAAATTTTGTAGAGCTGGTTGACAAGAATGTCTGCTAAGGATATGTGCTTGACATGGCTTTTATTTATTTTTAATTATTGGAATTGACATCAGGGTATAAAAGTTTTGACATTTAAAGACTGGCAAATCAATTGATAAGTTTTAAAGAGCACATTTTCTACTAAATGCTGTAAATATATGTAATATGAAAGCTCATGAAAGGTATTGCAGTTGACTAACAAATATTTGGAAAATGAAAACTTGAGAGGAGGTTTTCTACATTAGTTGCATGACTCAGAATTTGAAGCTTGATGTTTGGGGCCCAGAATTAGAAATATAATTAAAACATAATTAAGCTTCAATTGCTTCAATTTTAAGTGCAACTTAAAAATATTTTAAAACTTAAAGACACAGTAAAGATTGAAAAAGCACTGTTCATGCAATCCAGTAAATTACATTCTCAAAATTACGTTTAAGGACTAATCTTGAAGGTTCTTAGATGAGGTAGCCATAATGACACCCCAAACAATACATATTCTGAGGAATGTTAAATCTGAACTCTAAGGCTTGGTGAACCTGAGGCTGCAAAGGAGGAAAGCAGCAAGTAATTATTAGCACTGAAGTTGTGAAAATGTATGGCCTCTCACTCCTGCAACATTCTGTCACAGTTTTTTCCTGGCTATCTTTCCCAATTGCATCTGGGTTTAGAGCTGCCTACTTAAGGCAGCTGATGTTTTACCTGATTTAAAAACAAACTAATTTCTGAATCCAGTTGACAATAAAAGTATTTAGAACTTGTAGGAGGATTGCTTGAGAGGTCACACTATAACACTTAGATGGATCTTGGTGCTTGCAGAGACTGGGAGCAGACTTTCTCTCCAGGGACCCTGAGTTGAAGTTACACCTAGGCAAGATGTGCTGTAAAGGGCATACATATTTGGGCCATCTCCCTTTTCAGTGTGTGCTGCAGGGTTTTGCAGAGCGACCACAGCTGTTCAAATGGGTTCACATCTTCCAGTGCCCCTTCTGTAAGACTTTGATGATAATATGATGCTCTAATGAGAGATTTGTGTGGCAGCAGAAGTCCTTTATTTTCGGGTTTGAACTGAAACTTGAGAGGAGCCTATACTTTTTTAAAAAAATCAATATACTGGAAGTAGCCACATTACAGATAATTATCTTTATTGAAGAAATTGTACAGCAGTTTTTCAATTACAAACAGTAAATAAAAGGCTTTCACAGACAATAGGTTTCCTTTGATAAGCCAAGAAGGACCTTTGTCTTTCTGCTTTGTCAGCTTTTGCCAGGTTTGTTTGTGTAGTATAGAGTAACACAGACTAAGGGTTTATTCAGCTAGTGACCGTTAATTGAAAAACTCATTTCAGATAATCCCTATGAGTGAAATTAATCTCTTGGTTGTGATGAAGTCACACATGACCAATTTCATTTAAAAATGAATCAGTAATACTTTCCATTTCTTTTTAAATGTCAGGTTTGAATGCTTATTTTTTCATTAGCTAATATGACATAATGTTCCTGATAATTTAAGAAAGAATAGTACTATTGCTTCTATAAAATAAAAGCAGGATCTAATTTTTATGCCCTTACTTGCCTCACAAGCTTCACAAAGACTGTCTGCCCTTGTTTATTTTCTATCCCAGTAAAACTGTTCTTGAAACTGATTGACACAGTTCTCAGTCTGTTTTAATCTTATTGTGAATTAATTTTTCCACTAATAAATATTTAGAATTTGATCTAGAGAGGCATTTTTAACAATTTTAGCATAAGACAGAGTAGGGTACTTAGGAGGATCCCTCAAAAACCTGTAAGGAGAACTGATGTCCTGAAGCAGTTCAATGACATGTAATTATTTAGTAAACTTGAGCAGCAGTGCTTTCTTCTTCCCCTGATGTGTTTTAAAACATGTTAATTGGTGTACATTATGCATAGATTTAGTATCCAGTGTGGTGTTACATGGCTGCTTTTTGTACCTTGCAGGTGAGAGACCAACAAAATTTGCTTTTTCAGGACCATAAATTATATAAAAATCAGTACCATTCTAGTTGCCATATTTTTTTAATATAAATTAATGTGTTTACACATACATACTCATATTAAGAGCATTGTCAAAATAGCATTATCAAATAATCATGTTAGTAAAGACAGAAGTTGAAGGTGATACTCCTTAGAAATTGGTTGCTTAGATTTCCATATACCAGAACGTGCTCTCTGGCAGCTCTCTACAATTAATGCAGAAACTAGTGAGGAAATTTTCAAACCAAATAGCTGAATTTTGACAAAAGTACATACTATTGAAATAGGGGTTTTGTAACAAAATTCAGGTAACATTAATATGCCATGCTGCCATTCCTGTGGTTAGTATGAAGTTCAGTCTAAACCACAAGCTCCTGTCAGCACGATTATCTAATAATAAAGATTTAATGGAGCTGGTTTGGGTAGCTTTACCCAGTCATTGGCATAAGTGTCATGCTGTGCCCTTTGAAACAGAGGCCAAAGGATTGATTCCCAAACAGGTCCTGACTGGTAGATGCTGCTGTCTGCACAGAAGCATCTGAATATCAGAATTTCCACCTGACTTCAAGTATTAGTATGTGTCTGAATGGTCACAGGATATAGGGATGATATGGTTTGCAACTGCAAGCATGATTTGCAGATAAAGTAGTCTAGTCACTGTCCATTTAATTTTTCATGCTCTTCGACAGAAGAGGCTGAATTAGGTATGGACACTATGGGCTCTCTGAATATATTTTATCAGTATGTATGTTGGAAGAGGAGCAGTTTTGCTTAAGTATAAATGCATTATGAGCCCTAGCAAGGAAGATGGAAAAAAGGCAAGAGAAAAGTTCTGTAAATATTATCAAGAAGATTACTGTTGTCAGTGATATACATCTGACTTGCCTCAGGCTTGCCTTCAGTAATTTCAAGGCTTGTAAAAATGACAGACTGAAGTGATTACCCTCCATGAATGAATGGATGAAGTGATGGAGATACTCCTGACTTAAAATTGTTTTGGCTATGCGGGGAGTAAGACAGATATCTCACTTCCTTTCCATGCAGAAGGTTGTGGCATTCCCAACTTGCTAATGCTGGGAAGACAGTACAGACCCCTAGTTAGTAAACCTAATTAGAGAACTGCTCTGCTCCCCTCTCAACTGCAGGGTAGAGGCAATCTCATTAGTGTGACCTGCTGAATGCAGACAATGTTTGTGCCTTTTCAAGCTGGAATGCTTATTTTGCTGATAACATATTCTTCGTAATTATCCTTTTCTCCATCAATTTTATGTGTCTAGGGCTCTGGGATATCAGCTCTTCTTTAGTCTGTCACTGTTGAAAACATCTGAAAGAAATGCAGTGTGCCAGCCTTTGGTGCAGCTGGTACAGCTTCATTGTCTCTGTCTAGTCTGGCTGTGCTGGCAATGCAAATGCTCCCAGCTTGATAGGTGTAGGTGTGTGCAAAGGTTTTGCAGCACTGAGGATCATTTTCAAATGTTGTGAACTTACTCCTACAGTTTGTTTTTGGATACTTTAAACGGAAGTAGTCTTAGAATCATGCTGCAACTGGGCTTATTGAATATTTTGATGTTTATTTCCAATTTTGACTTCAAAAATAACAGGAGGCATTTTCTAAAAGCACCTGATTTCTTTAAAAAACCCCTCATAACAAGAAAATAACTTATAAGTACCAAAACAAAAACAATGCAGAAAAAAATGCTAGAAGAAAATAATAGGTTTTGCATACCTTTTAATATTTCTCTAGTACTAACAGCTGTTTTTAAAAATTGCACAATGTTGTTGACACAGCAAGAATATATACTTACAAAATGAAAAAAAAAACCAAGATACAAATTCCTCTTCTACTAATAGCTACTCTAAGCTCCTTTCTGTGTGAAAATCATACTGACATAATTCTTTTGTTTCTATTTTTTTATTTAGTTGGTTCTTTACTGAAGGGACAGAAAGTGGTATTTACAGAGCTAATTCAATTTAAAAATAGTGGATTAATTTCTTAGTGGATTAGAGAAATACAAAAATTGGAGGATTTCAGAGGGAAAAGATAAAATGTTATTAGTGTCATAAGAAATATATAAACCAAAAGCAATTTTATAGTAATTATTTATGTAATTATAATAGACATATGTATTTTCACTATATGCAGCAAAAATCAGTTCCTTCTTCTGAAGTCTGGTTTCCTGGTTTTCAATACCTCATTTCTCTGAGCTAATGGAGAACCAGTTTTGATAATTAAATGTTTCCAGAGATTCCTCCCTTGTAGGATACAGACTGCAGGTGTGCTCAATTTGCTCTGGTATTTCTCATGTGGTAGAAATTTATTAGAAGCTTAAAACAGGCACTAAAAAGTAAAATTAAAAAAGAGAGATTCCAGAATTATACTTTAACCTGATATGTTAATTTGTTTTTAAACAAATGCTTTTGAGACAAATACCTTTTACAACTCCAAGAAAAACCTAGATTTTAATTTAAAATCTTGTTAATTTTATGGTATTGCTATTGGCTGCCAGTGATGAAAGAATTACTACTACTAGCAGTTCTGATCTCCTTTATTATATCTGATTCTTTTAAAAAATCTATCTTTATAAATGAATCAGGTTCATCAACAAACTTTTTATAGCATATTAGAGAATTGTTCTCTTAAGCCCCATGTTCCCTTGGGTTTATAATTTTTTCTTTTACTTAGGTAGAAATGTAGGTGGCCTAAGCATAGCTGCATAAAAATTAGGTTTCTAGTCTGCATTTGTTGTCTAGCATCTCTGAATAGCAAACACAGAAAAAGGGAATCTTTAGAAGGTGAGTCACTCCCACTCCTCCTTTCCAATATCTGTAAGAAAAGCTCAAGTATAGATGCTAAAGATGGTTGAAATTTGTTAAAGCGATGCTGTCATTAGTGCTGGGCTCTTCATACTGGTATTTTCTACATTTCCCACCTAGCTTGAATTAGCATTGAGTAGATGTAACACAGCTTGCTTTATCTTTCCAGAACAGACTGTTTGCCATGATGATTTCAGGGCAGTCAAACAGAGTAGCTCCTGTGTTCTGTTTTCAAGCTTTCTTGTGATGCTGAGCTATCTTTTGAATTTTGCCTGGTCTGTCTTGGCTTGCTTAGCGGAGCTGATGATATGTGCTGTGATGGTTTACAGACCAGACTTTTCCTCTCTTTCCACACTGTGAACACTATAAACAAGCGAACAAACAAACAAGATGCTGCAGGTGATTAAAATAAGTTTTAAAAACTCTTGATTCAAATAGAGCAAGAACATAGTGCCTGAATTCTTTACTAAAGTTTGGATGGAAAAACAATGCCAGGTCCAGGCAGATTTACTTGAAAGTTCCTGTTTATGACAAGTAATCTTGCTGCTTCGCAGTTGTATCTCACAGTGACTTTAAAGGTGTTTTTATTCTTCTTTACCCATTGTGTAAGTTTGTTAACAAGATAATGACATATTTTTAAGAAAATAAATGATGGCTTTATTTAAATATGGGGCCAAGCTTGCTTTTAAGAAAATCGGCTTTATCTTCCCCCCCCACTCCATCCTCCCTCTCCCCATTCTTTGTTCAAAATCATACTCAGTCATATAATTACCTTGAGTTTTCTAATGGGTGTATCTTCTGAAAAATTATTAGTGAGACCAAAATCCTTCTGAGAAAATATGCCTCTTGCTTTATCAGAGGGACAAGTCCACTCCCTGAAAAGGCTCCTTACCTCAAGCACTTGGGGGGAGGTTGCAGAGTACTGTCTGCTGGTACTTCTGTCTCCCTTCTGGGACACAGAGGGCAATCCCAGAAGGTAACACCGCCACCTTGGGCTCCAGCTCTGTAAGAGCACAGGGAGGAGGTTCTGCCGAGAAAATAATTTTCTGATGCTGGAGAGCTGCTTGTTATCTTAGCGAAGGGAAGCACAAACCCTGATGTTCCTTCTAAAGCACAGTGCCCCTTCTCCCAGACAGTAGAGCAGTGACTCATTGCAATGAGTTTTTCTTGCTCTAACTGTAATTGGTTTCTTCTGGATGCTTTGTGGTGCCTTTAAGAATTTGCTCCTCAGTGGATGCTTTCAAAAGGAGTTCTAAAAGCTGTCTCATTTCCAGTAGCTCCGTAATTTAAGAAGCTTTATTTTCATGTACCTTCTATAATTTCATGTTTTACTGACTAAAAAAAAATTGCCTTTCTTCTTAAACACAATCTTAGCTTGTTTGCCTTCAGTTTGTATTAATTGATGTTTCAGCAAATGCAATGTGAATAGGCAGAAATTTGTATGGTTCTGCTTTCTAAAAGGTTTCACCACGGGAAAAGAACTTTTTTTTTGTAGTGAATTGTCCTATATATACTTTGGTGACATATTTCTATGCCAATCCCATATGAGAGTATGAAGAAAGAAAAAAGCAAGCTAACACATCAAGATTTATTTATTTTTTGTATTAGACCCTGAATTATGTCTCATCAAACTACTCCAATAGTTAAGTGTGCATCTAATACTTCCCTAATTATTAGAAGATATGGGAGAAATTAAGGATTAGCATGTCTTTCTTACAAAACAGCCCTCACATGTATGACTAGAATATAGAAGGGTGCACCACTTCAACTCCATGTTGAAGATGTTTAAAAATCAAATCCAATTCACCAGTATAATTCTTCTAAATTTTGCATACATATTTTTTCACCACTTGTTACTTGCACTGTTCTGGTTGTTATTTATATCTGTGAATGATCAAGGACAAAATAAATGAGCTGTCTGCAGGGCAAAGTAATTATGGGAAGGGTGTGCACCTGATGCAGCTGGGGAAAAGAACTAAAATTTTAAAGGTCAGATATCTAATTAAAGATACCAATTGCCTCTAAAAAATGGGGAAAACACACCTTTCCTCTGCATATTAGAGCATTCTCTCCCATTACTCTGGGTAAAATAACATAAATTATTTCCTTTCATAAAATAAGTATGTTTTTCATGCACTGTATGTAAATGATCCTTCGAAATTGCCTCATCTTATTTAAAGAAGTCTAGGCATGGATTCTGTATTTACCTAAATCATACATTTATATATATATATATATATATATATATATATTTGTGTTATATAGAAATAAAAAATACTATATGAGTAGTATAAAAACATTCTGCACAAATCTTATGCAATCTATTCCATGGCTTTATTATTCCTATTTTTTTTTATACCTAATTGTGCAATTATAAAGAAAGTGAGCTACACCCTTGTAGCTGGAGTGGTGATATAATAAGAATATGTGTCTGAAACAAGAGATCTTAGATACATTTTAAAGAAAAGAACTAACAATTGAATATGAAAAAGGTAAGCATTTGTTCTGTATTTTGGGACTTGTATATTTCAGGCAACTGCGAGAAAAATGCTGAATTAGTAATGAGGAGTTTTGACCGATGGCTTGTGAAGCACTCTCAAGGGAGTTAATAAACCATTAATGTGATGTTCATTTTTTTTATGCTGGTCATCTTTTCACTTGAGTGCCCGAGACAGTCTGTCCCTATGTCACTTCAATAAACAGCATGTTTTATTCATTCTCTTAAAGAATAAAGGCATTATGGTTACTCTCATGTGCAACAATAGTGGTAGTGACCTTTAAAAAGTTTTTTTTACAGTGATGGAGATGTTCAGTCACATTTGTATGATTAGATAAATACTACAAGACATCCAGCCTATAGTCTGAGATAAGTTATGTTTGTGGGTAGAATACCAATTTGGCATCTTGGCCATGGTAGAATGGCAAGGTGACTGTTCATGGGAGATCTTTGCGGAATTCTAATTTTTCCCCCTGTCTTAGAGGAGATTGATCTATGGTTATAGTTACTAATTTTTCTTACCAAATGAAAGAATTACTTTCCTGCTCAAGCATCTCAGTATAATCTAGCTCCTGCGTGTTACCTCAAATGTAATCTTGCGCCCACTGCTTAACAAAATTGTTAGCTACATTGCAAATACAAGAACTAATCTTCTCTCTTTGAAAAGCTGCAAAAACAGCATGGATTTGCTTTGAGGATAAAGGGAAAAGAGTACTCCCCAAAGCTGTTTGCAGCAAGGAAATCTGCTCTTTAGTTGCTATTATGCTCCAGGAGCTTCTGCACCCCTTGCTGTGGCCTCAGGATTGCTTACATCTAGTGCCAGCAAGGCATTTAATTGTGTGCTTAACATTTAATTCAGCAAGACCTATACACATAGTTAACTTCAACACTTGCCATTATTGTAAAGAGTGGTTTGCTCAACTGAGATTACAGGAAGGGAAGACAGATTCTCCTGATAAGGTAGATATATGTGGATGCCTGCATTTATACCCACATCCAAGAGGTCTTTTTTCAGCTCGGAAGCACTCAGATCAAAACCACAGTGCTTCCTTTCCATGATGGGCATAGCAGAGGAAAGAAAACAGCTCTTGCCTCTCTATAGAAACCTCTCTTGTCATTCCACATCCTGCATGTTCGTCAGCAAAAGTGAGGGTGCTGCAGAATTGCCTTTCTTCCTCTACTTCTTTCCACCACAGAGTGACTGGCATTGAGATGCTATTTTTTCCATATTGCCTCATGCCCTTGATGGTGCCAAAGGTAAGGGTGGAAGGAAGGCTGTAGTGACCTTTGTACAAATTACGTTATTTCTGTTATTCTCTCAGAAAATGTCAAGTCTCAACACTGTACAATCTCAACATCACAACTTCACAGATGCTTACTCAGTGCCTGTCCATTTCTGTACTTAACATTTGTAGGATAGAGCTTACTGCTTAAATTATTAACAAAAAATTCAAATTAACAGAACCAACCTGCATTGACTTACAGTCTAATGCAGCTCCAGCTCAGCTGCCACATATTCCCTTGGGATTCACCTGAACTGCTACTATAGTCAGCTCCCTGCCGAGCATGGAAAACCACAGCCACAGAGATTTCTGACAAGGTAAAGGCTTCAAAAGAAGATCAAGTGTCAGGGATGCCACACAGTGAATAATTGGGATGGAAGCATATGGTCATTTTTAGTGATAGAGGCTTCTAGCTGATTCCTTTAAGGATTTCTGCTGTTCATGTGAAAAGGTCTGTGAAAGAGAATCAGCACTCAGCTGACAGAAATTTTTATGTGATACAACATTATATACTGTAATTCATTGCTGCTAACTTTATTTTCTTTTATTTATTTATCATTGGTGTAAGGGGAACATAGGCATTTGAATTCCTCATATTTTCTAATTAGAGAGTTTATGCATCAGAATTCAAACATAAGTTATAGTTTGCATTTTGTTGGCCAATTATTCAGAAACTATGCCCAGTCTAACAGCTTTCCTACTGGATCATCCTGTATGAACACCCCAGATCTTAGGAGCAAGCTGTCCTTTCGTTTTGCAGTGCTGCAAGGAGTAGGTTTGAGACCTGGACAAGCTGGCACCAGAAAGTTGGAAGGAATTCAGAGAAAGCCATCAATGATGATTAAAGATTTAGATTTCATGAAGACTTACTAAAAACTAATTATATAGAATTCATCCAAATGATGAAATAGCAATATGCCAGTGCAGAATTATCCTCACAGGAGAAAGGTGAGAATCAGTAATGAAGAAGATCAATTTCCAGTCCTCAACACCCTGCCTCCCCACCAAAAAAAATAAAAACAAACAACCAGCACCAAACCTTGTGGAGTACACCACTGCTTTCCAAGTGTACAGAAACGGCTTGCTAGAAAGCAGCACCATTTGCAGGAAGCAGCGTCCTTGTCTATGTTACTTTGTAAAATCAACTTTATGTTACTTAATTTGTAGTTGTATTCTCATGTCCATTGCTGTTTCACACTTCTTTCACAGATTCTGAGAGTGAAGTTCATAGTAGATTAGCCACTCAGTGTGCACTGTGATTGCCTGCTGCATAATTCACAAATGTCAAACGACTAGACAGTCAATGTAGTGGAGTTTTAAGCAGTCAGTTGGAAGTTGGAGTCCCTCAAACCTTGCAACTCTTGATCAGGGGAAAAAAAAAAAAAAAGCTTTGTGCAGCTATTAAACACCTCCAGGATAACAGGATTTGACTCTGATTAGGTGCCTGAGCCCTCGGAAGTATCGAGTGCTTGTATTGGGTTTTTTGAATGGATTAGTGCAAGTACATAGGATCTTGAAAATCATAGTGTAACCACAAGCTCAGTAAGTAGCAGAACATTGTTTGATTTTGACAGATCCTACAGAGTATAGATGGAAGATCCCATAGATTTTACTTCTATGAACCAAACTCCTCAGTGATAGCTGCTCTCAGCCTAGACTCTTCCAACCTGCAAATGAAGTCTGCGATGGAGGGTATACCCCTGCAACCCCAATCAGCCCAATAAGTAGGTTTTTCTCTACTCAATTAAAAACGAAGGATTTCACTTTTTTTTTTTTTAATTTCTAAGATGTTTTTTGTTTTGCTTTCAGTGTGAATGGGTTGCATATCTCTGAACTGTGGAAAAAAAAACTTGCATATTTCTGCCTTTGTAAAAGCTCATTTTCATGCACATCGACTTCCTAAGGGATAAATCTTTTTAATAACTATATTATAGTGCTGATCACAAGCCCTGGTGAAGATCAAGGATATGCTTTCCTTGCTTGTCTTTTTTTTAAGAATATGGTCTGAAGGAAGGTAGCATGTGAATGATGGCTGATGAAAATTAACCCAGGTGTCTTTGCTTGCGTGAGATTTAGCAAAAATAAAAAGTCTCAGCTTTGGAAAAGTAATGGGCTGTCTGCAATCCACTTGACAACAGCTGCCATTGAAAATGAAGACAGCACATCCTCTTGCTTGATTTACAGGTTTCCGCTCTGCTTGTATTATATTCCGCTATCCTCCTCCAATTGTAATGTTAGAAATGCATACCTTCATTTCTTTTTAACTTGTGAAATATAAAGCACATTCTGTAAGAAGCTGATAATCAAACAGCATGGGAAGTGAAAAACCTAAATACTGTACCTCATGATAGAATAAAAAAAATATTTAAAAAGGAAAAAATGCAGTGAGGAAAGAGCACAGTAATAAGCTTTTAGCTGTTTTACAGACACTCTCAGAAGCATATTAGCATTAGCCTAACGCCTGTGTACACATACCAAATTTCCTCTTGAGCACTGCATAGATGCCCATGAAAACAGGCATGACTGAAAAACAAAAGCCAATGAAGAGCTACAAAGGCAGCATGGAACAATCCCGTTTTTACTGGTTAAGTGAGTTAAAGCATGAAAGAGGAAGCTGAAACTATAATAAGGTGAAAGACATGCATGAAATAGCAAAGAATATTTCAGAATGCTAACAGTGATGAGTAGGCCAAATGAATAGTTCAAGCAACAAAAGAAACAACCTTTAAAAATCTGCCTGTTTAATATGGTTTCCTGTAATTATTTAATCTGACCAAGATAATCCACTCAATGAATGCTCACCAAATTGCAATTAATGTCAAATACCATTTAAATAAAATCTTGAGTCTTTAAATTTAGGACTTCTTGTCTGTCTTAATAGTTACTTATGCCACCAATAGTGCTCAGAGTCCATTAATTTTTTACACAAATTTTATAGTGCTTCAAAGCAAGGTTTATTCTTTAGCTCTGTAAACTGTTTTGGCAATACATAGTTGTACAAAACCATCATCCAGTGATTCAAAGTATCATTCTTCAAGAAATACGAAACAAAAATCATAAATCATATGTAAAACTTGATTCCTTTTGCCTTCTAATTTTTCAAACATGAAGAAGCACCCTCCATTTCACCAAGCCAAGCAATCCAACTGCACTGAATAAACACCTGATTAAAACCTTAATATCTAATTCACTTTGTGAGAGGGGGAGAGGATAAAAAAATAAGCCTGGTTTCTAAATCTTTAGATCTCCAGATCAGTGCTTAGCTGTCAATGTGAGCTGCATCTTAAACAGACAGGAAGGACTTGATTTATCTACAGTGTCTGCTTTGTATGATAAAAGAGATCATTTGACCTAGCTAGAATGTGTTCCTGAGACACAGAAGATGAGTGTTGCTTTAATGGCCTTCAAAATTAAAAATGAAATACAAGTGATGTGAAAAGTACAGTAGTCCTTGCTTGTAAGTAAGCTCTCAGTATTGTTACTGTAGCTGATTTGACTTAAAAGAGAAGGGAATACTGGAAAGCTGAAGTCACAATAACAGCAAGGAAATTTACAAGTCTTACCTCTGATAATGGAGATGATAGCTATGACATTAGAAGATCTAGTTGGCAGTGCAGGCTAATGAAAGGGCTGGTTTTACGTTTAAACCACTAAATAGCAGGATGGGCAAGCATAAGTTTTGTGCAGTGTTTATTGTGTCCTCTGGAAAAGTCACTGTGTGGAATTCAGGATAAAATTGTTCAGCTTTATATGTGACATTTTAAAAACTTGGATATCTACATAAATTTTCCTCTGACCCCCTGTACGGCAAATAATCTCTCTTGTGTGGAAAATGGGCAGAGGGAGTCTCCTCTGACTTTTCCTCTGCAGTGTGTTTATGCTACCTTCCTCTTCTAGGGAGATGCCTTCTCACCCTCTCTTCAGGACTGGCAGCAGATTCTTTAAAGAAAGATGTATGGAGGTGTTTTGCCCCCGGGCCACTTCCAGTCCTCAGACCATTAAATACACCATCCTTGGGTCAGTCTTTCTCTTCTTGGCTCCAATTTATTTGTCAAGGTATAGTCCCTAGACACCAGGACCCCAACACAAATGGGTTTAATTTGTTCAAATTGGAATGGGTGTGACATGTGAGATGTCCTAATTCTTTACATTTGTGTTTCTTAGCCCATGTTTTACTTTATCTAATTGAGAATTGTTTTTATTTCACTACAGTACATAGTGTGGCACTGTAATGTCATCTGCCTTAGTCATTAAAGAACTTCAGTGCTGGAATATGCTTGACAGACATGGAAATAATACTTACATCCATTAGATCTGTTTGACTTATGGTTAATTTTAAGTGTTTGCTCTCTTGAAAGAACTTGCTTTTTCAAATGTGTACACAATGTATTTTACTTTCACAGCTGCTTCCTTTTTTACCTCTGCTGTATATTGGTGACTTTGTATTTATATTTTTTTGGCCTTTATTTTCCCTTCCTGTTCATTCTGTCCCCTTATATTTAAAGAAGAAAACAATTTCAGGAAATCAGAGCAGAGCTGCAGGCACCATATTTGAATCCTTAAAATGTGACAGAACTTCTGGGAATTGGCTTATTATTAGCTCACTTCTCCATTCATTAATATGTATTAGAATTCTTAATTTGGTAATCTTTTCTTTTTCCTTTCTTCTTCTTACGTCCTGTCCTAATGCCTGCCATAGTTTACCATCAGGATGGGTCCTTTTCCTCTTGAGGCAGTGACTGATGGTCAATGGTCACCATGTTCCCTTTCTCCCACTGCAAAAACATGGGCAATCTCTCATTATTGCCACACGTGAGAACCTGTGTGCTAGATTTATCAATACTGTGATGAAGCCTTGTTTCATGCCATGAACAGTGCTGAATGTTGTACTAGCAAGAAACATTGTAAAATTAGCATCTTAAACCTTTTTTGTTGTTGTTGTGATGAAATAGTGGAGAGACCTCTTCAAATGTGGCTTTTCGATTATAGATGTGGCCATGGAGAAACTGTCCCTCCAAAAGATGGATAATTGGCTATGATTCTCTCCACTCCAAGCCTGTTATTATAACATAATAAATCTCAGGCAGTACTACTGTAATGTCTTTCCTTTTATGAAGAGTGCACTGATTAATCCATAAATGTATAACTTAATTTTTGGGATGTCAGCTGTATATGTCCCTCAAGTTTTACTTCTGTTCTCATCGGGTGACAGTTTATACTTTAAGAGACTGAGATATGTTTATTGAATTAAACTGATTTACAATGTGATGCGGCTTTCAAATGCAAACCTCTGGGCAGAGAGGTGCTCTGCCTTGTTTTGCCAGTTTCTGTATTTTTGTGTCCTGCAGTGAGAGCTCTGCCAGGCTCCCCTCTCTGCATTTCCTAACACACAATCTATGTTTACTGGCATAAAATATTTTTGACATCTTACCTTGTCAATGTCAACCAATATGAAGAGAATGAGGAGAAAAAAAGGAACAGGTGTCTTTTCTGAGATTGCAGATGCCTGAGGTGTAGATGCTTGTATGACCTTTCCATGTATTCCAAAGGTCCCTTGCAGGTGCTCGCTCTAGAACACTAGTAGGTGGCCATGTGCTCAAATGATGACAAAGCAGAGATGAAAAAAAGAACTTTGTAGGCCAGAACTTTTTCTTAATTAAGCCTGGTGAGTTTAGTGAATCTCATTAACCTAACAGTTCAGTAGGGACTGAAGGAGATTACTCAGCATTTTGTAAGAATGCATTTTTAATGTACACATACAGTCAGCTAAAGTCAGGTTTTGTTATCTGCAATTTTCAGTATAATCTGCAGAACAGTGCTTGGATAAGTGCAGAAGCACACAAGGTCTGGAAAATTCTAAACAAATAACAGAAAAAAGTTAACTGATACTGAAAATGATAGTTTTAATCAACAGGCATTTGTTGAATAAGTACCACTTAGTATATCCACTGGTTTTATTGTCTAAGACTAAATGAATGTCTCGCTTCTGTGAGTTCTTTTTAATGCTAAAAAAACCATAGTCATATCCTGAATCAAAGTTGATACCTATGTGCACATACATTAACTTAGACAATGTGGTGATAACAACTTTTGGTACAGTGATTCCAAAATTTGCATTCCAAATCAGAGTCAAATTAGGATTTACAGCAGACTCCAGAGAGAAGAGATTGAATCTGAAAATGAGAGCATTGCAGGTGACTTTGGAAAACCCATGATCAAAAGAAACTGGTGGCAAGGCTCTGGAGAAGCAGAGCTGAGAGCAGGAGTGGCACTGTACCCTATGGATTCTGTACAGTGCTGCTAAATGGCAGGAGGGCTCAGGGAGCCAAAGCACCACAGAGCAGATCAATCTGATGGGCTTGCCCAAGCTGCTCCTTCCCTACAATCAGTACAGCCTGACTCTGAGCAAGAAAGACTGAACAGAAATCACCAGGCTTTTCTTCCAGCCTCCAATTTAGCTGGCAAATCACTGTTCCACGCTTATTACAGCCTTTGCAATTCTGGTTTTGTGTGTCTGGGCTCTGGCTGCATGATCTTGTTGAATAACTCCCTACCCCTCTGAAGGGCATCAGAAGTGAAAATATGGATTAAAATTTGCAAGGCTAATTAAGGATTTTAACCTAATGTGCTCAGTGATTTTTTTTTTTCATGGAATGTTTGAGTATATATCTTCAAGGTACTTCCTTCAAGAACAAGTTATGAGCTGACAAAAAATGGCTTTTACCTTTTCTTTTATATGGGTTATTCCTGTTTGCTATTCTTTTCTGGCCTATTACTATTCTTCATATTTCATTCCTTCTCTTTTGAATGCAGTAAGATACAAAGTGATACAAATTTTCACTCTAAAATGTGTGGCAGCACTAGAAGCATGTAACTTACTGCGTACCAGTTGATATCCAGTAGTATTATTGATTGATTGATTTGGGGGAGCTTATTGCTTAATTTATAGGTGCAAATGCTATAGTTGACCTGAAGATTATCAATTTAAGTGTCAGACATATTGCTAATGAGACAGAACACCCCACAGGAAGACTTTAATGATGGACTTTGATAACAGGCTCTTGCAAATGAATTCTTAGACTGTGGAGATGTTAACTCATCAGTGTATGAACCTTTGTATTTACTGCTGAGTATTATCTGGAATTATGAAATAATGTTATTGTAGGGCAGGAATTCTGCATATTGGAGGTATTGCAGGGATGGATTCAATATCTTACATATTTGAAGTAGAACATTGCAAGGCCACAAATGAATTCATCATGTCAAGAGTAACCTCAGATGTACAAAGAAGAATACAATGCTCAGGGTAAGAAATTTAGTAGCATATAATTCCCTTTCTTCTCATTCTCCTTTAAGGTACCTTAACCAGGTAGATATGAATAGCTCAGAAGCTATGCTGATATTTTTTCTGTCTTTCAGAGACATCTCCATAAAATAACAATGAAAGATAACAAATATTAAATATGCCTATAGTACACAATAATTTGTTACATAGTAGGATTTAAAAAAAAATCTGAACAGTTGATACTATATTAAATATACATACACTGTATAATGGTCTCTGTAACATATAATGTTTCCTCTCACAGAAGTTTGAGAATCTTAGTTTCTACCTAAGGATATCTTTGTATTTAAATGAAAGATAATGTATTCTTACGTATATTTCTGTATGCAGCTGGATTTTTTTCTGTAAGCAACAGTTAATTATGAAAACACTATCACCAGCTTACTGGTGTCTCAATTTTCTCTTGCCGTCTTGGTTTGTTTTCCTCCTCCTCATCCCTCCTCCCCCAGATTGTAAAAATAAATAAAGGATGAGCTTCTGGTGTTTTCCATAGAAAGTCAAGCTTCACTGACACTGAGTAATTTCTTCTACAGCTCACATGCACTTTGAATTTAAAATTTAATCTGTTCAAATCAGCTTGCATTACCAGGGAATTGTGCTTAGCATGTTCCATGAATGATTCAGTAGATCTTAATAGCTACCTTAGTAATTTCTTCTGAATCATTGAAAGAGATCACATTAGTAAACATCACTAGTAAGTGCTAAGTGCATTTTTCATAAAATTGTGTTTCTCGAGTACTGTTAATTCCAATATCTGTTGTGTAGCTTTCTCAGAGTTGTATGTTGTACCTTAGATTTATTGTGGTTGTAAAGAAGAGTACTTGATTAAAAAAAATAAATTTAACTCTCTGCAACTGAAACAAACAGTCTAGCACAGCCACCATGGCATTGTGATGGCTAGCTCACACAGAGTGCCACACTCCATGGACCAACTCAAAAAGTGATATGAATGTACCTCTGGCTTCCATGTGGAGCTTTTCTTATGTTGTACTTACCACATACACTGGTTCTGATTTCTGGGAAGACAGAGTGCTATTACCCACTGGAGAAATAAAAATAACATGTGAAAGTAATATGTATAAAGGGAGGTGGATGTTTAATAAACTTTATGTCCCAATGACTTTGAAGTAGCTCCTAATTCAGCAGTAAGAAAATGGAGTGATTTTTCTTAATTATGATTCCCTTGAATATTTAAATTATGAATGAAGAATGCCATTGTTTCTTGAACAATGGTAATACTTATTTAAATTCAGTCCCATTAATAAATAAACCCAGAAAGAATAAATATTTTCACATTCAAAAGCTTCATTAAACTGCATACTCACAGTTGTCATGTATTAATGACACTTAATATCTTCACTTTTATTTTGAATTTATAGAAAACCTAATACAAGAAACTTTTAAGAGCTGTTTTTATTTAAGAAAGATCTATGCCACTATGAAGGAATGTGTGGGCATTATTATCATCTATTATTTGGATGTTTTTGGTGAACTGTTTCAAGTGTGATTTTAACATTATTATTGACTAAATACATGAGCCATAAAGCTACAAGAACACAGAATGGATAATTATAAATTTAAAGCCTAGGAGTGTCAGTGAAACTATCTATGTATCTTTTGAACATTTTTTTGCTTAGAGTAATTGCAATAAAAATTAACTTAAAAACACAAGCATATTTCTTTTTGAAGTGTGAGATGGGAGGACAAGGATCCCAAACCTGAGGACAGAGCTCGATCGTGTCTGTGCTCACAGAGTTACCTGTGGTCAACAATGAGCAGGATCAGAAGACTGAGAGCACATTGAATCGCTCTACTCTTCTATAAAGCATCAATAAATATATATGTAGCTATTTTTGCATTCTCATAAATATCCATCATTCATAACAGTCCTGTTTGAATTTTATAGTTCTTGTGGTTTCATAGCATCCCAGAATGCAATTCAAAGTATGCAGAAATAGGTGCATAAAGGATTCTGACACATACACACCACTGGCATACATCAGCCTGTACAAATAAAAACAGGGAAGGAACTCTGGCAAGCAGCTCTCCTAAACGTCCTGCAAAAGAACAATCGGGACATGCACGTATGGTGTGAATGGGATTCCTTCCTTCTCGCTCTGCAAAGTTGTTCTGTGGGTAGAGACTTCACAGTTTTGTGGTTGTCCTCTTATACGACTCTCAATTAATTTAAGCATGTATAAAAGTGGTTTTGTCCTGGTGATAATGTCTGTGTTTTGGTAGTGAGAATACATCCTGGTAATGAGTACTGTGCGTGTGACTTATGGTTTGGAAGATCTGGCTCTAATGCATGATAATGCATTAATTCCTAGAAGGGCACACAAGCAGGGTGAATTAAGGTGGGACAAATAGGCATAATTTTGACATTTCCTAAAATTTTTAGTGTTTGACTTCGCAACTACAATAATTTTTATTAGTAAAGCCTTTGGTGAAGCCAGAAAAAATCATTTTTTTGGAAGCTGTTAGAAGTTATTTGTCAGGTGTGAATTTTCCTCATGAACAGGAGCTCAAACTACACTACAGGAGTAAAAATTTTCCTTGATTTTGAGATGTAAATAGAAATTTAAGTTAAATGAACCATGTGTCAGCTGACACTCAAGAAAGTCTGCCCTTTTCTAAAAGAGATCCATTGTATTTAGCTTGAAACCAGGCATTATATTTCATCTTTTCTCAGGAATTTCTTACGTTTTTAGTTTCTATCTTAATTCCAGACAATAAAAATAGTGTGCTTTTCAAGTAAAATTCATCATGTAGCTGTGTAAACAGGATTATATTTAACTTTGTCTCTGGAAAGCTTATGCTGGAAACCATTGATTTATATAGGCATAATAAAGGTTAATGTAAGCAGCAATAACATTTATCTCTGACCATACAGAGTCATCACTTTTTTTTAATAACAATATATACACATATTGTTGACATAGTAGTAAATCAAAGACTTCAATAAGGATTGGATTGGAACAGAGAACTGTACTGGAGTACAAAAATTTGCTACTTTTGGAGGAACAAAATAAAATCATAGCATCAACAAGGTTTATGACAATATACAGGCACAAAATAATGTGCAAGCAGAACTTTTGCCTTCTTTTCCTGTATTGTCAGCCCTTGCAAGGGAGTTTCTGTATAGCTGAGTACAAAATAGGAGTGTTTAAGTATGGAGGCTATATTAAAAAAAATAAAAATTGTTTTAGTTGAAAAAAATGGATCTCATTTCAACAACATTTCTTGCAGTTTTTTTTTTTTTAAGTAGGTCAGTGTTGAACTAAAAATCCTTTTCCAGAACAAAAGGTTGAAACATTTTGTTTAGAAAATTGCTTCTAAAAAGTCAAAAAGCTGTCCCAGGATTTTCCTTCAGCCAGAATTCTTTGCCAAATCTGACTTGAAATTGTGAGTAATTTGGCCATGTCCAAAAAAAGCATTTTTAGTTAGACTTACTCTCAGCCAATAAATTGTTTCCAGCTCTGTTATTGTGTCCTTACTGTTAGCAGAATGGAGACTGTTAAAGCCAAGAAAAACATCTCTGTATAGTCTTCTAGGCCACTTAAAACATGTAGGGCACCACAGCCTGCAAAAATACCTTAATAATGTTGTTTAAGGAACAGTTGCAATTAGTTTTGATTACTGTATATAAAACTAATCAGAAGTAGTGCCAAGTAAAAGCTTATACATACACAAACCTTTTCAGTGTTTCAAATATGCTGAAGCAGGCATGAAAAGCATGAAAGATAAAGGAAAATTTGGGGTATTTTACAACCACATTAATTTTCAGAACAGATGCAGGGGCTTTCTTTTTTGTTGTTTGTTTTTATCGAAGACGTTTCATCTACAATGAAAGAGCTGCTTTTCCAAATGGCATTTTTTAAGGTAATTAGCCTGTGATATTTCTATACTTCTTGTTGATATTTCAGAAATATTTTTAAATAATTCAGCATTTATTGTTTTCAAAGTCCTAAGACTAGGTTTTTTTCCGTGCATCTATTTCACAGTAATAAATTACATGTTACACTATCAGCATATAAATTCTGTTTCATTTATTTGGAATGATTGCAGGCAGTGTGGAATTGAATGCACCTGCTAATTCTTCTCTCTCATACTCCCTTGCATGTGCGCTCATAATTTGCATATTTTTAGAATTTGTTGTCCATAGTATCAGAAGTTTTCTGTACATGGATGCCTTGAGTCATACCCCTTCATCTTGGAGCTCCATGTGGCATGGGGAGGGTCCCCGTGTCCCTGAGGAGCAGTGCTGCAGGAGTAGCTGCTCCTCATGGGGTCTGTGGTGCCAAGCCCCTCACTTCTTCGCCTTGGTAGTGGGTGCCTGTGTCACGTAATACTGGCAATTAGAACATGCCTTTAACATTTTTATCTTGCATTTCTATCATCCAGCATGTATTTTGAGTAGCCTGTGGTTCCCCTTTTCAGTCAGATAGCTTGAGGATTACTGTAGCAAGAGCAGAAGCTTGTGGTGCTTGAATTAATTCCTTTATTTTAGAAGGAGCATATTCAACTATCAGCCTGAGATGCAGATTGGAGAACATGTTACAAAGAGTCTGACCTTGGGAAAGTACATTCTCACATGTGGTGTCTGAGATTGATATCACTTAGAGATAATGAGCTGTGTGCTACATTTTCAAAGGAATGACTCTCATTTTAGACATTTACCTAAAAAATGTTACATGTCATTTATTTCCCAGCTCACGAGCGAGAGAGGAGATGTAAGGCTCAGAGAACTGTAATTTAATTGTGGTTGTCACCTCTTGCCTTCTTGTTGGGAGGAACTCTGAGCTGTTAGCAACCAAAAATTAATTATTATCTTGCCAACTGTCTATTGTGTATAAAATAACTTAGCAATTGTGCTTCAGTTTTCAGTGCCAGGTATCCTCACGACACATACAGTGATGCCAGTTGGTCTAAATTGTCAATTGTCCATATAGTCAATTGTTTGTAAAGTTTGGACTTTTAGAGAGAAGAAAACCGAGGGAAAGAACTGACCTGAGCATAAAACAACAGGTTGGTCATCTCTGTTCATCACAGAAACTACAGGATGCTGTTGAGGAATACTAAGCCATTGATCTCTTTTGATCCCTTTGAACGGATCAAAAGTGAAGAGCTTCTTAGTTTTCATAATTTTGTAATTTCTTAAGCAATTTTGATTATACTTCTTCAGTACTCCTATTTATTTAAAAAAATATTTTTTGTTTGCAACACTAGATATTTGTGAATGTCAGTATCCCAAAGATGTTAAGTTACTTTGCTGCTGGGCTGATTATTTCGTCATGTTGAAAATAAGGAATCTTGCTTATTAAAAGTAAATTAATTATTAAAGAGATTTATCATTGACTTCAGTTTGCTGAGCAAAAGATTATATCATTGTATTTCTCACCAAGGAAAACACATGCTGTACTTTATTCAAATTTGACTTTTTTTAGCCTCTAGCAGCTTAGAAACATCAAAAGCTCTGTTCTTGAAACTGAGAAAGTTGTTTCTTTAAGAATAGTTTTATATAGGTCTGAAAAAAATATTTAGAAGCAGAAAGAAGGCAAAAAAAAAAAAAGAATTCAGACAATTATTTTTAGTCCTCCTCCTCAAAAACCCTTAGGCTCAAGGAATTTTGATGTATTTTAATTTTTCTTCACCTGTAGCTGCAAAAATGTTTTTATTTCATAGACTCAAAGGTGAGCTTCTACAGAGTAGCACATAATTTCTGATTTCAAGCCATGTTAAGAGTTATGAATTTTGTATTCTGATACATAAAAGCAGATCTTTGAAGAGTCTTGATGAAGACAGTATTAGAAGCCTAACACATAATCTGATCTATGCAAATTCTTAAAGCAGTTTTCCTCTGCTGAAGGACAAGAGGCTCATTAGGGTACTAGAAGCTGGAATAACTTGATTAGTGTAAATACAAGCCATAAATACATCAGCTGAAAAAAAGGTAAAATACTGATTAGTTAGATATTTTTTCCTCAAGAATAAATTTGCTTAAATAAATACAAGCTAAGAAGCACTGGCAAACCTTTATTGCAGAGTCTTGTACTCACAGATGAAGACATAAATTCAAGATTAAAACTTGGTTTTGGAAGGCTCTAAAAATGGAGAAAATGTGGCTTCATCCTGTCTTTCCAGTTGGGAATATGGACAGGTGGTATGGAGAGTCAGGTGGGATTTGAGAATTACAAAGCCTGATTACACACAGACATTTAAAAACTCAGTTAATGTCACGAGTCATGCTTGGACATGGACAGTTACAGTCTGTGACCTTCCCTTTTTGATTTCATCAGTTACCTCTGCCCACATTAGCCTAGTCTTCATCTCCAGCTATTAAAGAATAGTTATGTTTTCATTTTAAATGGAAAAAAAATTGTGACAGACATCCCATGTTGGCACAATTCATAAGACTGTGTACCTCTTTTTATATAGACAGCTTTTCAAACATTAAAGATAACCTTAATGTTTTAAGACCCTTGAAAGTAAGTGAATTTATACTTTGAGTGAAATTTCAGGGGGTTTTCTTAACAATTTATGTGTTTCATTATCCTTTCACAAATGTTACAAAATCCTGAGAATGAATATCAGGTTTTATAAAATCATTATATTATCAGTTTTTTTATTTAGTGTTCTTTTGATCCTGAGAAAGCACATGGTGAATTGTGCCTTGTACTGAAAACCATTGTGTTTTAAGAAAATAAAAGAAAAAAAAGGTTTCCATTGTTTGAAAGAGCTTTTAGGTTTGTGCTTCAGCTTTACATGTTAATTACATTGAGATTACATTGTTAATTACATACTTCGGTACTTTATACATTTAAGAATTATGTATAAGGACAGGTTAACTTTTTTTAACTATTATCAATGTTTTTTCAGAGGGTCTTTTTGCATTTCTGTAATTTTACTGTATTGCATGTGGTATCTGCCACCTACTGGATATTGTCAGAATTGCCAGTTGTTTACATACTCTAAAATAATTGCAAAGTGCCTTCATCCCCCAGCTATCTGTTACAGAAATGAGTACAATGAATATCCTTGCACAGGTTAATGCATGAAAGGAAGTAGCCCACAATTCTCAGCCAGCCACTTTAGCGGTGTGTAGTGGTTTTAGATTGAAATCTGGTCAAGTTTTAAGCAGTGTTTACATGTCCTGCATCATTCTAACAAATTGATTGTTGCTCTAAAATAGTTATGCATTTTGACCAGGCAGTGAAAAGCAACATATGAAATAAAAGCAGTAAGCGATCAAAAAAAAATATCCAAACCAACCCAGATGAGAAACATACAGAGTTGTTCTGGTGGGAGGACTGTGCTCATGTTACATAAAAATTGGAGACATGAGGTGAAACCTTTTCAAATTTAGGTATAAAAATTCTGAAAATAATTCTCAGATTTTATGTGTAGCTGCTGATAAAAAAGTGGGATTTGATTTACTGAGTCTAAAAGTGAATTAAAGTGCCTTGCCGAGTCTCTATAACTGCGGTGCCCTTTAGTCCCTGCCATAATTCATTCTTTGTTCCACATGCATTAATTTGCAATAACCTTTTCCCAAATAGAAATATGCTGAGTCTTGTGCACTGCCCTTCACAGTCCTCTGTTGGTACTGGAAAATTCTTGTTCTATGTCCCAATCTCATGCATGCAAAATGACCACATGCTGCCTTCTTGCTTAAAATGACAAACAGGAATAATTTCTTATGTGCAATAATAGTTGAACCTAGTTTTCAAATTAGGCTGCTACCTAATTAGGGCTTTTTGTCTGGAAAAATTAAAGTTCCAGCTTTCTCAGTCTCCTAGACTCCATCAGTATTTAATTCAGAGTAAGCAAGATCTTTGTTTGCTTCTACTAAGTTTTTTACTTATTTTCATTTGTTGCTATTACCAGGCTTAATTTTGTCTTTGTCTAGTTTCCAGTATAAGCTGTTCTCTTTAATAAGATTTAAGTTCTAAATAGGATTTTAGATTTCATATATGGGTTGCATACAAGCTCAAAGATAATTGAAAGATGAGCTTTTTCAAGTCGGATGGGTAGTGAAAAGGAAGCCTGGACTTTATAGCAAAGCTTGTAGCTTGACATGATACAGCAGAAATTTCAAGAAGAAATGCATGAAAATTATGTCAACTCTCAAGGCTGTCCCTTCAGATATTCTTTCTCCAACTGCTGTTTCTCTTAAAGAGTTGCTCTGTGCAGGCTGTTGAAGTCCTCATGGCAGCCAGGAATTAATTCTTTTAAATCCTTCCAGAATATGTCTTCCTGGGGGAATTTCAGCTTCCAGTTCAGAAAAGCAAAATGCTGGGTTTTTCTCCTCAGTTTCCTAGTGTCAGTGTGTTGGCTGATGAGCTGAAGGAATTTTACACCCCACTAACTGCAAAAGAAGGGGGAAAAAAACCTCTGCCCTTGAGATTTGACTACTGAACTCAGTTAATTTTTTTAAAAATGCAAAATAGGAAGCTAATGTAAGACTAAGTGCCTTAAAGCCAAGCTATGTGTGTCTCTGCTAGTTTAAGCTTTTAAAGCTCTAGATGTACATTCTGGATGAGATGGAAGGAGAATTAGGAAAAAATGTAATATAAAGAATAATAGCTTTAAAGTGATTGGTATGTAATTGGAGCAGAACAAGTAAACTATGAAAAAGCTGCACTCAATACTCAGCAGTTCATTTCAGGCCACAGTCAGTTACTGCTCTTGAAGAGATTCTAACCTGAGCCTACAAGAAAATTAAGCACTGTTCCATGAACATGGAATTGAAGTAAATATCATAAGGCAAACCAATATTCAGGTCAGATTTCAAAGTACATCCTAGACCAAATATTCCTTTAAGTTTCTGCAGTACGACTTCAAGCATTTGCTTCTTAGGGAAGATTTTCTTGTTCTTTGGGTAGAGTTCTAACACTTTAGGATACATAGAAGACAAAAGACCCTTAGAAAATTGTGCAGCACATCCCTGCTTTCTGACATGTGATTCATTTATGTGGCAGCTTCTAAAATGAAAGTTGGTTTGAATACACTTTTTCCAGAACGTTTGGTTGCATTCTTCTTCACTCAAATGCAAAACAGAGTTCATCCCCAAGCATTGTTAGCCAAGGGATGCACAACCATGAAATGTAAACAGTTTAAAACACGAGGTTAGAGGGTGAAACCAGAAACATATCAATTCTCAGCCCTACATAGTCTTCCTATCTCAGGGGGGTGAAACAGTCACTCAGAGTTGTATTTTGAAATCCTCTGGAATATAAAAGCAACTTCAGAAAAAAACCCAAAACCACAGCTCAAAACCTGTTCTCAGAGGAGTAGCCAATAAATATATATTTTATATACAGTCAACTTGCTCTCCATTAACACTTTTGATGTACCACATTAAAGCAAGCATATGGAATTAGGTTCACTTTCATGTTATATTTAACTGGTATTTCCTTTAAAAGGAATGTTTTCCCTCTTACCCTGTAAAAATTAAGGGACCCATACTTGTCTCCACTAACTCTTTTTCCATGTTGCAAACAACAAATACAATGATTAAAAGGGATTTGAGTCACACCATCATATAATGAAGCATTTACAATTACCTTTTTAAAAAAAACTTTTCTACACTAAGGTTTATTTAATGACTCGATGGAAAGGACTGTTATGCTTTTGTTTGTACCAATAGACACTGGGAGATAAACTTGATAAAATATAAAACTGCACTCCTGGTAGAGCATGAGCATCAGTTGCTACAACTTGCTATTTCGTTTTCTTCATCTGATGACGGTCCATCAGAGGAATAGATTTTATCTGATGTAGCTCAGATGAAAATCTCTGGGTAATGTCAGCTGGGATTTGTTTATGTCATGAGTGTGGTACATTCAGAATAAACAATTATACAAGCCTAAACTGCATTCACAGAAATGGGTGCCTTCATTGTGGATAGACTAGAGTTCTGGCTTTGGCATAAATAATTTTAATATAAAGAGAGGGAAGAATCAGGTAGTCTTGCAACCCATTTTTATGAAGTAGAAAGGTGGCAATTAGATGAAAAGGGGCTGTCATTTTGACAGAATGAAGTAGCAAATGTAAGGAAAGCAAATATTTATGTGACTTTTGAGGTAAAATGCATAGATAATGAAAGGGCCGTAGTTAGAGTGGCCTGGAACTGACTGTGCTCCACCAATCACAGCTCAACGGCTTATGCCTAAATGTGAAAAATCTGGAATTATTTTTGACTTTGAAACCATGTATTGTTTGTTGAATTAAAGTATGGTTGAGGAACTAATACAACTGGCAGAAAGACTGAAGGATTTGGTATGTATTACTGTGGATGGCAAAGAGGATAGATAAAATAAATTTACTTGGATCAATTTAGATGAAAATGGGATAATGAAGACATACAGATTTTAATGTACAATGTGGTACCTTTAGAGTTGTTAGAGAGAAAAATACTTCTGAAATGTGAGTCAGTATGGAAGATCAGTCCTTAGTTATAAATTTGAGAACAAACTTTCCTAACAAATGTGGATCCTAGTGGTCTCAGAAATGAGAGCAGTGTTTCTCACCACACTGCTGGTGAACCAGCAAAGAGAAATTTTATACTTTTGATTCTGTTAAGTTGTGAAGACATTGTAGAACTGTGAGCAGAAAAGATCCTCAGCTAATGTGATCCCACATTGATACCATTTAAATGAAATATAGACTTCTATCAGCTTTCATTTGTAACATAGCAAATTTTGGGGAATTAAGGAAGCTTCCCAATAAGGTTGGTTAGGCTTGAGGTTTGGAGAACTTGGGGGTTTTTAGTCAAAACTGAAGGATTTAGAACTTTTACTCTCCCTCCCCTTTCCACACCCCCTGACTTCCCCCCAAAAAAAGAAAAAAGAGGTTTGTGTCTTAACAAAATAATATGAATGTTTGAAAGAGGTATCTAGATATGCAAAGAACTTGAGCAAGAAGTACTGTATGTCCATTTTAAAAGTCAGGAAGTACTGTGAATAAGTGAGATTCCTAAAATGAAGGTGATTAAGCATTTTTCAGGAACTTACGAGAAATTGTGGTAGGGTCTTTAATCACTTGAAAAGAGAGAGAAGAAAGGTGGGAGATCATTACACTGTGACATTAACATCCTCATTAAAGGCAAAGTCAGTGTGACCTCACAACTCAGTGAATACTTTGAGTCACTTTTCAGTAAGGACATTGATGTTGAACAAGTGACCAGAGGCCAAGTGACTAAATAACTGGAATGAGTGTATAAAATGAAAATTACCATACCCAAGAGGCACGAAGGACTGTATTCTCAGTAAATGGACTGGAACCTTTTGGTCATAAGGTACAGAATAGGGTGAGAAGGAGGTGGGGGGCAAATCTGGCATATATGAAACTGCTTGCTTTGAGTTGTACTGGCTATCAAACCAAGGATGGCACCGGATGAACAGACAGTGATGAGTGTTTCACAATATTTTAAGAAAAAAATTAATTCAAGAAGCCATAAAACTTCATAAAGTGCTCTGTGAAATTCTTGAGAAGAATGAATGTGGGGGTAAATGAAGGATGAGGAAGAAAGTGACGTGGATTTAGCAAGGTAGGTTATACCTTCTTGTCTTGACTAGACATTTGCCCCTCTCACTGAGGGATATGTAATAGACCATGGAATGTGAATAGTCATCTGACAAAGTATTTATCAAGACAGAGAAAGTTAAAACTAGTACACGATTAAAAAGATGTGTAAGGAACATTAATGAGGAAATCTCATACTAGGGTTTGAAGCAGATTGCTTGAAGACTTGCTGTAGGATAGGTTTGGGGGTGGATCTTATTTAACATTCTCATTAATGACTATGGCACAACAAGGTTTTTACCAGTGGCATTTAGAGATCAAAAAGTTGAGATGCGTCATCAGAGGAGGATCAGAACATCATGAAAGAGTCTCTAAGGTCTGTGAAATAACTTGAAATGGGGCAAACTGACTCTGCATTTAAAATTTATGAGCTGCTTCATCAGAAAATAAAAGAAAATTATACCTATTGATCATAAGATGAATATGACCTCTAAGAGGGATGAAAAGCCTAATGTGATCCTCTATCCAATGTTCAGTGAAAATAATGGCATGAAAACTTCCCTATCTGTGGTGCTGATAAGGTGTCATTTGGAATGTTGTTCTCAGTTCTAGCCTTCATAGTGCACTTACTAGAATACGACTAAAGGGCTGCTGGGATGGTCAGGAGAATGCTCAATTTATCTTGTCTATTTCACAAGAGCTTGTCTAGCCAAATGAATCAGAGGTTGAGAAGGGAAATAATTTCTCTTTATGATAGGGAGAAATGAGCATTAGGGAAAAAGAGAAACTTAATGACTCTTCCAAGAAAGAAAATTCCACATTAAATGATCCTAAAAAAAATCAGGGTTAGAAATTAGAACCATAAGAGAAATGAAGTTATGGAATAGTTTTCAAATTTATATACTTGGGGGGGAGGAATTACTTATTTCAAAATGGAGTAGGGTAATAATCTATGAAAGGGATGTTGTGAAGTGCTTGATCTCCATCCTCTGAACACAAAAACAAACAAAAAAAATAAAATGTTCATTCACTTAAGTAACTGTTATATAACTTTTAAAAAATATGCATTTATTTCAGTAGGACTCTTATTTATACCAACACATGTAGTCTTTTTTCCTGTTGCTTCTATAAATGAGTTTCTGCTTGAAATATTAAAATTTTGGCAGTTTTAACAAAGAACTCCAACTTTCTGTTTCTGTAATCCTACGTTTATGTCCATAATCCTGTTTGTTTCTGGAAGTTCCATTTCTGTTATTTGAGTGCTGGTAAACTTAGTTGTTATGAATAAGGATGTAAACACCAAGAAGAGAGTGGAGTTATTTCATGTTGCCCTAGGAGAAAGCTGATAATAATAGGATAAAACTAAGCAAAGCAAGAGAGGTGAATACCAGAAAGCTCAGAAATCCCTATCATAGAACCACATAAAACTCCACTGGAAAAAATCCCTAATATAAAGTGTAGAGAAGAAAGATACAGTCCTGTGGAAATGAAAAATTGGACCACCTGATTTTTCGGTCTAATCTTGATTTTTTTTTTTTTTTTCCTTACTACTTTTCTATTTTTTTTACCAGTGCATTGTTATGTTATTACAATGTACATTTCCACATGGTGACCGCTCATAACACTGTACGCACTAACACAACTGACTCATAACAAAATGTGACAGGAAGAGAGGAATTACCCTGTAAGATCATCAGTTAAGCTACAAACAGCTTTACTGGTTTGACCACCCTGTTGCTCCTGATACATATTTTAATCACTAGTCAAGATGCAAATGAAACAGCTATTCTCCCTTAAAATCTTAGAGTAAATTAGTCCCATAAGAAGTCATCAGTTTGTTGTCTTGCCCCTAAACCTTCAATACTTGTTTTTCTGAATCATTACTACTGCGTGTCAGTGCTACTGTATGTCATTGTACTTTGTTCCTGTCTGCACACTGTCCTGTCCTTCCATTCTGCTTTATTTCCTTTCCTGGACTAATTCAGAATGAATGGATGAAACTAAGCTTAGTGGATTTTTGTTTTGTATTGATGTGGATTTTTCTGGCAGCTATTTTCATCTTATTTGAAATGTCTTGGCTTTGTTCTTATTTGGATTTTCTCTCTTGGCATGAATATTATACTATTATACTGGCTAGTTGATTTCCAAATCAAATAGTTTATGAAATAATTGAAGTAAAGTACTCTTATAATGCTGAAATACTTTGTACTGCACAATGACATTTGGAATGAGCATAATTGCCATTTCTGAATACTCCTTTGTTTTGGGACTAATTGTGGGTTGTGGATTTTTTTCTCTGTAATTTTTATAAAGCAAAGTAAAATCATTGAAATTCTGGGCATTTTAAACTATATATTAGCTACCAAAAAGAACCTTGTATGGCAGCAATGTCAGCTTCCTTGTTTTATTCTGGTTTGGAGCATCGTGGTTTCACCAATCTTCCCTTTAAAACTGTTTCTGAAGATCCTAGAAATAGTCAGGGGTCTTTTCACCAAAGCATTTTATTAATATCTGAGTACAGACTTTTCTTCTTAACAGTTTAAGCAACAAGCTGAGAAGAGTTCACTTCCATCTTAGAACTCATCAAAATCCCAGCAGGAGAAACTTCAGAGCAGACAAGAAAGAGCCTGAATGAAACCGTGCAGATAGAGCACTTGGAGGAGAGGCACAGGAAATGCTCAGAGCCCTGGCCTTTGCTCTCTGGGGTTTTTTTGTGTCATTATCTGATGGAAGTCTCATGTAAAATACATGCAGTTTCCAGGAAGCTGGGTCTGTCTTCTCGCAGTTGAGTGTCCTGATCACATGGTCAGGTTTTAGTTGATCTGCACTTCAGCTGATCACAGTTTTTGCTTGCATGGTGGACTGGAGAAGAGACTGCTGTGTACCTGCAGGTGGCCTGGAAGTGCAGGGTAGTCCTCTGTGTTACAGGAGATCTAATTTCATTGCTGTGCAAACGGAATACATCTGAGGCCTAGACCTCCCTCACTCGGGAATCTGCTCTTCAGCCACAGTCTTGACCTTAGCTCTTTTGCAAGGACCTTTCTGAGCAATTGGAGTGCAACGCAAGCTTGTCTGGGTGAACCTTGGCAGGAAGAGAATTTTGTCCTTTCGGGACACACTCCCAGTTGTCCTATTGATAAAATTCAGAGACTTCTTGTTTAATCAAAATGTTCAAAATGCATATATATATGTTTTTCTCTTCTTTCCACCATTTATTAACTAATGTAACACAGCATTTTTTGCCTCAAGCATACTCTGAAGATGGAGAAACTATTAATCACTTTAATACAAGTAAAAACTGTGCAAAATGAATCCAGGCTGGCCAATTCTAACAAACTGAGGTCTGAATTCGTAATGGTATATGTCTGGATTTTACACAAAATGAAATAGTCCTTATTAAAAAAAAAAAAAAAAAAAAAAGAATCCCAGTGAACTATTATACCATTGTGCATCTTTTAAAAGCCATTTTTTGGTTAGAAATGGTGTACTTTAAAACAGAAAGCTATTTTACAGTATTATATAACTGTCTTAAAGAGCACTATGGAATTAGTGCCAGTAGAGGATAACAATAAAAGTTAAAATGAGGAAATTATGGCACAATTATTTTGTATATTTGCATTTCATCTTTCTGTTGTTTTTTTAAAAAATGATGGTTTCATAATAATATAGTTCTTTTTAATGCCCAGTGCTGCAGGTGGTTCTGAGTTTCTTGACATTTGAGCTTTTATCAGATTTTTTTTTTCCTTTATGTTGCTTATATTTCTCTGTGGGAATGGCAAAAAAAAAATCTGGCAGAAAATAAAAGGAAATGTGCCCTGAAAGCTTCACCAAGTGTGGTATTAGTTTAGATGTCTCAAATAACATAATCTTTTGGCTGGAAATATAGCACAGAATCAGAATTACTCTTCTGTCCTAGGGGGAGCTCATGTGATTTTTCTGTAACCTGTTGACTGCTGTTTTGGTTGCTGTCCTGTGGGTTTGTGTGCTCTGGGACTGACACAGGGTGACCACAAGTCTCATGACTTGTCACTTGCTTCCAGCTCTCAGTATTTACTGTGTATGAGCAGAGCAGGAGAGGATGGAAAATCATGACAGTAGCTATCATTTTAGTAGTAAACAAAGGTAGTAGAAACAATTAGGCATCACAAAAGAGCTATTATCAACTTGAAAAGAATTTCTACCGTGGTGCTTTACAATCAATCAGGAAAAGAGGAAAGAGACATTAAAGCAGAGGTGCAGTCATTCTATGGCAATTCTCTTGATGTAAGCAATCACATATGACATAATGAATAGAGAAATAAGGCAAAGATTAAGAAAATGAGGATGTTCAATTTATCTTAAAATTAGCATCAACAACAAGCATGAAAGTAAACGGCATAAACTAAAAAGCTCCAAGTTTCCAACGTCCTGTCCTCCAACCAACACATTTTATGCCTATGTGTGTATAAATGGATGAACACATTACATTGAATAAACCCCTTCTTCTCTGTTTAACTTCATTAAAACGCATGAGCACATTAACAAATATGCCTGCTGTCATGGAAGCATCACAAAACTTGATCAAGAATTGAATAGCTAAGCATAATGAACCATAAATCTTTTCCTTAATAAAAGTAAAAATATATAAAATTATTACAGTGTAGAAAACAATATGAGTATTTTAATAAATGAAATAGAGCTTGCTATTGCCAGCAAAAGGGTTTTTTTTTAAAAGTACACATTATTGATGAGCTTTGAGATGGTATTAATTTTTTTCTGTTAGTTTTTGTTAGTGTACCTCAGGCTTTATCATTAACTAGCTAACTAGCTCAGAACATATGGTCTGAATATTTGCTGACATGGTTCTCTTCATTTCAAGTATTTTTGTGAACAGCCATATGTGAATTCTGCTGAGAATGAAGAAGTGAATTATGATAAAGTTCTGTTATTTTTCCTGGAGGACTCAACTTGTTTACAGCCTGATAATGTACAGTTATGCCAAAAAACTTTTGTTTACAGGGCCTATTTCAGCTTCTATAAAACAGAGCATCAGTAGGAGAACAGTGCAAAGTTCAGGAAAGGAGAGTAAAGTTAATATGTATTTACAAGACCTAAGTGCAGCAAGCATTTAGTCTTTCACAGCACAGCTTTAGAGTGCTGGTTTAAAAGTCTTCACATTTACATGCTTGTCAGAGGTATGAGTCTCTGTGTAATATATTTATCTTGTATTTCTTTGTTGCCCCTTCAAGGTCCCTTAGAAGTAATGCAGAGTTCCCTTGAGTTTCTTGGACTTGCTGTTGACAGCCACTGCTTAGAAAACTAAGACAAACACTTTAAAAAGAAAAAGATGTCTACCAAGAACTGAAGTCGTTTTACATACTATAAACAATGGTAATATTAGTATTTATATAATTTCTAGAGGAAGAGAAGGTTTTAATCTCAAATTATACAGTCACATCAAGATATTGAAGCTTATGAAAGTCACTTTATAGTAACCTGCACTATTATACCTACATCAACTCTCAAATACAGAATAATTGGCAAAGTCAATAATGTTTAAAAAAAGGATCAGTCTCTTCCTACACAGTAACAGACGTAGCATAAGGTGTATGCCTGTAGAGATTACTCACCCAAATTATGGGTTAACTACAGACAAGCAAACTAGCAAGTATGGGAAAACCTGGCTGAAAGCAAATAAATATCAATCAGAAAACATATTTTCTTCACATTGTTTGAAAACTGTGATAAGTTGCTTGTTTAAGTAAGGATTTCGAAGCGTGCTAGAGGACAACCTCCAGTGGGATGGAATGTAGCCTTTGTGGTGGGACTTCTGCGTACAAGCCTCGTGCCCAGAAGTGGTTGACTCAGGAGCACACACTGTGTAGCTCTTGAGAGTTTCAGTGTTGCCACTACAGTTTAGAAAGAGTTGAGGGTAAATTTGCTCAGAAATAAGATATGTTTTCTTGTACATACAGTTTCCATTGCTCTTGGATACAAAACAGATGGACTCTCAATAATGAGATGATTTTACAACTAATTCTTGACCTCACCTATATAAATACTATTGTGTTTTAGTTAATTACCTTTGTTTCTATGATAGATATGTGACTAGATGGTAAAGAATTGGAAACCTCTAGTTAATAAAATTTATGTGAGGAGATGCAAGAATCTGATATGAAGGTCTGTAGTTTGAAACTTCTTGCTGATTATACTAAATAAATAAATATCTTAGATATTCTTCATATTAATGGTACATTACATTAGGTTTTGATTAGCCTTAATGAGATTTACTTCATGTCTGCAACAGTGTTCAAATTACATCAAAATTACAGAAATGGAATAAAATGAAAATACTCTCCTTCAATTTGGTTGAACTAGTCTTAATTTATGTTATTATGCAGCCCATTGAGCTCTTTGAAGAACATCCAAGCTGTTTCCACACTTATTTTTATAGGGGTATGGTTTAAATAAAAGAACATCAGAACTGTTCTTGTATTCAGCCACATACATTGTCATTACTGGCAGAATATCATCCCATTCCTTTAAAATTGGAAATGTTTGTGAGATATCACAGGTTTCAGCCACTCTTCTCTATGAATTTTAATTAACATGCTATGTTTAGTGAGCTGCCCTGAAGTATTTGCCTTGTTTCTGTTACAAGTATTTCCAGTGCCTGCTTTAGGATTCAAAACCATGATACAAGGGTTTTCCTAGGAGTTTTATGAGTTTTCTGCATTGATTCTCACTTTTTACCCTTTTGATTATTTGTTATAACACTGTTACCTGAAGTTTGAGCTGATCATTGTCCATTTTGCAGGATATAGTGAAATGGGGAGAAGAACATAGCCCAAACTGGTCTTTAGAATCAGAATGAAAAAAGAAAGAAAAAAGCTGGAAAAATCCCTCTCAAAACCCAGCAGACAAACAGTAGGCAAACATTAATGCTAGAGTCCCATGGCAGCCTAACCACAAAATCAGCAAGGGGCTCTACTCCCCTGACTTGCAGATTGGATCCAGCACACTGGCATATGTTTCCAGAGAGGCCCCACGGGCATTGGCAGGGGTCGGTGTCTGAGCTAGCTGATCTGGTCCCATTGCTTTTTCAGTCACCTTGTCTCTTCATTTCCCAGAATTACATTCTCCCCAGCTCCTGACCAGGGTTAGCTGCGCATGAAAACAATTTCAGGTCCCTGGCTCTTCTGTCAGATGAGAGGGTTTGCTTGCTCTGGGTTGCCTGACAGGTGCACACCCAAGTTTGATGGTGAAAGGAGTGGAAGAACTTAGAAATTGGTCCTGCAGACATCATGTCTGGTGGACATTGAGTTTGAGAAAGTCTGGTCTAAGAAACAGTCTTTATAAACATACTTCCAGGCAGCAACTTTGAGAGTGCCTTAATATGTAGATAAGACTGGGAGGACCATTTAAATTCTCTCCTCACCTTGTCCATTACACAGTGCTGTGTATAAAGTGTGTACACTTGATATTTAGTTGGGAGATAAGTTTCTCTAAGATAAATTGCTTGAAAATATTTTTTCCATTCAAATTAATTTCTATTTTGTTTGATATTTTCAAAACATGGCTGCATTTCCAGTAAAAGTAGTTCTTTTTATTATACCTTTCGTACAGTTATATGGGATTTTAACTGAAAAGCAGAACTGAAACTACATTTCATGTAGTAAAATCAAGTATTTTCAGCAAAAATCACAATCTCCTTAGAATTCTGTCTTAAATTAAACCATATTTTTAGCCTTGAAAGCTTTTGTAGAGAAAACGTTTTCATCAGCTTTGCCTGCACACAGGAATTTTGGAAGAACAGACTGTGGTTTACACTGAAAGGAACATCTGCACCCATACAGAGCATGGCAACCTGCGAGTCCATGTGAGCGCTGGTGTAGCCAGCACAGTGGGGAGGGTGACAGATGTGCCAAGCTGTTAACAGGCATACATTGATCCAAATTGTCTGCTAAGGGGCAGCAACTACTATTTCAGTCCACAGCCAGCAAGAAATTGAACGGAGGCTGTGGCCTTTTAGTTGCTTATAGACCAGTTAGTTTGTCTTCACATACAGAAGGGTGGATTTCAGCCACAGTATGTTCTTTGGATATTAACAAAACATCAGCCTCTTGCTATATTTATATACAGCATTCAATTAAGATTCACGTCTTTCACTAGAATTGCAAGATGCTCTTTTCTTCAAATTCATTGTCTCATAGATTTTAATGCTGTCATGAAGTGTCCTAACTTCACTGCTGGGAACTTGGGAGGTACACTGAGCTGTTACAGCAGATTTACTCATAGAAGACAGGGAACTATTACCAATGTGGAATTACTGGATATTGTTGCTAAAAGGAAACCCTAGTCCATTAAAGACAATTAAATTTAACCACAAATTATTTATTCTCATGGATATTTTCAAAATAAAAAAAGATAATTTACTCTATACCACTGTCTGTGTACGCCTATCCTACCTTAAGATATGACTACTGCAGATTTTTAAAATTTTCAATAATTATCTGTAATTTTGTGGTCTAAAGAATCTTTTTTTATGGCAGATAGAATGAAGCACACGTTGCCCAAAATGTGATCAATAATTAAAGCAGGTTGCATTATTTAGACTTGCTTTAATTCCATTTAAATACAAAATAGCATATTAAATTGTAAGGATGGTCAAGTTGTGACACAGGTTGTCCAGAGAGATCTTGGAGTCACCAACCTTGGAGATATTAAAAACTGGACTCTGCATGGAACCTGAACAACTTCCTTTAGTTTGGCCCTGCTTTGGGCAGAGTGTTGGACTAAATGATCTCCAGAGGTCCCTTCCATCTCAATAACTTGGTGATTGTGTGAAATTTTAGAATTGTAGGCCACTACCTCTTTCATGTAACTTAATTCACTGATACAATTCTTCATAATGGAAGCTCTGTAAAGTTTGATAACCAGCAGAATAAAAGGCAGGCATTTCTAAGCTCAGTAATTTCATGCACTGTCTCCTCCTCATGGCTATCTCAGCATGCTTAGTCAGTTCAATTTAATTTTGAATAGCTTGATTTATTATCCTGTGCTAAAACATAGCATCTTTCTGTTCCCTTCCTCATACTTGCCTGGCTAGATAGTCGTCCCAAAGTGGTTCTTCACATAAAAATCTGAGAAAAGGGATGTGTTTCTAAATGCTGTTTATAGATACTGTATTATTAGCCTTTCACTACACCACTACGATCAACTGTGAAATCAAGAAATTTCAGGTTTATTTGTGGTGTTTTGGGGGTTTTGTTTACTTGTTTGTGGAGGTTTTGTGTGGTTTGGGTTTTTTGTTTGTTTTGTTTAGTTTTGTTTTGTAAATAGAAAAATCTGTTTTCAAACAGTTCTTCCCTTGCAGCTACTGCTGCTAGGCAGAGGTCAGTAAATGAATGTGTGAAACTAGCATAACATAGCATCTTTATGTTCCTATGTAGAATATAAGTAGCTGCGTCTACATGTTTCCTGCTGATGACAGTGTAAATTCTCTTTTGAAATTTTAATAATTAGAAAAGGAGGAATGTGGCAGATATCATAGGCAGTATACTATTCATTATATTGATGTGGGAACCAGCAGTATATGTGTTCAAGTTACAAGACATCTGTGTTCTTGGGAACACTAAAGCTTGGGAACACTGAGATAGAATTTAGCCAAATCGTGCTTCATTTTAATTAAATTTTGCCTTTTCATCTTCTGTCAGAAACTGGTCCTGAAAGTTTCAGTCGGCCACTCATGTTTAGAAAAAACTGAAAAAAACATTTTCTTTAGAATTGAAATGATATTTCAATTTCAGTAATTTAAAATATGGTAGCCACGTGACCTCTGTGTCGAGCCCATGATGTTTTCGTAGTTGTGAAAACCTGTCCAGATCTGAGAGATTAATAAGTCTTTGAAGATTGTCATCAATCAGACATGTTCAGTAAAGGCTTCTGTGGCCTGTTCTGTGCTGGCACAAGTTCTTGTCTGGAAGACTTTCATGTGTCCACAAACTGCACAGGAACTATTTGCCAGAGTGACTCTGTTGTTTTCAGCCCAGGCAGGTAAAGCAGGATTTTCCTGAAATGTTAGTGTTTTGTGGAGGCCATCAAGCACTCTGCAAGTTTAGGCAACCAATCATTCCTAAATTCTCAACAATTGTCCTGTTCCTCCCTCTGCTAAAGCAACAGTCTGCCTTAGTTAGAGGGCTTGGATAGGGGATGAGAAGACTGGGACCAGAAGATAAGACAATGGGAAGAAAATAAAAGGTGAGGGGCATTATGATGGAGAGGTTTGGAAATCAGCAGCAGAGATTAGTAGAACTGGGACTGGTTTTGAGTGGGAAGGAGAGAGCTGTGAGCCAGCCACGGGTGAGGGCCCTGGAGATCACGCAAGCCTAGAGGAAGGGGAAGAGTGTGGCTGGACAAACAGAATATCCCTTTACAAAATTCCTTATTCCCTAGTCCCCTATACATGGCATACATGCATGTCCCAAGTAAATTATGGTTGCAAAGGATGACTTTTTCTTCCTTTGCATTGCACATGTACATTTACATTGTCTTCTTTGCAGAATTGCAACCCTTTTTTTTTCCTCATGTCTGCTTAATAGATGGCAATTCTAGGTTCAAAATATATTCTTTTTGTTTACAGGGAGAAATCACTAAAAAATGAAGCAAAAAAGAAAATAATACTAAGTCCCTTTTACCATTTAGAGCTTTCTCAGGTCTCTATGTATTTTTGCCTTTTAGGAAAACTGGCAACATTGGTGCAAGATGAGATTTGTGTCTTTGCTGTGATTTTTCTGGATACTTAGTTTTCCAAGGCATCTTTGAAATGTCATTACTTTGCAGAGGCAACCACTGCCCTTTTAAATGGTTCTATTAAAATAAATTTGAGGTGCCCTGAAGCTTTCTCAGACAAATCCCAGCAATAATAAATTGAGCTCCCTTAGTGAATGATTGATATGATAGGCCTACCATTCAAAGTAACAGATTTTTCCTTCTGCTTTTAAGCAATACAAGTAAATACTTGTCTTTTTCTTTTTCTTATTTTTTTTCTTTATTTCAGAGGAGTAAATTTTAAATAAAATCGATAATGACATCAAGAGATTTGCCTTGGTATAACCTTTACGTAAGGCACCCTTTTGGTTTCTAGTAAGTTACAGTACTAGCAATGAGAGTCAAAGTATGATTTGATTGAAAAAGGGAGCTCTAACCACAGCTTTATTCATGGTTCTGCATTATTAGTATGTAGGATTACTTGTAATTATTTGTATTATTTCCCTTTCTACTCCACAGACAATAGCTATTCTAAAAAAATTTGTGGGGAAGGCATCCTTCTCTAAAGTCAAGGAATTTTCAAAGCTGGCTTTTAAAAGGTCACTAAGACATTCTAGTGTCTCAGAGGCTCAGAGGATCTGTCATTCCTACCCACCCCCCCACCCGCCCTCCTTTTTTTTTGGATCCTGACAGAAATATGGAAGAAGAAAGGGAATTCATTTGGATTCCTACCATGTGAAATTCAATGTAATTGAAGACAAAACCAGTACTTTTTATAACTGTTGACATTAATAGAAGCATAGAATGAATTTTTCCAGAAAAGCTGTATTCAATTTCCTTTTCCTTATTAAAAAAACCCAGTTTTCAGATGGTTGACGATGCCCAGTTATGAGCAGCATGTTTCAAGAATATTATTCTTAAAATAAGATCAATAACCAGATTTGTTCTGATATTTTTCAGATAAATTTCAGTTTAGTGAGATATTTAATTCTGTAGCTTTTAACAGATACATGATCGAATTCCACTGCTTGAGCATCTAACTAGCATCTTTACTGGGAATTGTACCAATAGGAATACATGTGTGTAGGTACTCATCTGAATACACGGTGTAGGGCTTTCCCTGACTCAAATGGTAACTGTGGAAAGCAAACCAACTTTGGCATGAAATTTCAATAATCTCACCTAAAATATCATTGGAAGAAATATCATGGCACCAAGCAGCATACATTTTATTTACATGCAAGTGAAACTCTCATAAGTCATCCGGAAAAAAATATTTTTCCTGCAGAATAATTGCTAAGTGCTTCGTATATTTAAGTACCTATTAATTTTTGGATAGGTATTATGAAAAAGTATGCCAGAAAAATGAGTAAGTAATATAAGTCTTCATATGTTCTCTTTTTTCCCTTTTTTATTTGTACCACTGAATTTAGATTTGAGGTTTGAGCAGAAGTAATGGCCAATTATGGTAATAGTTTGAAGATTGTTACAAAGCTAGTCATTCAACTGCTAAAACCATCACCTCTCATCTCTGTTGCAACAGCTTTTTGATGTTTGTTACAGACTTTGAAATTATTTTTTTAAATGTTACAAATCACTTCATATATTGCTCATAGAAAAGCTGTTGTATGGCTGCAGAGATTTAAAATTCTCCTTTCAGTTCATGCTTATATTTACTTAAAAATAAGGTGTTAATGCCAGTATTTTGAAAGGAAAAATATTGGCTTAGCTGAAGACTGCGTCTTCTTGTGCATGAGACAAATCTGACTCCATCTGGTAAATGTCAAGGCTGTCATGGAGTAAAGACAATTCAAAGGAGAGTGAAAGATGCAGTTGTGCTCCCTCTCCCTGCAATTCTAATTGCATGTCTGTGTGTCATTGTATTTTTTGAATATCTGCCTCAAGGCCGACATGAGGAGAATGTTGTTTTCACCTTATCCACCAATATATCCAAACATATTGTTGGCTTTTCTTTCTTTATTTTTTTTTTCAAAAAAGAAATCCCTGACATTTGTGTCACTGGAAGGTTAGAAACATTTTCAAATCAGCTGCATCTTTTAACTCTTTGTGCGCTGTGTGGATCCCAGTGGGAGGAGCCGATGAAAAACATAGAGAACATTGGCAAGGAATTTACAAGCCTAATGTGATGAAGGATATATATTCATAATGTGAGATGACTCGGGCATGGCAGGCTGCCCATTATACTGTTCTTCGTCTCCTCTTCCCTTCTCCCACCTTTGTTTTAATGATCAAAGAGTGAACTTTTGAATCGGTGAAACAGGCTCTCTGAAGACCAAAGTGGCTTCTCTTGCACAAAGTGCACATCTTGAATGACAAGAATACCTATGCAAAGGTGGAAAAATATTGCTGAAAAGCGTCACTCCTTGATTTGGTATTCTGCATAGGAGTAGTAAGAAAGAATGACTTCTTCCCTTCATATTTTTAATATAGACTTTTGTTCCTTTATTGAATATGTACCCAGATATGTATTCCAAATTACCTTGCTGGAAGAAGGTCCATAGGCATTTGAGACCTTAAATGGTAACAGGGATTTTGATGGCAGGCCACTGCTGCAGATGCTGGAGCAGATGTGTCTGCAGGCACCTTTTTCCACTCTGCATAGTAAGTCAGAATAATGTTTCAATACTCCATCTCATGGTGGAGAAGAAGGGTTTGTCTCTTGGACTTGATTGGCTTGTTTAATAACTCTCTTCATATATTTGTTTTTGTGGAAATGTGTTGGAGATAAGGTAATTTCTACATATTCTTGGCTGAAATACCAAGTTAAGTATCTCAGAAGGTACTGGACTTGGATGCTTCATTACTTTGTAAAACCTTGAGCCATTTTATAAATAAGAATAACTTCAGAGCTCTGACAGACAGTAACTGATTTGTCTCTGCTGTGTGCTACAACTTTCATCCAGGCCTGTGCTGTCATTTTGCTCAGCAGTAAATGGGTAACTTTGGGCAAAAATTTGCAAAATTAGTTACCATAACCTCAGCCATTTGGTGGGCCACTGGGGCTTGAACAGACTTCTGTTTTTCAAAGCTGACTTTTTAAACCCAAATCGTGCCACTGCACATGATCAGGTTGATATTTAACTGTGAAACTTAAGATTGCAGTGTGCCTGTGCTCTCAGTTCTGCATCTGTCCTACTTCAGGCTCTGCTCAAGAAACTTGCCTTTGACGGTCCTGACTCTTGAGGATGTGGTACTTTTTTTTTGTATGTTTACTAAATTTTACAAAATATTTTATATACTATACTCGCAAATATAATGCCATCTAAATGCTTGATCTTATCCTTGAATATAACCTTAAAAAAACCCAACCAACCAACCAAACAAAAAACCCTTTAAATAACATCAGTAAGGAGGAACTGCAAGTGAGTTAATACAGATGATTAGGGTAATTTTATGTCTTCAGAAATAATTTATGGCTTTTAATAAAAATGGACCTAATGAAGTATGACCTTCAAAATGTATTTATTAGTTTGTATTTTTCAGTTAATTTCGTTTACCAACATCATCTAATTGGGAAGATGCTTGTTTGTTGATTTTGCTGGGAAATATTTATATTTGTGTGTCTTCTTCTCCAGTGTCTGAATTCATGGTGTCTCTGCAATCCAACTGTGAATGTTTCTGCTGTACTAAGTAATATAAGGAGGGAGGTAACAAAGTAGAAGGATGCAACAGAGTGGAGCTCTGGGGATCAGCACCCCAGTTGCTGGCACGTCTTTAGGGACCTTGCAGCACCCAGACAGTTTCTCACGTGGCACTTGTAGCCACTCAGCACACCAGATGTGCCCCTGCCCAGCAGGGCAGTCCACAACCCAGGCTGGGGCCATGATGTCAACGTAACACTTTAATGTTAGATTTAGAAAAAGAAAATTATACATTTTGCTCTCTCTTTCTTCCTCCACTCCCCAGATACTGGAAGTGCAAGATTCATGTCAATATTTCCAAAATATTTTGGCCCTATTTTTTTTCTTAATCTGTTCTGAACTATTTAGGAGTTGTTACTTATTTTTTCTGTCTTGCTTGTTTGCTACAGCAATGAGAGAAAACTTTGATGTATGAATATTCACTGCACTGTACAAAAAAATTATGAATCATTGCATGTATTTCTGCTTCCTAGAGTACAAATATCTTACTCAGTGTATTTCATAATGAAATATATTATTACATTTGCCTGAAGCCTACAGTTCCACTAATGGGAATCATAGTTCCCATATGAAAAGTTGACAGAGTTTCTGTCACAAGCAGGTTTTAAGGGATTTTGAAAGAGTCTCTACATTATTTTTGTATCTGTGTATGTTATTTAATTGTGCTTTGCTCTACAGTAAAGTACTGTTAGTAAATGTTATTTTTGTGTGTGGTGGTAGATGAGAAGATGTCTCAAAGAAGATGGTGATGAATTGACTTTGGCAATATATATGTTATTTGCCTCCTTTTTGTTATAAATCCTACCTCATTTTCTTTATTCTTGGGCAAAATCACCATTGCTTCCTAGCATTTTGCTGAAACATAGCACTAGCATGTCACTAGATGAATAGGAGTTAATTTGAGTCCGAACATAGATACACAGGAATATGTTTCATAGCAATTTGTGCTTCATCTATATATTTATTCTAGTGAGAAGAAGCTTCCAAATTACTAGACTTTTATAGGTAGTCTTAAGTTTAGTGTGAAAAGAGTGTAGGAATTCTAAATAAGGATCAGTCATCACCCAATTCTTGCATTCTTTGAAAAAGAAACATCAGCTAAGTCTTCAAGTGTTTATTCTTCCATCAGAATAGTACGTCCAGCATGCACTTTAAAGTATTGTCCCACATTTTACAATGACAAAATTTAAAAGTAACCTGTTTATGGTTTTTGTTTTATTTCCATGCAGAGAAGGAAGTATTAGTAGTTATTATCTGAAAGGAAAAGTGACAAGTAATTTATAAAAGGGACTTACCTGGATTTAAGACAAATTACTTGAAGATCCAATATTTCGTATCCTCTTGCAACACAAATCAGCATAGTACCTTTGTGTCCCTAAAGGCATTATTGTGCTCATATCAGAGCTGTGAAAAAACTGTTGTGTTTCTGCCCCCAAGGCATTACAATTCACTGCCCCCTTTTGCCTACAATTCAACTTCTCACTCACCTGTGAAGTAGGGTAGCTGAGGTGTAGGTGCATGTTTGCTTCTGTCAGTTCTAGAGGTGTGATAACCTCTGGCAAAGGAATGAGTAAGATAACAGAGAGATAACGGCAGTCGTGTATTTGAGAATATGTAAAATGAAATTACTAAAAGATCTGCTAGGAGTTCCAGAACTGTAGAAACTGTCAGAGACGTGAGGCAGGATGTGTTGGTGCTTGACTCTTTCACTGCTCCTGACCAAGGTTATAGTACCTAATTTTTTCTTACTGTTGAATTTCCTGTGATTATATTCCTGCCAGGCAAATGAGTAAACATGTTTATAAATGACACCTTATGTGAAGAACAAATCAGGATGAAAATCTTCAAGGAGAAGAAATAAGAAAATTAAACCAGACTCAAATTTTCTAAATTCTATGAAAAAAAGTAATTTCCTTTAGAATTGTTCTTATGTTCCTAAGAAGAAACTTAGTATCTAAGGTACCTGGAGCATATTAGGAGTTTTCTCTATTTCTTTCTTTAGCTTACTCTTCTTCTCTTCCTCCATTCCTCCCTCCCTTGCTCACTCTTTATATCTGTGCTCTAATAATTTGGTCTAAAATGCATATTGCAGTTCAAGGCCAGTCATTTCCTACTATTCACAAAGTAGTAAACTATTCCATGACATCAACTATTTTAAATGATCCTTCTGCTTGATTATTTGGTTGGTTATTTAGGAGTAATATTGGAAATATTAGACTACTTTGAGAATATAAATCATATACCGCCAGACAGACGGGAGTTTGCCTTGTCCAAAAATATAAGATATATATGACTCATTTTATCTTTGGTTTTCCACTGTAAAGAATGGGTGTCAGCTTCCTGTGTAATTTTGATTTGTTTATCCAGCAGTTTTGTTTGTCCATGCAGTTTTCTCTTTGCCAGTTGTGGTCTATATTTGGTTTCCATAAAAGGTATGTTTTCTTTGAGGCTATCTTTTTTTTTTTTACTATTGCCAAAACCACAAGTGATGCACCATTACTTGGACTTTTGTTCTTAATTTAAACTTGGCATAGTGTCTTCCTCTGGTGTAAAACATGAAATAAAATCCTTTCTGACATAAAATCTAGGAGGTAACTCCTCCATTTGAGATTGAGTGTGGGTTCTGTTGTATCGAGTGAGCTTTTCTACTTTCCTTGCATTAGGAAGTGGGATATAAGGGATAAGGCAAGAATATTTACCTGATGGTTGAATATTTACTGGGGTCAATTTGTCTTATGGAGTATAGGGGGAAGGCTGTAATAAGACATATAGAAGTTAAAAGTTGGGGAGAGGTAGTTTATTTTGACAAGGGTGTTCCATCAGAAAGCTGTACCGATTCTTTCTTACTTTTTTCCCTAGTCTGAATGACTTCGGTGTCTTTGAGCAAACTGGAAATATGTGAAAGTGGAAAAAATTGGTTCCAGTTGCTAAAACATAAACACATGTGGGTTTGTCCAGTAGCAATGGTAATAAGAAGTTCTGATGTAAAATATTTGTTAGACTATGACAGCAGTTGAGAAAGTTTCTTTTCCTTTCCCTGCTTTTTTATCCTCCTCCTCCACCCCTCGTCTCATTCCTTCTCCCCTTCATCCCCTTCCTCCATTTCCTTTTCTTTTTCTTTACTTACTCTCTTTACTTCTTTTTTGTATTTCCTTCCTTATAAGACCAAACTTGAAATGCCAAATTGGTGTGAAGCATGACAAATATGGAAGAGTGGACCGCAGGGAGGTAATAGATGTGAAAGTCCAAAAGTTTCCTGTATTTCACCTTGTATTGTAAATGCAATTTATTTATTCATCCTGGAAAGAAAGGAAATTGCAATATCATATTTTATGTTATGCAGTGTTAGCCAAGCATACCCAAAACAATCTGTGAAGAGCATATACAAAATTTCTGTGGGTAAGATGGTGAGCTTGCTTACCTCCTGCAGGCTATGGAGACCTCTTATTTTGTCATGGTTGTCCCATCTATTTGCCCACTCCAAAGATGTGTCACTGCAATCTCAGACACCACCTGCTAAAGTTTTTCTGAGAAGGGGCTGTGAAAGTACAGCCTTTGGCTTTTCTCAGCCCTTCACCTCTATTGAAATTGGTATGAGTTCAGTCTATGTTTGTTGCAGTACAGAATATCATAAGCTAGTTTCTAATTATTTACCTTTCTGCCCTTTGTTTAATAATTTTTGTTCTGAGAGAAATAGCATCAAGTTAGAGGCCAACACAAGGCTGTTGATTTATCTTGTCTTAGCCACACAGAAGTTGCTGTGTTTGAGCTCTTTAGTGCCGTCTCTATCTGGGATACAGAAGGGAGAAGACTTGGTTTATACAAGCTATGCTGCTTTGTCACAGAGTCTCTTTTCTTGCCTAGTTCTGAAGTGAAAAATGTTGCTATTTGCCTTCAAACAGTGGGGAAAAGAGAGTATACCTTTCTATTTGTTAGAGCAACTCAGTTCAGATATAAATAGTATCAGCTTGGAACTTCAGAGGGATGGTTCAGCTACACTTTATAAATAAAGGTGAAAAAACAAATGAAACAAATTGAATAACTAACCTAACTCCTCCTTAGAAGAAGATCAAATACTGTGCTACTTGGCCTAGACATGTAAACATGAATCTCCAGGTGTCTGTATCCTTGCTGTTGGGATGTTTGACGGTGCAAGTCATTCCAGCTTCATTCCTACTGACACTTTTAACTGATGCTTTTCTGAAATTTTCAATGCAAAACCCGCAAGTGATCCTAGTACTAGCTATACCAGATTTAATATTGTCACATGAATACAACAGCAGGGTGGGATCTATTGGAAAAGCAAAATTTCATTTTGTAGTGTACTAATTTCTTCATATCTTTATCAAAATTTTCAGTCAGGTATAGTCTGCATTGAAAATAAAGGAAAGAAGTCTCCCATTTATATAAGAGCACAGTTAAATAGTGCTTTTGGCATGCAGGGTGTGACTTGTCAGTGTTTGAATCTGAGTGATGAAGAATGCAGGTATGCAGTTCAAAATCCCCATTTCTGTGCACTGCAACTGAGAGGAGCATGCCTGAAAAGTCTGGGGAAGGCAGCACTCTGTTAACTATAGTTCTGGCTAAAGTCTCACAATTGGTATAAGAAATTTCTGTTGCTTTAGGGTTCTCAAGTGTAAACGTGGTAGTTTATTGCCTTCAGTACAAAATACTGAAATGGCTAATTTTTGTAATGATATCTAGTAGTAAAAGAGACGTAATACATTGAAACTATTGAAATTCTCTACAAATTTAGATTTTTTTTCCCCAAAAGAAAGGCCTGCAGTTTCTATGGCACTTTGATTTCTTCAGGATTTCCATGTACAGTTCATTGGAAAAATCACATACAAACCACAGTTATGTAGCATAGCTTATTAGATCATTTCTTTTTTTGATAGGTTTCTATATATGATCTAGTAGAGAATCCATGAGAGCCGCATTATATCACTAGGTATTTCTATTGCCACTTACAAGAATAACAAAATTGAATTTTTTTTTTAGCAAGGATCAATTAGAAAAATGAAGAGGTAAGACTTTAAGCACAAGTCAGAGGATGCTGTAGTCAAGTGAACTCCCCAAAGTATTAGAAGTCTGCTTTGTTGCTCTTAAGTTCCTTGAATTTTTTTTCCTCTTAATCCCATCCAAGATATTCTCCAGCCATATAAAATGAACTTTTGTTTTTATGCTGTTCTCAGGGCTTAGTTGAGAAAGAGGAGTGCAGCTGTGATGGCCTTGGCCATAGACTCCTTTTCACTGAGACACATTCCTTTCTCCTTGCCTGCATCACTGGGCTCTTGTCCAAAACCAACTACATCGTGTTTATATTGTGTCCTCCTATGCTTTAGCCTTCCTTAGGATCCTGTCCTGCTCAGCCCTCACACTATGTCACATTCATTACAGCAACTTCTTTATTCCCCTTTCCTCAGATTAACTTATGAGAACTGTGTCACATCACTTTGTGCTGAGAACATTTAATATTTTTTTGGTTAGAAAAGATATGGACAAACTGTTACATGGATACCATGGGAAAAAAAAAAAGTCTTCATCAGCAAAAATTATTAATACTCTTCATAATTTTAGCTTCAGCTTGATTTTCTAAGGATGTTCAGGTTCTGTCAGTCAGAATTTCTAAAAGAGCTAAAGCTTCAAGTGCCAGACTGTCATCCAAGACTTGTCTTGGATTGCATCGTGCCTTTCTCCACTCTTCTGCTTTGGATATTGCCACCCTTGGTCCAGTGTTCTTAAGACTGAGCCATTTGCTTCTTTCAGCAGAAGTACATGGCTGCTCATGCAAAGGCTTTTTACTGGCTGAACAAAGTAGTGAATACAAATCGACAGGTAGTTCCATTTTCATGTGCCTTTAAAAACATTCTTAGCCACTTTACTCTTACAATGAAAAAATTATGTGAAACATTCTAATAAATTTGTGTTGATGTGTCTTGCTGCAGAAAATTAGGTTAATCTCATTTTCATTAAAAAGTTACTCTTTCTTGTGTGGTTCACTTCTGGGTGTTTATTGCAGTTCAGGTTTTCAATAATGTGACAACTGCATGCTTTCTTTATGCAAAAGTGGAGAAAACAAAACTGCCAAAGGTTATTGAGAGAAATGCATATAGCTTGCACAGCCCTGCAATTTAATGTACCAGTGATTGATTTAATAGTTTGAGCCTTTCCTTCCCTTTCTGATCACCTTCCTTCTTTTCCATTCCCTTTCCTTTTGATCAAATAAAAATTACATTGAAAATCTAAGTCTCCCTAGAGTACTAGGTCACTTTTTACCATGAAAGCCAATGATATTATGAAAATATATGAGGATCTCCCTGAGGCCCTATGTTATAGTTTTGTATCTAGTGTTTATCAGTGATTTATTTGTCTGTTATGCACTGCTCCATCTCTAGATATTGCAAATATCTTTTCCAGCTGACATGTCTCTTGGCTCATAAAATTTTCTCTAAATGAAAAATATTGCAGATCTGGCCACAGTAAATAGCAGGGAAATAATTTCATGGTGAAGGGTTATCCATAAACAAGTTATCCACCACATCTTCCATCAAGTATCACAAACATAGCAGTGCATTTTCCTATCTACATATGCTGTGTGTTTTGTCAGAAGCATATAAACACAGCCAAATGCAACTTAATGAACTCTTTTTTTTTTAATTTATTTTTACTTAGGAAAGAAAAATATTTCTTCCCATCCCTTTTTAATATAAATGACAAAACACATGAGACTTCTTAATATTTTCTTTTTTTCTTTTTGGATGTAAGGGAGGAAGAGCATCTAATGTTGAAATTTCAGTGACACATCATGGCAAGTGTATTTACCAGAAGTTTTTATAGAATCTGATTCACTACACAAATATCTCCTTTTGGTGTTTTTAAAAAAATTTTTGAGGTAGTTTTAAAATCCAGTCACTCAGTGACAGTCCATCAGGCTATAATCTGTAAAGTGTAAAGCAAACTGGGTACACTTGGAGTTTTTTGAAACTGAGGCAAAGATTTTTAAAAGTGCAATTAGCATGTAGCTACATATAATTGTGTAAAAGCCCCTTCTGGAAATTGCCTAGAGTGTACTCTGCCTAGATGATCCACTGGCCTTGAGTGCTGGTGTGTCTCTGCAAACCCAACTGCATGGCTGAGATAATGCGAGTAGTCCACACCCATCTGTGTATCGTCACCCAGGACATTTGAATTGAGGGCTCACAAGAATTTTTAGAATAAGAATTAGACAAAGCAGTGTATCATTTAGTGAAAAGCCTGATCTGGAAGACATTAATGTTCCTGATGCTTTACTATGTCCTTTACTGTGACTCCTGTGTCACTGTGTTAATGCCACTAACAAACTGGATGGAGTCTCATGTTCTTGTGGCAGCAGTTCTGCTTCTCCTGAAGAAGACTGACTCCTGCTTCCCATTCCAGCTGTACATGATGCACTCATCCACTTAAGGTGACTTTTAGCACTTTTAAATTGACAACCTTTTGGCAGTTTGCAAGATGGAAAGTAAAGAGAAAGAAAATGAAGAGTATAAAGTTTGAATTTAGATTTTTGAAAACAGATTTTTGAGTCCCTGAAAATTTATCCTGGCCACCAACTGACACAAACAGGCATAAAATACCTGTTGGGGAGCACCTGGCCATAAGGACATTACCTTATTAAATACAAATTTCTTTTAAATGTTGCACTTAGATATTTTTTGGATAATTGGATGGAAGACATAAAGCTGGGTCATCCCATTGGGCTAAAACTGCTGGACTTCCTGACAACCATGGCATTGTTCACAAGGTGAAACCTCGTTTGAAGAGTCAGGAAGGTTCAGACTCTGGGTGGGAAAGAGCAGGAATTTCCTGTGTTCTAGACTTAAGCTTCAGCCATGGGATTATAGCTTACCTGTAGAGGTCAGTGTGTTAATACATGTTATTTGATTTAAACTTAAGTAATATTCATGAGTTTACCTAATTTCTTTGTATGCATGAATAGTGCTCAGGGCCCTCTGCATCTACATGTACCCAAATACACACATTTTTATTATTTTTATGTGCATGGAGTAGCACAATTTTCCAGGAAATTCCCAGCTAAGAAATGACTTCAGGCTGCAGATCACTCTTCTGATCTTTCTTCTTCTCATGAATTTTAAACCTGCAGGAAATGCATTCTCACACAGCTGAAGGGTGAAGTAATTATAGGTTTTCTTTGCTTTGGACACTCTTATTTCTCTGGGGGTTCCTTTCCTAAATGTGGAGCACAAGAACCAGCTAAATAAACCAGGTGTCAGAACTTGATTCACACAATCATTTTTATACTGAACTGAGTAGCTGAGCTTTCTAGACTCCTGAACTCTGCTAAAGCTATAAGGATTCTCCTGTGTAAAATTAGGATGTGAGGCATTTAACATTGCAAAAACTGTTTTTCATTAAGTTAGGCCCAAGCATTGCAGGATAAATTCATGTGTGTTAGGAAAATTGTTGTTTGAATTTGATGTGATTATGTAGACGAACAAAACATTTCTTTTTCATTTTGCCTACTCTCATTTTTGGCAGTCATTATTAGATTTTAAGCTGGAATCTTTTCGTTAATAGGGAGTTGCTGAAGTTCAACCCTGAATTTGTATCAGTTTTTACTTTAACAATTATGAAAAACAGATTTGAAAATCTCTGGCCCATGCTAGAAAGTGCTCCATCATTCTTATCTCATGATTAGCTGCTGTCTTATAAAGAAAACAGCATATTGCACTTTACACTTGAATGGCTATAATTTATTAAATAAGAAATAAGGTACATTTTGTACTATCATCTGCATTTTGGACTATGCTGTACTTACCTACACGCAAAGGCTTATCCTGCGGCTTTTAAGAATGGTGGGAACATCACTTGGTCTTGAAAAAGTAATTTAGGTCCTTTTGACTTTCATGGATGTTATTTCCATGGTTACCCATAAAAGAAAGAACTTTGATAAAAATACTCCTTAGCTGAGGTGTTGTCTCAGGTTGAAGTAAATAGTTTGAAAATACTAAAAAAATAGACAAAACAATTTTCCCTTGTTTTACAGTTTGAATGTGAGTTTTAGAGGAGAGAACTTGCCAAAAGCAGACTGCTGGGAACAGAAGAACATAGCTAAGAGAGTGAGTGGCTGTGCAGGACAAGAACTGGGTTTTGGGATACATTTCTTAATTTCCAGTCTGTTCCTCTGAAATAAGGCTCTGATCCTTCAATTCTATGCTGGTTTTCCCACTACAGGATTGCAGTATTCATCCTGAAACATTTGACATGAAACTGATGGGTGCTGATGCTTTTCAGGAGGATTGATGTAGTAGCACCAGCTACAGCACACTTAGAAGTATTTCCATTTCTTGATTAGTAAAATCTACATAGGAGTTCTACACTTGCCAGATAGAACTGGCAGCATGTCCTAGTGTTGTGTCCATTGGTTCAGTTTCTTTAGTAGAAACAGCACTGACCCCAGTGTAGAGCCGGGGTAGCCCAACAGTGATGCAGCCAGTGCTGGCTGCATGCTTATAACATCTGTTGATAAAAATATTTCAAAAATCAAAGAAGTAAAAGTGTGTGTGTATATAAAAGCAATTCAAAACATTACACTGCTGCTCCAAGAATAGTGGTGCTATTGGCCATTTTGTTTTTCTGAACTGTGTTGCTTTTTAGTCAGGACATACTAAGTCAGGATATATTAAGGCAGTGTTATATTAAGTGGTACAGCCCTTAAAACTGGCTCTTAAAATAGTTTAATGTAAATATAGTTACAGGTAATAGATTCTTCTCTCCCTTTGAGGAGTGCTTGTCTTAAGTTCTTTTTAGAGGAACTGTAAGGACTATAAAGGGATGCTGATTTTCTGAACTCTTACTTTCTTCTTAAAGCTCCAGTGAGTTCAAAATGCTTCTCCTTATTAAAAAAAGTCATTGTGTAGTGCATTGAGCAAACTTTAGTCCTAGAAGTAGGACATCAAATATTATTCTATTATTAGAAACTTCTTTATTATTTAAGAAGCAGGAGTAGCACATTCTTAATGTAAATTATGCATGGGAATTAAAAAATTCCTGGGTGACTGGAGGTACAAAGCCAATTTAAGCTCTGAATTGTTGAGGTAGTTTGAATATCTCATTTTAAATGAAGTACAGAAAACAATTATGATCTTGTGGTAAAGTTCATGAAAAAGCTGCAGGGATTTATAATTTCTGGTTCTACTGTAAGGTGACTTGTTTGGTTTTGGAGAAACAGTTTTCTCTGTGCCCAAGTTCCATACCATTAAAGGAGAAATAGCACTGCAGAGACAGGCTATGATGATAAATGTGTTGGGTTTTAAAAACAGTTCCTGTGCTGATTGCAATTTAAAAAAAAATTTAGAAACCCTATCAAAAATGCAGTACAATGATATCTCATTATCTCTCTTTTTAAAATCAGTCTTGACATAAGGCTGCTGTATGTTGGCTTCAATTTCTTAGTTTTTTTTTAAAATCTCCTTGGCACATACAGAATGCTTGATTGCCAAGAACAATCAATTTATAGAGATGAGAATGGCTTCCAGAACTGTGAATATTAAATGATGTCTTAAACATTTTCTGTAAAAATATATTGGTGGTTATGTTTGAATGGGTGAATTCTGACTGCTTCGATCGCTCCTTCAATAGTTATGTAGTAATGTAAAACTCCTCTTCCTTAGTTCTTTTTACTCTCTAAAGACCAAATCCAGTTCTCATTAGTGGGAGTGTTAAGAGCAACTGTTTTCAACAACTGCAGATGAGGTCAGTGAGGGCACGAAGTTAAAAAAAAAAGTTGAATTGCAAATTTGAAATCCCAGATTGTACTTAACTGTTTGGTAAAGATGAATGAAATGTGTGGAACATTCAGCAATCCCTAGTGGCAAGATCCTCAAAATTGTCAGGGCCTTCTGTTTCCCTCTTTCTGTGGCAGTAAGGCATCTTAATGTTTCTGAGAATTTGGATTTAATTGACATATCTAAAGCCCCAGTTTACAAATAAAGGCTAGGTTTTCAAGGTGTCTTATCATGCAAATAGGAATTTGTGGAGTTTTGGAAATACCCTTAAGAATTTACCAGCATGCTAGGCAAGAAATGCCTTTAAAAACCAGACAGAAGTGACTTCTAGACTAGAGTTAAACACAGATGTTTAAGATTATTGACTCCTTTTTATGTCAGTGGGAGTTAGTTACAGATGCTTAAGCACCTTTGCAGATTTGATCATTGGGATGTGAGAGTACTTTATACTTCTGAATCCATGTCTCTGTATGCAGTCATCTAAATATCTATCCCTAAGGATGAATACATGCTTCATCCCATGTGTATTCAATGGCTTCCTGTGGGTTCAATTTTAAACTGCAATAAATTGCAAGCTTCCAGTACTTTTTATGGGAATTAGATGATAAAACATCTAATAGTTTTTCTGTTTCAAGATGGATTGCAGCATGTTCCAGATACAAATGAGCTCTGCAGGTTTCTGAGCTGTGTAGTTGAAGTGTCAGGAGTGGACAAACTGTTTGTAACTTGGTGTTACAAACTTTTAACACCAAGTTCTACACAAGTTACATTGCTTTGTCAAATATGTTAACCCATAGAAAGAGCCATACTGCCCTGGATCACTTAAAGCAGCTGCAGTCTCTTTTAAAATAAATATTTCAGTGCTTTCAAATGCTTTCTTTGTTTCTTGTATTTGCTTAAGCACCACTGTTATGAGTGCAATGTAAATCTGGAAGTATTAGACATGTAATAGAATGACTCCATCTTGGCACCACTGTAAATGCAAATATAGTCATTTGTCACCCCTGGGGTAGCTAAACAATAGGGTGGGTCAATATTCTGTGTAAAAGGAAAAGAGGTGGGCACAGAGCACCTGTAACTGCATTACTGAGGGTATATCAACAAGGCAAAATAGTCAGGAGTCCTCCTGAAAAATTAGAAATGTGAAGAGAAATCTACTATTATGCCATTAGGGGAGAAATATTAGATGAATATGGAAACTATAAGCAAGAGTTCTGAAAAAAGATTTCTGGAATCAGAAGGGTTCAGAACACCACAGGAAGGACCTAAAATCAGAATTAATATTAAAAAACTAAGGAATTGATCTTGATCCAGAACTTCTACTAAGGAAAAAATTACATAAAAACAATTGACCTAAAACCTAAAATCTTGCCTTGCTTAAGACAATATAAATCTTTTAGAAGGTCCTGATTCTGCATATATTGGATGCAAGTGAAGATTCCTTTTGTGTTTAATGGATTTACAAATCGGTTTTAGGCTGCTAGATCATACTTGCTTGCACTATGGGATAGAAAAAATTCTTGTTCTTGGAAAAGAGCTAATGAAAGCAATATCAAGAATACTCTTGAGAGTTACTGGGACTATGCATATGAGTGAGTGTACAAAGACTTGTAGGATAAGGACAGGGAAAGTAAATTATGTGGCTCTCCAGTATCTCTGTGTAAACTCAGTTTTAATATGAAGATTTTTGTTTTTCTTGGCCCTTCACAATTTCTTGCTTTGTTTTTGATAGGTTTTTGAGTGTATTTATTTTGGTTTTAGGGGCAGTAGTTAAAGTAGGGAAAGATGTAATTGTCTTTTCTTTTTGCTTAATATTTTAAGTCTACAAAATAAAACCCATAATTATTCAGTTGGCTAATTGCATATTTTTTCTGGCTCATTGTTATCAGTGGACAGTAATTTGTTGTCATAGATGGTCTGTTGGGAAAGAGAGTTAGTCTAGTCCAGTGGTGATAGAACAGACAGGAAAATGAATTACTGAATTACCTCAGCACACATTTCTTGACTGCTTTGAAGATTCCATGCTTGTTTCTTCACTCTGTGGAGAATGGCACAGAATATTCCATGGGTAAAATCAGTGAGAAACAGTCCTTCAGCAGGGCCAGACTTGTGACAACAAACTTAATATGCTTAAAAACCCTTCTTTTTAAATAGAGTGATATTGGTTTTGTGTACTAATTAGGATACATGTTGTTCAGAGAACTTTATACTTTGAACATTTCATGTGACAGTGTTTAATTGTCACAGATGAGGATTTTCACTCTGTGGTCTGTGGTTTCTTGAGGTGGCTTCCAATATACTACACAGTGGTTGAAGTACTTCCAGGAGGTCCACACAGAGGCCTTTACTGCTAGCAAAGTATCAATTCTTAAATCTTTTGTGGCTCCATTTATAATACTTTAAGTTCCAAAATAATTTTTGTACCCTGCATTTTAAAATAGGAATATTTCTTAGCCTGCAGATCAAGTTCTTCAATATTAGGGCTATTGCCATCGAGATAACTGTAGTCGTGCTTTTTCTGAAAAGTCAGGAGAGGACAACCATAGAATATGTAAATATTGGTGTGAGTGCTAAAGTAGAATCCCATAACCAGGAAATGAAAAGTTAACATTAGGAATACAAGGAAAAAAGATGGGTCATAACACTTCATAAGTGTTACCCCCATTGATTTAAGCCTGTTGCATCTAACCCCCTTCGCACCATTCTAATGGTAATTTTAATACAATCATGCATGCACATATCCAAAGAAAAAGTGCATTGGAATTGGTGGCTCTGGGATAGGCAACTTTAGGATATTTCCTTCTTAAAAAACGGTCTTCAACGTGACCACAATCGAAAAGCAGTACTCCAGGTTATCTTTGGCCAGACATTGAGTATAACTGAAAGAAAAAAATATTCTGTGTTAAAATATGTGGCAAGGAGCAGAGTCTTGGCTAGGTCCCAGGCAGTTAGTGGTCACAGGTGATCCTACTATGTAAGAGCATGAGAACTATGAGTTTACTCCATCCCCTGAAAACCAGCAAGGGATTCTCCATCTTGCTTCATGAAGTTTTTTTTGTGTCTCAGCATAGGATGGCTAACCCAAGGGTTTCTGTGCCTCTTATTTCATGTTTTGAGGGTTTGAGCAGGACCAAAGTAGAGACTACATCTTCTCTGACCTCCTGTGTTAAAGTAAATTTCACCCTAAAGGCCTCTTTTGGAATAAACAGCTTTTATTTCCTTAAGTAAAAACAGAGTTTCTTCTGATTTGCTGAAACCAGATAAAAGAATCCAAATCCATTCAGTTCTGTTTGGTTTGGGTTCTGAAGAAAGGTTTCATCTCAGTTGGGTTCATACTGCAATTTATTTTTTTGAGGATTTTTTACATTAGGGAGAAGAGAGGGGATGTGGAAGGGAGAGATAACTATGTTAAATCAGAAGCAGCTCTTTTCTAAAAAGAGTTGAGAGTTCCTTTTTCCATAATTAGCACGGTTTTTAAACTGCTGACAGGGCTGCATTGCTGCTTATTATGAATAAAAGCTGGACATGGATAAAGTTGGGTTGAAATCTTGCCCGGAAGGTTTTGAACACAGAACTATATTTTATGTTCAAATGTTATATTTTTATCTTAATTTTATGTCCCTTTTGACTACTATTATGAGATTAAAGTTAGATGGATAAAGTCATTTGAGAAGCTGGATAAAAGTTAAATTGCCTGAGTCAGTTCAAACAACCAGAAACAAAGATGCATTCTTCCTGGATTGAAAGGATTACTTCTGATCATTAAAATGGTCTTTTGTGACATTGAGATGAAGCAACATTATATGATAGTGCTCAGACTTGATTCTCCCCATTCCACTGGAGTACTCTTTCCTACCAGCTGTTACTATCATCAGTTCATTGTTTTCAGGTTGGCTCTAAGGATCTCCTCTCATTAAAGAAACATCAGAATGATCCTTCTGGGCATTTTCGGGGTATCAAGACATGAAATAATTTAATTAGTGTCATAATAGAGAATGTTTTTCTGTAGTCTGGCAAAACATGATAATTAGCAGAAAGGCTGCAACTATACAGTGCTACTGTCAGTCAGGCTTGACATAGAGTGCTGTGGGGATGTTGTGTGCATCGATTTGTATCTGAATGCTAGTGGTAGCAGTAGCAAAAAAGCCCCCAATGGCAGTATTTAAAGCTTGGGTCTGATTTTTTGCTTTGTATCTTTGCATCACTCACCTGCAGTTTGAGGACAGAGAAAGTTTGGGGTTTGTTTTGTGAAGATATGTTTCTATTTAATCAAGAACTGTTGCTGGGAGTGTTCAGGTGTTCAGTCAATATTACACAATTTATTTCCTATTTAACTTATAAACGGAGAATGTTTGATTGTTGTGTCATGAGCAAAATGCATGGGAGATGTGGAGACTTGACTGAATACCTGAGAAAAAATGGAATCCGTCCCTGCAGAAATGTCCTCTTGTCGTCCCATCAGTTCAGCAGAAGTGTATCTAGTAGGTGAAGGTGCAATAAAAAGTTCACTTGCAGATGAAAGTACAAGAGACACTTCTCATCCCAGTGTGTTGTCTCTGCAGAGAACTCTTAGGAATGGAAAACCTGGGAGTTGCAAGCTAGAGGTGTCACCACTTCAGGGATTTCTGTCCAAGAGGTGTCTTGATGGCTCATATGGAGATAGCATAGAATGAGAAGAGAAATGTAGCAAAGAAAATGTGCAGAATGCTAAATGGTTCAAGTGTGTGTATATATATATATATATATATATATATATATATATATATATATATATTTTGGGGCCTGTGTTATATTTTTTTACCCTTTTGTTGTTCTTGATAACCTCTTTTCTAGCTCCTTCATTTTGTGTGTATGGGAGCAATAACATTTCATTGCAAATTGTGCATTTTAGTCCAGATGAGAGTCATTTTCTTCCTACATGTTTTCTGAGATGCTGAGGACAGATGTCACAAACAGTTCTTTGCAGTGGTTAGCTTAGGCAAATCATTAGAGCTGTGTCCCCTATGTGCTATGCACAGCAGTGCCTCAGTGCCTCTTAAATGTCCTTTAGTAGGTCATCTGTCTAAAACCTGGGAGAACTGTGTTCTTGTTATAAAATTTATTTCATCTGTGTAATGAAGAGACAATTTAAAAAGAATGCTTTTTGAAATGCTTTTATTTCACTGTAAATCTTGTCATATGAAATGCTGTTTTGTACACTTGTGCAATGCATCAATAGAAACATAGTTCAAAGACTGAAGATAATTTCTTCAGTGTTTTAAGGCTGCCTATACTGAGCAGCATTCTGGATTAAGGATATTTTAATGGAAACTATTCACCTAAATTCAAAATCTTTGCTGCAACTATTGCTAAGCATTCCATAGAGCCATCTTTTATCTTTTCCCAGATCATAAGATAGATACTTTTTTTCTGTATTACTTGTTCAGTATTTCAGATATTTCAACAAGGATATCATTAAATGGAAAATCTCTCAGTATAACTTGTACTCCTTATGTCTAGCAGCTGTCAGTCTAAGGAAAACCCCAAATATAGAATCTTCTTTACTCTTTGATGAGAATGCTTTCCTCAGTGACCTTATGCTCCTAATCAGGAAAATTGAACTAAAATATTTCTTCTCTTTCTTCTTCTGTTTCTTTTTTTTTTTTTTTGGTTGGTTTGTGTTGGATTGGGGATTTTTGTTTGTCTGTAGGGTTTGGGGTTTTTGAAATTGTATAACTTTCCAGATGCAACTGCTAGTGCCCAGGAATTACAAGATGTATTTCTGCTTCAAAGTAACTACTCATATGAGATTCAGTATGAAAAAAGTAATATTGCAGGTGCCTGCAGATTAGCCTGTGCATTTTTGAGTAAAATATCTTCTATAGGTACCGAGAAGTCCATAACAACCATCCGTGGGAGTAGGCCAAAAAAATGGGGTTAGAGGATGTCGTGCATCATGGCAGGCTATCAAGCTTTGCTTTGCCTGCTTCTAGCACTGCATGACATGTCAGGTGTAAATGCAGGTGTTGTGGGAGGTTGTTTTTGTCTCTTAAAATAGCTAACATTAGAGTCCTATGGGTAAGTTTTGGCTTTTCTTGCTATTTTTACACATAATCTATGACACTTTGCTCAGTGTTGGTCTTTTAATAGTGAAAGTAACTTCACTACAGCTAATGACTTTGGAATAGGTATCTTATCAATATCTGGAAATTGTAATGCTACTGTGAGACAATAAATCGAATTTTTGGGCTTTTCTGTATGTGTAGGTATGAAGACTGAAATTTTTGAGATGAAATGTCAAATATATTCTGGGTTTTTTTCATGGAAACACCAGATTATATTAAAAATGGCAAAATGTTCTGTAATGCTCTCAGTAGTAATGGAGCTTTTCAGAGAACAAAACGCTCATGTTCAAGACTCCCAGCAGGAAAACACTTTCCACTGTGTGATCTGGTATCACCTGCACCTAGGGTAAGACACCTTTTTCTTGCTAGGAATCACTGAATTACAGAATAGTCAGGGTTGGAAGGGACCTCTTGAGATCATCCAGTCCAACCCCACTGCCAAGGCAGGGTCAGCTAGAGCAGGTTACACAGGAAAGCATCCAGGTGGATTTTGACAAATATACAAACGGCTCATGGGCAGCACTGCAGTTATGTTGCTGCTTCCCTCCAGGTCCCAAATCACTAAATCTCAGCAGATGCCTCTTCTGCCCACGCCTGAGTGCTCCGCTGGTGCTCCTGGCTCTGCGTGCCATGGGGCAGGAGATGCCACATGGGATGTGCCTTGTCCAGAAGCAGCAGCTCCAACTAATTCACTCACTGCATAACGACCTTGGTAAGTGCAGCTTAATGGGATTTTAAAGGGATTTGAAGCAAGATGTTGAGGTCTCATTTCAGTGCACTAGAACTCAACGGGAGAAAACCAGCAATATTTTCTTTTCATTTCATTTGTGGCATACTTTTCTAAATTATCAAAGCTGCACCCTTCCAAGCTGAAATTTTGGGGAACATACCTTCTGGAAGGCGTTTGGATAGAGTGCTTCCAACTGGAAAAATGTTTTGGCATGTCTCTAAATTCTGGGTCTTGATAGAAAAATAGTGGAAAAGCAAGTATTTTTTTAATGTGGGTAAACTCCTGGTGAAATTCTAAAATAGAACCTTTCATTTTATTTGAATTTTATCATGTTACAATTTGTTGTTCTAGAGGAATAGAAGGCTAAAGTGAGAAAAAAAAATTCTGGAAGTTGTTCAGTGTTCCATTAATAGTCCCTGATTAGGAGAAAATGTAAGAACAATACAGTAACAATAAATTATTCCAAGAGTGGCTGAAAAATGTGCATATATTCATGGAAAATCAGGGACATAAACTATGATACTTCGGATTGAAGAAAATTCATTATTTACTGTTTTTAATTGGGATTGGCACACTGCGGGAAAGGCAGAAATTCACATGCATGGAGAGAGGAAAGCTATAGTTTATACAGTCTTAAGAAATATTTGTGACAGCATGAATTTATGCACTCATTCCTAAAATGAGACTCAAGTAAGACGTAAGAAGTACACAAGTCTTGTGCCAGCTCTCTGCACAGGGGTGAATTTAATCTAGAATGAATAAGGGTCTTTTACTTATTTTATTTATTTTTCGCAGTCTCTCTTGGCCATTTCCTAACACTGTTTTTTAGACAGTATTTTGGAGAGCAATGCACCACCTGTAAATCAAATACCAAGGGCAGTGTTTGTAGGAAAGTTAATATATTACTTTAATCTAAATCAACATCTTGCCTTTATGGCTTACTGAAATGTTAATAAATACACCAATAATTTTTAAATGCTATAGTTTAGAACAAGTGCTTAGCATTTACAAACTAAGCCAAAAGACAAAAAGAAATATTTACTAATAATTGGAACAGAACTGGACTTTTTTCCCATCAGGTGTGTAGCTTGTGGTGCAGCACCTGATATTTTTTACTAGCATTATTTGTTCTGTGAGAGCATTTTGTGTGATATCCTGTTTAGTGCAACATGTGGCTGCAGATTTTGCCACTGTTTCACCATTAACCCTTGTTGTGAACTGTGATTTCAGCATGCTGAGATGTAAATTCAGCCATTTAAAGATTTTAAATATTAGATTTCTGAATGTTCATGGGAGTAATCTGGTTTCTTTTTAATATGACTGCTGTAAATGTTGTTAACACAGCAAAATTTTATTTTAATATTGATTTTTAAAATGCATCCTTAAAAATGTAGAGCATGTGAGAAACGTATGGGTAGTTTGAAGGTAATTTGCCTTTCATCAACAATTACTTTATGCCTGGTGTTAAACAAAGTAGTTCGCACTAAGGGCCTAGGGGGCAAGTTTGGACTTTTTTGCTTGAAATAAGGTATTAATTTTTATTATGAAGGGAAATATAATGGCCTTCAGTAATGGAGTTGGATCACAATATATCTCACATATTATTCTATTTGGACGTTTCTTCTGTTCAGCTGAGCAATTACTCTTTTAAATTACTTATCTTTGTGTGCATTTTGATATATGTGCATGAATGCATGTGTTTTTAATTTCTATTTCTTCAAAATTAAAGTTTCTTGGTAGATGCACTTTTGTAAAGACAGTTGTTATATACAATTTTATTTTGTCCAAAGTTACCCAGGGTTGGAACGGTCTCCAATATACCCGTAGGCACAAAAGTCACAGAACTTTGTAACGTAGGTCTTGCTTTCCTTTTGTGGCAGACATGTTTTCATATTAATTCATATTAATTCTTTGGTTGATTTTAAAAACTGAAATCACCCCTTTTTTTCAATGCATGTAGTTCATACAGATTGCAGGGGGGGGGAAAACTTTTGGCTATTTTTAAGCAATCTTAATCTGTACACATGCAAGCAATCTTCCTGCTGAACTCTGAAGATAAAGTCTAATTTTTCAAGGGAACTCTCATACTTGAGGTGGAGGTATGCATCTGCTTTTTTTTTCAAATATCTAAAAGCATCTTGACTTTATGGATGTTAGAAATTTTAATGTAAACATTTATCTAAGCAATGGTAAACTTTGCCTCAAGCATTTTTTCAAAGAAAGTTATTTTCATCCTGCAAGGATACCATACCTTAAAAAACAAGTGCATACAGCTGTTTGTGGGGGGGACTGTATTCAGGAAGACCTTTTGTGGCACTAAGAAACTTAGCTTTGGGGCTGCTTTCAGGTTACCTCAGTGCAAGAAGTAGTGTAAATATTTTGCTTTCCTACTGTGCTTTACAAACAATTCATAAAATGTTGTTATGTGAGGATGAAATGCACTTGTCCTCAGGCTTCTTCATGGAGATCAAAATGGCCATGAAAAAGGCATGAACTTTGAGCTTTAGGTTATCATCTGTAGGATATAAATAAGGAGGTACAACTGTAGTCTTGTAGTGGATACTTTCTGCAATTCTTTTTGAGGAAAGTGTGCAATGCCTTGTGGTAACTTCACAGCTACGACAATGTCTGTGATGGATGTGATGCAACCCTTTACACTTTAAATAGGGGGTCAATTCTTAAATAATGTTACTTGAAAGCTCTTTCTGTTCAGGCTTATGTAATAGCCACTTTAATGACACAGCCAGATCAATATTTAAGAAGGTGCTCAACCATAGTGATTGGTTTGCCGAAGTTTATGGACAAGTTATAAAGGTCTGGATGTAGGAATTTAAAACAAAAGGACTGGAAAATCCTTAACTGTAATGGCCTCCATGTCATCAGGCAGCTCTGTCATGGTTAGAGACGTGTTTTACAAATGGAGGTAATTACTTATTGGTGACCTTTTCATATCCTCTTCTTCCTTGTGTTCACACATCATATTATTTTCCTTTAGTGATCTTACATCCAAGTTAGTATTGGGAACAAACCTCTCAGATAGGTGCCAGCTAAAGTAAAGGGGAGTAGTATATGTGCTACCCCTAGAGTTGAATACTATTTTGTTTTAGAAATTCTAGGTTTTATACTAGGTCACAGTTGGACGTGGAGTCTTTTCCCATCTACCTCCAGCTGTATAATTATACAAACTCACAAACATTCATAGAGTGTAATACTCTTTCCTTCCTCCTCCCACCACTCCCATCTCCTGTCACTTGAAAAACCTATAAATTATCTCTCATCAGACTGCAAATGCATGACTGCTTCCTCCTATCAGAAAACATACAGTCAAACCTGCCAGATTTGATGGGATTATCAAGAAGCAGGAGTAATCACAGAGGACATTTATTCAGGTAGTTACCAGCTCAGTGCCATAGCTATAATGCTTCTCAGCCCCAGTATTTCACAGGAATCCCCAAAAATTCTGCCAGTAGCCTAAAGTAGTTATTCTAGTAAACTACATAGGATGAAAGTGGTATATTTTCTTCTCCCATTTTAAGGAAAACCCACAATGACAGCTCCAAAGCCATAAGGGTGCTCATGGTGTCTGTCTCCTCTTCCTCAGATTGCACAGGGTAACCTGCTGTGACCCAGACCTCTCTGGAGGTGGTGGGGTGGTGCTCCACTACTGGGAATCAACCTCATACCACTGTAAGGGGGGAGCAAGGCACACTTATTATGGGGTGTGAACCCTGCTCCTTCTTGTACTGCCACAGGATCACACTGATTACACATCATATTTTTCACACCTTTTAATATTTGTGAGGCTTAGGTCCAAGCAAGGCATTTGAAACAGTGCTGTTAATGCACAGTATTTCCAGCTGCTGCTGGATTAACAGGCCTTTGTGGCCTGGTGTGTCCACCTGCAATAAGAGTATTTAGCTCTTCAAATGCTGTTGAATTTGGAGGTAGAGAAGATACTGTTGAGAAGCCTTGATTCCTCCAGCAATATGCACCTAGCCTTGACTCACCTGAGGCTGGATTGAAACTAGCTCAAATCACACAGAAACTGGGACCAGACAATCAGAAAACCAAAGCAGTCGAGTGTCTGCCTAGGTTCTTTTTTAACAATTTTTCATTTGTTACAGCTTTCATTTTTTCTTTGGCTTCCACTGATATCTGCCTTTGAGATTTTTTTTTTTTCTACAAGATCTCATCAAGTTGTTGAATGCCCAACACTTGTTTCTTTTCAGCCTTCTGAATTCAACATTTTCCTTTGTCAGAGGGAAAGTGGTGCTTTCAGCTACAGATATTTCAGCTCTCATTGATGAAAGCAGAGCTTATGGTGTATAGGGAGATGTGCTATCTTTTATTATAACAGCTGATACAGCTGAAGGAAAAGACAAGCTTTTGAGCTCACAGCCCTGCTCAAGGACAAGCTTGTGAGAAAAAAAAATTACTCCCTGCTTGATCCACATTGAATAGAATGTGGATGAGTACAAGCTAGGAAAATATCTGAGCAGCAACAGCTGCTCAGTGATTTGCAGTAGTTCAATACAGAAATGTTATTTCAGCCCCAACTCCCCCTTTTTTTAGCAAGTAGTCTTGCTGTGTTCACAAAAGGAAAGAAAGTAAATTCCCTTCCACCTTCTTCTGCAAGTCTCCCAGTAAATGTCTAGGTGAAGACATGAAAATGTTTTATTAATGTACATTGTGGTTTAGATTACTGGAGAGATTGTATGTATATAGAGACAGGTAAATCCCATGTTTACTGTGGTCATATTTGACATTTAGATAAACCAAGCAATATCTGCTTGCTTTGATTCCTTGATAAATCAAGCAATTGGCCTCACCATCAGTAAATAAAATTACTGCTGGGTCCTGGGATGGAGGTCAGCCTTGTGGCAGCTGTAGTCATGCTAGAAACACCACAAAATCTCTGTAAAGCAGAAGTAGCCCTTCCCTGAATCAATCTCTTTTTCTATGCCCAAAGCTGGAGCTGGAACACAGCCCTGTCTACCTCCAAACATTCAGGATGAGGAGTAACCAACTCAAGGAATTTCCCATCCTATTCAAAGGACAGAGAACAGAAAACACAAAGGGGAGAAACTCCCATCTTTCATTCTCTGGTAGTTGGGATAATTCAGTATCTTGGGGCTACCCATGTTATGTCAGTTGCCTTTTTCTCTTCCTCTTAGAAAACAGGCTGAATTTGAGGTCTGCACTGTCAGGGCTATTTCTGCTTGAGGAATATACTGCATGCACATCTAGCTCTCAGTCTCTCTCCTTTACATTTATAGTTGCTGATTGGCTTTATGGTCAGTTTCTTCTTAAAACTGAGGTTGCCTTCTTAAAACCGACACAATAGATGATGGGAATACTATTTGATATCTGGTCTGGATTTCTGAGTCTCCAATAATTATAGCTGAACTATGGTCTGTCTTTTCATCAAAAATTTAGTGTTACCTAAAAATTTGCTGGTAATGAAGAGATCATCACAACCGTTGAATATTACATGTTTGTTGGTTAATTATTCTGACAGTTAAGACATACATATCTATTTTCTGGTTTTAAGCTGGGGGCTTGAGCTTTCAGCCCTCCTACACCTTCTTTCTACTTCGCAGTAAACTGTCTACAGATGAGCTTGTGTGGTATTTGCAGCAGCCCACTTATCTCAGTTGTGTTAAGTCCGGCCTTGGGAAGAGGATTTTTCTCTGTGTCTATTAATCTGATCACAGCCTATAATAGGTTGAGACAGCATCTTCTTTTTTATGTTAAAAAAACCCAAGAAAATCTATCAATCTACTCAAAGTATTTATTACTTTAGAAGTGATAAAAATCATGACATTTGGAAAAACATACTTTTATTAAGTTCATTATATGTTGGAAGTAGCACTTATGGTGATCTAGAGTTTAATGCTGGGAACAACTGGCCTATTTTTGGGAACTGGTTTGCTTTGATCTCTTATTTCCTGGGGATTTTCCACAGCTTCTGTGTCATGAAAGCTGCATTGCCTCTTTGACCTTAGTGGAAGTCATATAGCACGTTGTTTCCTTGTGTTTGTATAGCCTGAAGTTTCTCTTTTTCCCCCTACTCTTTCTGTTATGTAATCCTTGTCTACTTTTTTTCCTTACATAAAATTTTCCACATATCCATTCTAAATGCCTCCTTCAAATTAATAAGATCTGTCTTGTCTTCATTCTTCTTCACTAAAATGGCACTCATTTCTATGCGCTGTCAGTGGACTAAGGCTTTTGCAAGAAGACAGAAGACACTGAGTGGAATTTGGCAAAATTCTGGCCTTTTTAAACCTAGCTGGAACATATGTAAGAACCAAATCCATGGCATTTGTTTTGGGCTAGTTCCTCAAGTTTTAAACCATATATTTCAGACAGTTCATTGCTTTGCTTCTCTGAATCTTGCTGTACATCCCCTTTTTGTCTTTCAGCATGACATATAATGATTCTGTTGTTTTGACATGAATTTCCTGTTATTTCTTCCTCTGTGTATTTTGAGTAGCAACTTCTAGATAGAGAGAGATATTTGAACATGAATATGCTTTTGGAAAAATACAAATATCCTGGATGAAATAGCCAAGAAGGTAATTTTGTATTCTGTTAGAAACTCTTGAAATTAAATGCAATTTTGACCCTGATGCTGCCATATTTATTGAGACAAGACATTCCTCTGGAAAAAAGTGCTACTGTAGTCAAATTTTTTCTCTTGTCCGTGGCTTCTGTGCACACACTTTATCAAAGCTTTAAGGAACCAAGTTATTCTTTTGTTCAGTTAACATTTCAAGAGTTTTATGTGATACAATGGCTGTGTGGGAATGTACAGTTTAAGGAAGGGGTGATTTTTCCCCCTCCTTTTTTTGCCTTAGTTTTTGCTCTCCTGAGACAGTTTTTTCTTTTGGTTGCGAAATATAATAAATCCAAATAAAAGACAGTTTCTTTGCAATGCTTTAATTTTATTTTTTTTTTAAATCCTTTCATTTTATTTTATTTTTTTTTCTTTTTCTCTTTTTTTCTTTCTCTTTGCACTCTGTCGCCAAAATTGCATTGAGATGTTCAGTCCTACTTCATAGCAAACCCACAGTTTTGTAGCTTTTTCCATGGTGAATTACAGATCAGTTTTTCTTTCAAGGATGATAGACATGGACTTGGTTAGACTATTGTATCTGTCTTAACTTGGGTTCATTATATTCCACTCTAGAAAAAGAAAAGACTTGCCAAATATTTTTATTGGCTTGTCCCCTTTACTGTTATAAAAATGTTAAATTGAGAACCTATTAAAACCAGATTTTAAAATGCCTGAAAATCATAAGTATGTCTTGCAGTAATATGTATGGGGTAATTTTAATGAATGTCTGATTTTTCATTAAGTTTTTGTAATTTTCAAAATCAGCCTGCCTAATTTAAGAGTTCCTTAGGCACCACAAATGCTGTCTTTTACTGTTTTATGAGGGAATAGATAATTAGTCTGAAAGCTGTGAAAAGTTTCAGCTAAATTTTCTCTCTGAAATGTCAGGGGAGGACATGGTAGGAAGCACTGCCCTTTGAGCAAGATGATCAGCAGTGTCACATGGAAGGCAATGCCATATGTCTGGCAGAAAGGCTCCAGGAGACAGACACTAGGTCAGATTTTCAGAAAGGGAAAAGGTTGTAGGGAGCAGGAGTGTCTGAGCCATTTGAACGGAAATAAAATAAGAACGAACTGGAGAATTACAAGTTGTCTTTGTATTTTGGATGGCATATGGACCTGGATACCTCCTAAAGTTGTGGTGGACTTGTCCCCATTTACAATAATTTGCCAAAACATTAGAGACATATACAGTTTAGTAAAACTGAGTCTTTGTATAATATATGCGAATTTTGATTTGCAATACTCTCCTGAGGTGCACTTTTTGATGAGGGTTATGATTAAATGGAATATCTTTGTATAATAGCAGAGGTATTAGCAGTGGTTTTTTCTTCCTTCGTGTCACAGAGGTGTCTCTAGGCCACCAGGTACTTTTCTTATTTTCTTCATTTTTCACCCTTTTGCATTGGTGAAATCAAGATTAAATTACCCAAGAATTAAATAAGAGGAAAGGCAAAACTGAGTATGTTTTAGAACATTTTTTAAAGTTAAAAATAAAACCAATTTGCACACATGCATATGTTTACAATCTCTTGTTGATATATAAATTAAATAAATACAACCTGCTTCTTGCCTGTATGCCAAATTCACTTAATTCGACATTGATGGGAGCCCAGGTACAACCCAAAAACCAGTAGACCTGACTACCATAGACTAACAATTCCACTTGTGCTCAGGTCTGCCAAGAACTGCAGAGTACAACCAAAAGACCAACCTTTATTAAAGATATCTTACATTGCTGTATAAAATTGTTGCAATCAACTCTCAACATAGTAGTCTTATCAAATGTTTTTTTTTGGCTCCTTGACATGATATGGTAGGAGAAATTCAAATGGATTTTTAAGTTCTCTCAAGAAGATTTAGTTGCACAGCTCCCACAAATTAATTTATTTTGCCAAAATTGTCACTTAAATTGTAAAAGAGTTAAATATACAAATTTTTTTTACAGAATCAAGGACTTTTTTTTATGTATGCATTTTAAAAAGTGTTTGTCCTTTATCTGGACAATCTTTTGCTTAATTTTATTAAAAACTGGTTTTGTTTGCTTTCTGTGTATATTGGTAAATTTTCTGTTGAAGGGCAGACTGTAGTAACATTGTATGAAAAGAAAAGTAGTTAGTGGATTTTTTTTCCCCACTCTGGTCTGAAATACAGTGGAAAAGTTGCCATGTGAGGTGTGATAAAATCAGTACCCAGGGATTTAGACTATTTAAAAACATGATCAGTGACAGGAAAAAAAAAAAAATTACTAAACTTACTGAGGTGTTGCCCACAAGTAAGATTTTAGGGCAACTTCCCAAGTTACAAAAGCAACAGCCCTAATACTCCCTGCTGCTAAAGGCCGCTCCCATACACATGCTCCTTTGCCATCCAAACCTTTCCCGAGCCAGAACTCATGCTGTTACCAAAACACCACGTGCCAGGAAAAGCTTTCTAATTGCTTTGAAGATAAAATACTGGAACAGGTTGCTTAACAAAACTGTATTATCCCCTTCATGGGAGATGGTGAAGAAATGCTCAGGCAGTGAGCTGATGTGTGTGGCCCCTATATTTAATCCCTCTCTGTGCTTGGTGGTTGACCAGGTACCCTCTGGAGAACACTTCTTAGGCAAATTTGTAGGATTTTTGTGATGGCAAACAGATGTGATGGCAACAATTAGTAGATAATTGGCATTGGTATTCCTCATATCATTAGTGTTAGAAGGACTGACCCATTACTTGGATAGAGTGGAAAATTTCCCCAAAGCCCTCAACACGGACCCAGTTTGACTTGTAAATCAATAAACATTTCAGTTAAGGCTACACACAGCCCTGTGATCCTTATGTGCAGGGAGTGACAGGAAGTGGAACTGTCCTTCTAGTTAAAGTAATTGCAGTCCTTTTTTTGTCTAGATAAAAATGCAGATAACTCAGGTTTTGCCACCTGTCACTTCAAGCCAGATGAGGTCACATGAGCTCATAACATAACATATATTCCATATACATCTGTGCTACTTTTCAGCTGATATCCTTGGAGATCTTTTACCCTGAGGGCAGAAAACCTATCAAAGAGAGGAAATTAAGAGTGACAGGAGCCTTTGAGCCATCCATGAGCCATCCATAAGCCATAACACTGAAAGAGAAATTTGTGATAAGATACTTCATAATTTCAACTCTATGTGGCTGCATAAGCAACTGTTTTAAATATTGGGGTGTGAACAGAAAGAATTAAATGTGTAAAGTACAACCTAAAGTGGAAAACCACTTATTTGATTGACTATTTTTAATTGCTTTTTTCCTGCTAAACACATAAAAGCTGTTCCCAAAAAGGCTTCTGGTTTTTATATATGAATACTTTTTGATGTGCTTTAATGAAGTTTGCCTATAACCTGATGTCCTTCAGACATGTAAATTATAAAATAAATTTATGCCATTCTGCTGTAATATTCTGGAGCTAAAGTACCTAAATAAACCTTAAAGATTTGACAGATTGTTTAAATGCACAGAGCTTATGTTGTTAAGTGTGCCCAGGTACAGATATTCCATTTGCTGCATTATTAGTTGTTGAAATTCTGAGAAATGAACTTGTATTTTCATATATTGTTGCTATGTGGCTAGCAGTAGATGGTCAAAGACATGAAGTACTGGATGGGAAGCACTTTGGGAACAATTTTCCTTAGGAATTAAGAGAAGAACCAGAGATTATTCAATTCATGTATGGGTTTCTTGTGTTTCACATAAAATTGTTAATCATCATTGAAAGATAAGAGGTTGTTGCAAGGCTATGTGTTTGAGTTCACAGTTTGACCATCAGAACCAATTATTTACTTGCCAAAAAATATGTCTAAATTTGTGGATATATGCAAAAGTTGCTGAGACTTGAGATTGATTTTATGCTGAGACTAATTTTTCCTCCACAGGAAATGTGCAATGGCGCAATTCTCTTATCACACTACAGTTTTATCTAACAGTATTCAACACATGAATAATCCCATATGTATGGTGAAGAATAAAATAATAACACTGTGGGTTTGTTGCTGTTTGGGGTTAGGTTTGTGCTTAAGCAAACCAGTCTTGTCGTGCTACCTGATTCAGAGCTGTAGCTCTCAGATTATCACAGGGCTTGTGGCAAAGCCATGCTTGTGTTCAGTGTTGGTCTTCAATAAGTGTTTTGTGTTCTGATCCTTGTTTTCATAATCAGGATACATGGAACTCTGCAGAAGGACTGTAGGCTAAGAATCATCCAGAAAGCTTGGAGACCATCAGTTTAGAGATGTGCAATATCAGCTATTGACCTAAGGAACTTGCAGTCTAAGTGGATGCAAGGGACCTCCTGTGTGTGGCAAGTGGCACCATTTAGTCCCATCTTGGCTTTGGATGGAACACAATCACTGTCCTTATATATGGGACCAGTGCACAGTCCCAGCCTCAGAACATATCTTTGAGGACTGGTGGTATAGGATGCTTCTGTCCTTAGCACCAAAATTTGAGTTGTCATGGATGATTGGATTGTAACCTGAAGCTCGTGTATCACTGAGTATGTGATCCCCCCCCCCCCCCCCCCAAAAAAAAAAAACAAAACAGGACAATCAGTGGCATCTTTTTTTCAGAGTCAGCTCAGGAGATGGGGTGTTTGTCCTTGTTCTGGCTTGTCCAGATTTAATTCTGTCTTCTATCAGGCATGATCTGAAGCCATATTTTCCATTCTTCACAAAAAATTGTTGGCTGTTCTGGAGTTAGATAAGGTAAATTATCATACCCTTAGGAAATACTAAAAAAAAAAATAAAAAAAAAAAGAGAGAGAGAGAGAGAAAGAAGTCCATGGGGGAAAGAAGGTTTGTTTAGAAATGGATCAATTCAATTGATAGTCACAATTGGCACTGCCAAGGAGAAGAGGCCTGTGGCATACAATTGGGAGTAATGTTGGGGTCAGGAGGTGTGAATAGTCTAATTGAGTAATTCAGTGGTTTTGCCTCATTTTTTGTAACTTGAAACTGTAGCCTTGTCATACCAGTCCAGTCAAACCTACAGGAGACTCCTAGTGTTTGGTGGAGGGAGCAGTCATCTTGGGAGGCTGCTTAGTGTTACACTCAAAGCAACCTCTAGTTTCTCTCTGTTGAACATAATTACAGCTGGGGCTGGCTTCCTTGGACATAGATCTATGAAGATGCATGAGATGAATTTTGCATGTGTCCTAGAACAGGCAAAACCTTTTCTGCCTCTTTAATCCTCTTACTCTCTTGTGTGATTCCTTTCTTTCAGTACAGACTAGATCTTAACTATGACTTCTACTGGTCTTCTCAAAGGCTCCCTTTCCATATTGAGTTGCCTCCTCAGTTCTAGTGACTCCTTGCCTAGCATTAAATATCTGTTATATGGGATAACTTTAGTCATCTGTCAGACAGATGAAGTAGACTTAACAGTTGAAGAAGTAGGCTTCAAATTGCAGTTTCAATGGTTTTTCAGTGTTACTGTCCCACTAAGATGTCAAGCATCTTTTGCAGGAAGGGCAGCTGTCTGGCAAGGAATTTGATAGGTTTGCTTTGGGCAAGATTAGACATGTGTTCTAACATAATACAAAATGTAGTTCATAATTTCATAGAGACATGTTCCTCTCTGTAACGGATACAACAGACAGATGGGGGAGCACAAGTTTCAAGAGACACAATTATGATTCATTTGTGAAACAGGCGTGTTGCACAACAGCTGCTTGCCAACATCAACTATTCTTCTTTTGCCTTACAGCTGTGCAACTCTATTTTAATTTTTTTAAATTGTTTCAGAGAGAGAAGAGTATTTTGTTTGATCTAGTATGTCTTAAATGCTTTGTGTAAATAAATAATCTAGAATGTTTTGAAATGAAACACTTTCAAAATTAAGAGTAAAATATCTGGAAGAAATGTGGCAAAGATATGCTTTTCAGTGCTTTTTTAAAATGTAATTAGTCGCTGAAATTTATCACTCTCTGATTTAAAATGTAACTTAAACAGGTCAGTTTGAAAGAAGAATTTTGAAAGAGAACAAAGTAGTTTTCAGACAAGAAGCAGGACTACTTCTAAAAGTAAAGAAGGAGTAATTTTCAGTCGGGAATTTATATTTTCTTAATATATTTTACCTGGTTTTTGTTGAAACATTTCTTTTGTTGCCATCTGTCTTCTCATCTCATGTTTATATAAATTCTCTTTGTCAAGTCCCACTCCAGATCTGAGTCTCTGATGGTCATATGTCTTCAGAGTTGGAGGAATATCTAAATCAATTTCCTAATAAAATCACTATTGTCTGAAATGTAACAGCCTGTGTTTTTACAATTATTTATTAAGTGCTCAGTAGATACTTTATTGCTCAGTGGATTACAACCGAACACAAACTCTGCTGTTATACTTGTAAGTAGAAAGTTTATTACTCCTATTACAATTTTTCTGTCTTTATTAGAGAACTGACTAACATCTATACATAAGGGTAGTAGCTTTTAATTGTTTCAGAACTTTCCTGGAAATGTGGGATGATTTAATATTTCATGTGGTTTTCTTTCCTGCTTTTGTACTTCAAAGGATGGCGAACAAATTAGCAAAAACCTCAGAGCCGGCTACTGTCCTATATCTGCACAACTCCCACCAGCTTCAGCTTGCAAGTTCTGCTTAATGACTTGAAATGGATATGGCTTTGTAGTCTACATGTGATGACTGAACTCACGATGGTGATGAGAAATGAGTATGTGCTAGAGCTGCAGGATCAAACCTTTAGGAAGTACATTACCCTAGTGTGCAGCTGAAAGCTTCTAGTATGCCACAGCTTTTTTCACTACAATTGAGCTCACGTGTTTTAATCAATACCTCATCATATTTGAATAAATGTGAGAAAGAAAATTTAAAACTTGCTCATTAACTACACGTATTTATGCGTACATCTGACAAACTCTATAGACACATTGTTTCAAAACAGGTTCAGCTGCAAGCAGAAAAAATGTCTGGTGACTCTCAGTTCTCCTCTTTAAGAGCTTATAAAACTTGGATTTAGTATGGAATCTTTAAAGTAAAAAAATTATGGTGAGTTAGGATTTTGTAAAAGTGGAAAAAACCCCAAGTATTAATTTCAAGCTGGACCCATAATAGTTATAGGGTACATTTTCAAATCTATATAATTAAGGGCTCTAGAAGGATTAGAAGGAAGCTTAAATCATAGGATTTTTTAACTGAAATGCAGTCATAGGCTATGCATAATAACGTGGATTTTTTCCTACGTTGATCAGCTGAAGAACAGTAGAATGGGTAATGATGAAATTACTGTCAAGTCCAGGTCATGACTCATAAACACCCATTACTGTAAGCATAAGAATACGACAGTACTGTTTTCGTTTTCAAGAGATAGGTATACAAATAAAATGAACGTGAGAATAATGAGTGGCCATAATATTTTTGACATAGATAGATGCATGGATGGATGAATGGATGATGGATAGTGATAGGCTCTCATCTTGCCTTTCCTGCAAGTAGATACTTTTTCTGAGTATCTACTCTGTTCCATCTGAATTCTACTAACTATAAGATCATAATCTCTCACAATATTTTTCTTAGTATCTAAGTTATGATGATTTCCTGATTTGACAGTTCAGATCTCTTCAAACAGACTAGCATATGTTGAGGTATTACTAGCAAAATCTGGGTGATGTCTCTCACCCACTATATTCCCTAAGGGTGGACAGACTTTTTTGTTCTCTGTACAGATCTTGGGGGTCCTGTGGTTGTGATTCTTATCTTGAAACAAATAGAAAAAGACTACTGAGGTTTAATACTGCTTTCCATGGCTATATAGTCTCATCTGTATAAAATTAATAGCTATAGGAAGGTTTCTAATAGACTTCAAAAAGACTCTGGGAGCCCTGCCTTTAGGGTCAAAACTCCAGGGCATGAGACTTGAAATTTGGAAGGCATTTGGGAATAGACAATTTACTCTTATATCATGGCAAAAAAGCAATGGCTTCTCTCAGTGACCTCTCTCCAGAAGGGAGAAACCAACATATTTATATGGATTCAAAATAATTTAAAAAGTATCTGAGGCTTCCAGAGTCTAAATCCTTTTCTGACTTTTCAGACTAGCACTATCAATATAACATTCACAGATTTACTTCTGGGCAAAAAGGCTCAGCTTTTACATAACCCACTGACATTCAAATGACTTTTTCCAATCAGAGCTGAGTTTTGACTTCAACTTGGCTGCCAGTAGCATAAGAGAATTTGAATAAATAAATCTTTAAAACCAGCCTTGATAAGTTTTTTAATCAGTTCAGAAGAGCTTCTACTTAAGCCAAATTTGTTTCAAAGAGTTTATAGAAGTGATGTTGAATAGTTTAGCCTGCCAATTTAAGCAAATCTCATAGTGGTCCTAAAGTTTATACCATTCCCACTAATTTCTACATTTTCTTTGAACTCATTTACATAAGTGAATAATATAATCCCAGCCTCAGAGTCCTTGAGTGAGAACTATTTAGCACATGTGGCCACCAAAGTCTACGGAAAGATTTCTGTCTGTGGAAAGATTTTTGTGGAAATTGGGCTTCGTTCTTGGGTTCCCTGAGACCACTGCAATTAGGAATGGATTTTTCCTCTCCCTTTCATTGAAATCAGTGAGAATTGCTTACTCAGAGACCTTTAAAGTAGAGACCTTTAAAATTCTAGCCTTTCAACAGCCTAGCTTGAAGCCATATTTGAGAAATAGTTGTTCTGTAAGATTTTGATTTCATTTGTATACTGTAAATCCAGATATTAGTGAGAAATTAAGGTGGCCTAAGCTGAAGTTTAAAATGACTGGATACTTACACCCTGCTGAGGGCATGATCCAAAAGATATGGCACTAAGGTTTGGCTCACTTTATCTCTGTTTCCTGTTGGGAAATTCTCCAGTTTAATGTTTTTATTTTTTTTTAAATTAAAACCAACTGTCTTTCCTCAAAGAGCAGGAAAGTGTAGGATTCTTGAAACCAAAGATCAAAGAAAAGCAATTCTCTAGTCACAGTAGGACAATGTCAGAATTTCTGAGCTCCAGGTACTTTGGTGTTATGTGAACAAACAGGGTGGGTTGAAGCCACTAGCACACTCAAGAATATCTCTGAGACCCTGCTGGCTTCTGTGAAGAGCAAACAAAGGGTGACATTATCAGCAAAATTGTTTTAAAAAAAAAAACCCTACTGGGATACATTTTTAAACAGAAGTTATAACATAAGAAGGATTCACATTTTGTTAAATCTAGCAAATTGTTGGCATGTAATATAAACAATAAATTCTTTCCTGCTGGAGGAAAACTCACTGGAATTAATTAAACTTTTACCAGGGATAAAGTTTATGCAGCACTTAGAAAGTACACTTAATTGAAATAATTTTTATTTTTAATGAGTTCAGTGGTTACAAAATAGTTGTGTAACAGTTTAAAGATATAGATTTAGTGAACTTTTTGAGCTGCTTGCTATTTGAATAATATTAGCAGTCTAGAGAATAATAAATAATAACAGTTCTGCAGAATTGAAAAAAGAGCTGGACAGTCATGCATGCAGCCTGTGTCAGCACAGAAGAATGCTTCTGTATTGTTCTTAAAGATTTTCTCTGAGGAAAAATAAGCTCCTCTTGATACATACTTTCTCAGTAGTTACATTTTCCCTTGATTTGGAAGTAAAATATTTCCAAATATGATTTGTATTAAAAATTCCAAATATTGTGTCAACTTGTAGAATAGCTTAAAGAAAAGAAGACGGGGCTAGGGTGAAGTTGAATAGTCACAAGTGTGTTGGAGGATAGAAATCTTAAATAGTATAATATCTGTGAGCGACCAAGAGGCTACATTCTGCTCTCAATTACTCTGGCATAAATCTAGAATTACTCATTGGAAGTTCAAAGTTCTTGCTGCAGATTTACACCCATATAATGAAGAACAGAGTTCAGTTATGTAAGGGTGGGAAAATCAATTTGGCCGGAATGTAACTAGCCTGGAACGCAAACTCCGATCACAAAAGGAAACCTTTTCCAGGTCAGAAAGCAGACTGCACACTGTGTATCCCTCTTTTATTCTTCCCCTCCTCCTCCAGCGTCTTTAGCTAATATATTCAAGCAAGTGCAGGCTCCTGCTCCTTGCATTAACATCCCATGGCATTAGGCATTGGACTGCTTCACCTTTATTATGTAAGGCAGAATAAAAGTGCTCAGGTATATTGGAGTCAAGAAAATCCATAGAAAGCTAAAAAAAATAGTGCAATATAAGCAAAAGTGGCTGGATTGTAGTTTAGGTGAGTAAAATATAAAGCTAAAACCAAAATAATGGGATATTGGGAAATTTCCTAAATTGAAGTAGGTTTCAGAGAAGACCAGAATCTTTTGACAGGTTATTGGAGGAGATTTTTTAATAGTCTCCTAGTTACACATCCCAGTGTTACTCAGGTGGTTTGTACTGCAGAAATTGTAATGCTGTGCTGCAATGGTTTCTGAAAAGATAATAAAAATACTGCACATCTTGTTCTTATTCTGGAGAATATTTCCTCACTGTGTGCAGAGAAGGAAATGGAATGAAAAATAAAACTTTCAAGGAGAATATAAGAAAAAAATAAAGGAATAAAAAGGAATAATGTATGGAATGTAATTATATATTTTCTAAACAGAGAGAGAGACTGTACTGTATGTCTTGTACTTGGCCTAGAGAAGTAGTGGGAATCACACAGTTTTGTACCAATAGAAAATCTTCCTGGATCTGTCAGGAAAGTTACTGCATTGTTGGCTGTGGTGCTGCATGAAAGTGTAACAAAGACCTTTTATTTCTAAAGATATGTCTATCTGAAGAAAATAGCTTCTGCCTTTGTCACCATTGGAGGTGCACGTGCCACCAGTGACATTTTCACTAGTGGCTGTTAACTTAGTTCTTGCTGATTTATACCTAACACTGTCTGTTTAGCTGCATGCTGCAGCTAAATAACCAGTTTAGTCTCCCTTCTGGTTTTGATAAAACTCTGCTTTCTTTGTAGCTCATCCTAGGGTTATTGTAGGTGGAAAAAAAATATTTTGGCTTTCTGTTTTATTTTTTAATTTGTGAATGCTGATGTTGCTTTTATGGCTGCCAAATGCTTGTTACATATGTCAGTTCTAAAAGCCCAAGTGATGGATGAAAGCTGGGAGAGGAATTGTATTATTTGTCTCCCATCTAGCACTTTTCTTGCACTGGAAGGTAAGACTAATATATAAACATAGCTGCTTTTTTTTTTTTTTTTTTTTTTTTTTAATAACATGCCACATCTGTAAGGTAATATTTCTCCCCAGTATGCAGAAAAGCAGGAAGGAAGCATCTAACATCTGCAGGATTTGAAGTTATTTTTGACAGCTGTGTGCTATTGATGGTTTGATGGTTTCTATTTTCTTTTTTTCTTTTTTTTTTTTGGTGAAAGATAAAACAACCCAGGTGAATTGCTCAAAGGGCATTAATGTCTGTCTGATATGTTAAACATGTGTACTCATGTGTACATAGAGATACATGCAAAAGATAAAATCATGCATCTATAGACGGAGTAGTGGTGAGGAAATACAATTTGCTGACTGGAAAAGCTGCAATTGTAATTTACTCTTAGATTTTTTGTCAGAATGACACAAGGTGTATGGTTTAGCATAGATGGGAGATGTTTGGTAATGAAGAACAGCAGTCCCTTGACACTTCTTGATCAAGAAATGGGAAGGTTTAGTCTAGTGACATACAGAGCACATTTCAGAAGTTGGCCTGGAGCATGCTCTGATCACAGCAGAATGGAGAAAGCACAAGCTTTCAAGGCTCACTGTAAGAAATGTTCACATATGGCCAACAGGAGATAGAGGCAGATGGTTGAGATTTTTAGTATGTGCATTAGGCCAATTTTTATTTGAAAGAAAAGAGCACCCACTTACATCTCAACTATACGTGGTCAAGGTTTTTCATTCATTGACACACAAGGCCTGTCTGCTTAATATTTCACAGGTAGAGATGGGTGACTATCTCTGCCAGAGTTCCAAGTTGGCCAAGCACAAGACAAGAGCAGGAAAACCACAGCATGTGTAGTGATATGCCCTGGTGAGGAAGCACTGTTGAAAAATGTGCATTCTGAATAGTGTTATCATAACTCCTCAATGAGAGCAGGCAAGTGGCACAAAACACATGGTTAAAAGAGCAGATCTGATGATGAAAACAAAACAAAAACCTTAGAGTGACTTCAAGGTACAATATCTGTTCTTCATGTAGCAACTTGAGATCCAAAATGAAAGTACTGGCCGCAGAAAAGATCCAGCACTCAGCATGGTGCCTCTGACCATTAGCAAGAGATAATGTGTAATGGAAGTGTGCTGCAATGGGGCTATAGAATCATACAATTATTTAGAAAATAATTATTTAGAAAAGACCCTTAAGATCATAAAGTTAAGCTGCAAATCTAGCACTGCCATGGGGCGTAATGCTTCACCAGTACATCCACCCAGCATGAGAGCACTGTAAATGCCAGATTTTCTGATGGGAATTGTGTTAGGGATCTTGTAAAGCTTCACCAAAAACTACAAGGTTTTTTCATTCTTTATATTGAGGTGTTATGTTTGCCAAAGAAAATCTTGCCTTTAAAATGTGTATCAGTGTCTCCTGAATTACTGCAAATCACAGGAAATGTAGGATAAATATCAAATATTTATGTGGTTGAAGAAGATGAAAATAATATGAGCATTGTAGGAAGGGTTACTTGATAACAAAATTAGTTATGATGACTATCTGCAAAGGCCAACAGGAAACCAAAAACATTGCTGGGATCATTCCACTATACTGATAAGCAGTGAGGAATAACAGTAAGTATTATGCAATAATTGCTACTTAGATCAAGGTCTGGGGTAGCAGATAGGTAGAAGTGGTATAGCTGTAGGAGGTATGAACTGTGGGGGATGCAAGTTGGCATTGAATGATTACAGTCTCAAAGCAAGAAGGAAGCAGACAGTAGATCATCAGTCAGAAGTGCTCCTCCATCTGCAGTGCAGCTTGCACTTGTTTAAGGTCAAATATCAAAGCTAATCCTTTAAAATATATCCATCTTCGTTTTCATGAAGTATTCTCTAAGTATTAATGTAGTCTCTTTTTTAACACCTATTGCTAACCTTTCACTCCTAACAGTTTTCATGATAAAACAATTGTTCTTTTCTTCATTACTGTCTATATACACTTTTGGCAGAGCAAGTTTTCTTCATATCTCCTAAACTCTCTGTGCAGTAATTTCCACTGGCTGCAGGGGTATCTGCTGGTGATAGCAAAGCTGATTGACTTCAAAGTCTCTTACTGTTGTTTCTGCACTTGGCCAAGAGTCTGATCATGACTGTAGCAGATGTTTCTAAGCTATTTTTCTACAGTAACTTTTTTTTAATAGACCAGTGGGAACCTTATGTAGAAGTTTTTCGCTGCAATGCTAAAGTGAATGCCAACATAACTGTGATTTTGAAACCCTCTATCAGATCCACAGTGCTCATAAGAGGAAAGTTTCCTGCAGATGAAAGCATAGGTTTGCCACTCTGCCAGCCACCTGATGGCAGATAATCAGCAGATTCCTTCCTGCTTAGTCGCAGTTTCTTTTTATGAGTTATTTTTTACAGTTTGCTAGGAAATTTCATCGTAAGTAAAGCAAGTGAATTTCTCTGAAGAAATTTTGGATGAAAGTTCTGAACAGTTCACAGTATCAAGAGTCAGAAGAGCTTTGATTAACCACAAATAACACCAATTTTCTTCTCATCTAATGTCATCTAGTGTCTCATCCTTCTCTTATAAATGTCTCCCTAGCATCAACTGAAATATTCCATCAAAATTTTGGGGTATATATACATTGGGAATTTTTTTCCAGGGGAATTCGTATTGAAAGTAGTAGTGATTGCAGGGAATTCATGAGGACCATGTTTTGAGAGGAGCACCAGATAATTTAAACTGATCAAAAGTTCAAATGGAACAATACTTTTTCCATCAATATCATTATTAAAACAGGCTAGGAATTCTGTTCCTCAACACTTCCACTGAAAGTAATGTTATCACTTAAGAGTCCATAAATGTCTGGTTTTGTTGTGTCTACCTTAGACATTTCTCCAGCAGTTCTATAAAGAGCTGAAGCTCTTAATTACCCTGATAATTGGGAGAAATACTCTTTGACAATGCAGCACTGAAGTCATGTATTCTAAGACAGAAAAATATAGGGCAAGCAGTAGAAATCACAACTCACCAGGGCCCACCAAAAGTGATACAAAGCCAGAAATCCTTTCAGAGGAAAAAAGACAAATTTTTATTTATCTCCAGAAATGGAGAAAGGCGAAGATACCTGTCAGTGTCCAGGATGATACTGGAGAAGCCAATGTACCTGCTATGACTGTGTCCTGAGAGGCTTTGTAAATGAAAAACCAAGAGACAAGGAAAAAAAAGATAGAAAAGCTATCACTTCAATCCTTAGGATGACTGTTAGATTTCTGAACTGTTTATGGTGATTGTGGGAATAGTTCCTTGTTAGCTGCAGTTAACATCAACTTTGAGAGTCTTCAGCATTTGTTGTTTGGGTCATTTGCTTAGAAATGAACAAACAGAATATCCTTTTCTTTCCCTTTTCCTCTTTCACCTCCCAAAGAGAAAAGCTGATCCTTTCATTAAGCTTTACCAGCTGGCTGTGTGGTCTAGCCAGTAGATCAGTATGTAAATACTTACATAGTGTGTTCAGTTGCCATCAGTTCTTTCTTATCCTCATAAAATTTTAGTTTATGTTTTCCAATCCTATAGTCTTTAAGCTCAATTCCTTTAAGCCAAATACTTCATGATTAAATACAGTGGACAACAAAGAGAAGAAACCATAATTTTTAACTCACACAGATTTACAATTGAAAAAAACCCCACTACTTAAGAAAGAAAGTACTGAAGCCCCATATGGACCTGGGAAGGTCATTTAGCCTCATGGTTCCACTTGACAATATTTTAATATACCTTACATACTTCACAGGGTGGTATGGTACTGAATTACACATGAAAGTTTGAAACTATCTGGTGGAAGATGCTGTAAACGTATAGCATGAATGAATTATAGAAGAACTGATCACTTTATCAGTCACTGCTTTCAAATCCTTAAATTCCTGTCTGAGTTTTGAAAGGCCAAATTGTTCAGACAATAAAAATATATCCTTATTTAAAAGTTGTCCTCTTTGAAAAACTTCCTCAAACATTCAGCCAAAGCAGAAGGATTTCCTTTAGGAAGCCGGATGCACTTTTTTCTGTGAGTGTAACTGGGCTTTGGATTATATATATTTTGAAATACAAAACTGTTTAGAAAAACAACATCAGCTTACTCAGTAGCATTACATACTTGCAGATAGGATTAAATACTTGTTAAATGTCTTGCCTTGAGACTAATGGTTTCACCTGATTTTTGTAATAACAAAAATAATGTCCATAGAAATTTGCTGTGAAAATGAGTCAGAGCTGAAGGATTTGTCTCATCAGTATCTGACAGGTTGAACATATTTTGTTACACTAAACAGACATGTGGTGTTCATCTTATTTGCATTTTTAAAGCTTAAACCTGTCTTATCTGGAGTAAATAAATAAATAATCTTGCTTCAGGTACCTTCAGTATTTTAGAACCATTGGTTGCAGTTTCAAGAGTTGTCCATCCGCAGCTCTGGAAGACTTTCTGTTCAACCTGAAATCAGTGAGCACAGAATCTTGAGATTGTATGGGCTTACTCCAAAGTTGGCCTGGCTCACATAAACTCTATACACAGCTGCTACACCAGTGGGATGAAGTGTGGAGACAGCTCAGAACAGAGCTCTGCAGTCTCTGGACCGCTGACATTTCCTGTTTGACCCTCTATGCATGCAACAGCTTCCTCGTTGAAGATCATAGAGCAGAAGGAGCAAACAAATATCTTGGCTCCACTTTTGAGGCAGGTGTCCCCTCTCTTGATATTTCCTGTGCTCTGGGACACACTGCCAGCTGTGTGTTCAGTTCATGCGAACAGTTTGTCTGAGGGCTGGGGGTGCAGAAGGGGAACAACCTTCATGGGATTTGTACTGGTATCAGACTCAATGAAGGAAAGGGAATATATGCTGGGGTGTTGTGCTGTGAACAGTTATTTCTGTTCAGTCCTGAGAACAAAAATTCACCATAACATTACAAGTGACTGATACCTTCTTTTATGAAGTGTTTTAGACTTCAGGTGTGTCAGCTCTTGCTATTTGAAATAAATATTACTTTTTCTTTTAGGATGTGGGGACTATTATACTGGATGCATACATGCTGTCTTACTTTGAGGTACAGCTCATTAATATAATCTATTATGTCTGTAAAAATGGGTTGTGTGACACTCACAGTCATGTTTTACAGCCAGATTTTCACTATTTTATCAGCAAAAACAATGGCCCTACCTTCAACATATCACTGGAACTGCCACTGCCATTGACAAAACTACTAAAAATTGTGTTTTGACCTTTGCTCTGTTTTCCTATTCTTTTGGTTCCTCTTTACACTTTTATCTTCTTTCCTAGCATCCCAACTGAAATGTTGCCCTCTATTTTTTTCCCACAACTCAGTTTTCTTCTAGGTTCCTTGTAACTCTCCAGCCTTTCCTGCGCATCATTTCCCTTGTGTCAGGACATCCTCCTGAGTCCTGAATCCAGATGATGTCCCCTACCTGTCTGGCTGGAGGATGTCTACTCTAAAGTCTAAGAGGATAAGTGATAAACCTACAGTTCCTCTCTGAACAATGCTTAGCCTGACCTGTTTCTCTGCAGTCCCTTTCTAGATATATCAGTTTAATGGAACCAAGTGAATATGTGTGCCCCTTATTTCTGTCAGTCATATCTTTTAACTCACTGCTTTCTCTATCCTGACTGTAATACTTTTGACCCTCATGCCAGAATGTTGTGTTTGATTTCATGTAACTACAGGTTATAGCCTTCTCCACCCCTATTTCTCACAGATATGCCTTTTTTTCTGTTTGGACATTATTCACACATACCTAAATCATCCTCATTGTGACTTAAGGTTCTCCCTGTCTGCCTTGCTTGACAGTCACTTAGCTCTCCACTACAGAGATACTGAGGAAAATATTGCCAAACTCACATGGTCAGCTTGATGCCTGACAATATGCCCTTCTTTGCAGCTTCCAACTTTGCCCTTTCCCCACAATTCCTTCCCTTACAGAATCTTTGGACACCTTCTGCCTGCAGAGTGATCCCACCAGCACCTGCATCTGGTTACAGTTTGTGTATGTTGTCCACAGATGCTTTATCCTGTACTTTCCTATTTGTGTGGAAAACAGTACTGAAGCTTAGTTGTTAAATATTCTTTCCCCCGAGATAGCCTTCATAAAACCCACATTCACCATGAGGTACACAAGGGCTTTCCAGCAAAAACTGTAGTTAAGTGATTTCAAAGAGTAGCAGATGTTTGTTTATTTATCTTTTTCTTAGAATTAGAGAAAACAAGAAAAGGAAGACGAGGCTTGTAGCTGCATTCTTACTTACAGAGTAAAATTGTTTTTCTCCATTATTTTTCATGATTCCTGCAAAGAATCTTCCATACTCTTCTTCGCATCTTCAACACATCAGAAGCACTTCTGTGTTTTATCATTGTACAAATTCTAGGTAGATGGGGTTCTGAAGTTGATGGCCCTGAGCTGGTACTAGCTTTAAAGTCAACATATAATGAAAAATTATTTCAAAAGAGTAGCAGTAACACCACCCTCACATCATTGTTTCCAAATCCTGTTGGTTATGTATTACAGATGACTCCTAGTAAGTTTGCTTACTTATTACTTTCAGGGTTTCTGTGCTGGGAAAATGGGTTGCAAAAGAGACTGTGGGTATCATGACCTCATCATTCATATTCAAAAGAAGATCAGCAAGATTACCAAAGTGCATTACTTTGTAAAATTATAACCCCGGGAAGTAATAAGATTAAATTACATTTTTTTGGCAAAGTTCTTTTAAAGAAAGTATCTGTCTCATGGCTGTAGTTTATTCTTTGTCTTGATCATTGGGTAACAGCTCTCATGAGGATTTTTCATCTTCTCAAACCTTGCAAGAGATAAATCCCTCTTTTCCTGTGGTCCACTTCAGTCTTTGCATGTGTGCATTTTCTGAAGCGTTAACTGTTAACAGTTGTGCCTAAGAAATCTAAATTCCTTACACAGCCTCAGTGCTTTATAATGCTGGAAAACAAATGCAGACTGCACAAGGAGCTTTCTTCCCCTTTGCTCTGCAGAAGAGCTCAAATACCACACTGAACAAGAATATTCCAATCATTGGAGCAAATTGATGTTTCCTGTGGGCTGAACTTGTCTGAAATGCAGAGCAGCTACCTTGGTGCATTCTTGCACAAACCCCATTGCATCTATTGTTAATGGTGGCAAAACCAAATGGCAGATAAGCAGAGGATGCTGAAATGTATTTGCTGATTCTCTGTATTCTCTCTTCAAAACTCAGGAGATTACCACCACAGGTTAAATTCACTCCTACAAACTACAAACAAGAATGGAGTAGTTTGTAAGTCAATACAGAGAGCTGAATTTTACTGTGTCAGTGTCACCTTTGTAAATGAATGACAGAGGACAATACTGCAGGTATCACATGTTTGTTCTGCAAAATAATTTTAAAGCATGATTTGAGATCTTTTTAGTCTGCTTCTCATTTACATTATTTTCAATGCTTTTTTAAACTTTTGTCATCCTTGTTTTGAGAACATAAAAGTCCAGAGGGCTCTTATTTTCTCTTCTGCTTTTATCTGTGGTGGTAATAGTACATACTGTTCAAGGAAGGTATAGTTAATACCATGTAGTATGTTGGGGAAGAATAAATCAAGTCATCTTATGTTTTATTTTGGAAGACATAAAAAACCCCCATGTCTATAATGCTGGGTGATAAAATCCCATAGGAGTTGAGTGGTGTGATGTTTCTGCACAGGTTTTTTCCTCATGTCAGTTTAAAAGGGTTTCCCCTGCTACAGAATCTCAAAGGAATTTACAGTTGTTCTTTTAAGTAAGTGTTTATGCTGCTCAACAATTTGGACTGTCCATCGTGACTCATTTTGGAGCCTGCTCTGCTTGCCTGACTTGTATTTCTATGTGCAAGGATTTGAGGTTGCCAGAAAGAATATTTCTGTGTGCAACAAGCAGAAATGATGCTTTGGACATGGACTTCATGGAGCTTTCAATGTTTTTAGAAAGGGAAGTGTTAACACTGAATAGATGACGTTAACACCACCAGCAAGAAAGAAAGAAAAAAAAAAAAAAAGCTCTGAAAGCTGTATTGACTAAATCTTCTAACAATGCTTGCAATTCTCCTATATCCTGCTCTGTTTTTGTATGGATTTTTCATAGCACAGACAGACGCTACCCACAGTGTGATTCAGCGTCTGTTTCTAGCCACGCTCTTGCACGATTTTAACCTGATTTCACGGGAGGAACAGAGAATGAAACACCGTAGCTCATGGTTGTCAGTAGTGAAAAATAGCCAGGAATCAGACAAACAGCTTCATTGCTGAGATTATTTCCGGGATGAAAACTCGTCCAACAGCTGTTTGCTTTGGCCACTACTCAGGTCCTTTTTTTTCCCTTAAACAGAAAAAAAAAAAAAAAAAAAAAAGAAAAAAGGAGGTTTGTTTTTTTTAAGATGTGGGCTGGTTATTTATGTAGTCAGGAAGAGGTCTCTGCTTCCAGTGTTGTGGTCTCTGAGCTGTTTTGACAGTTGGAGTACAGGGAGGTTTCCTCTCTTCTCTCTCTCCTTTTCTCCCATCCTTCATTCACTTAATGCACAGACCTGGAATGCTGTAGGAAGAAGAGAAAGCGAATTTATGAGTTCTTTAATCCCAGACAGGCAGCTCTGTGGCAGTTACCTTCAAGAAAAGTTCACGCCCCAAAGGAGCGTTTAGTCTTACAGAGCCACTGACTCACTGAGCAGTGCGTGTGAGTGGCTGCGAGGCAGAAGGGGAGAGATGAAGGAAAAATTCTGCTTCCTTGTGAAACTCGCAATATTATTGTTTTAAGACTTTTTGAAAAGATGACTGCTACTTTTGTTTAAAGCATTTGCTCTGAAATTGCTGAAGCTGGAGCCTACCAGACTGAGGTCAGGAGCATTTTCTTTGGCAGAAGGAAGATACTTTTATAGAAGCCATGCCTGTGCTTGGGGTTGCCTCCAAGCTGAGGCAGCCAGCCGTAGGGTCAAAGCCTGTCCACACTGCCCTCCCGATACCCAACCTTGGCCCCGCCGCCTCACAGAAGTACTCACCAAAGTCCTTGGAGCTTACTGGGGCAGAGAGCTCGATGCTTTCTTGTCAGCTTACGTTAAAGTCAACCTGTGATTTTGGAGAGAGGAAAACGCTTCAAGGAAAAACCCAGGAGATCGAAGACAGCAAGGTTAGTTATAAACTTTACCTGTGGAACTCAATTATAAAAAAAAATTTATTTGCTTTAAAAATAACCTTTGATATAAACTTTCTGCATGCAGAACTTGGGGGTAAATGAGTAAATAGACTTTTGCTGTCATCACTGAACTCCCACAGCAGCCTTGAAAATTTGTTTTGCTCAGTGCTGCTGTCTGAATAAATATTCTGTTTTTAAATGTTAGTGTTATTCACTTCAGAGATGAATTTTGATAAGGATCAGTAGAATCATAAGGAGAGAAAAATCATTCTGGCACCCAGTAAACAGAGTATTTGAAAAAAAAAATCTTGGCAACTTTATGTTATATTATGAAATTTAAAAAGAGATCTCACGCCCACACCTATTCCCACAGGGAGGCTCTTTTAAAATAAAAACATGCAATTGATTTTCTTTTCAATTTTCAAATGATCTGGCTATTCTTGCTGCAGAACTGCTGAACCAGAAAAACAGCTTCTCAGTGAAAAGTACTTGTGCTTTTCTCCTCTGCAAAATAGCTTCTTCCTAGCCCCTATCTAGCCCCAATTCATTGTGATTTAAAAAAATTGATTATCTGAAGTAGGATGCCACAATATTTTTTAGACTGCTTAGGGTTCTTTTCTTTTGTAAGGGGATTATTTTTGAGTCCTAATTAACTTTTAGGAACACTTTTGCTTGGTTTTCAAGTAGGCTTGCTGTCGTAGTTGAAAACATTTTTCATGCTTTGTACATGAGTACTGAGTCCCTTCTTGTCAGCAGCATATATTTCTGTAGATCTTTCAGTCAGTACATTATGCCTGCATGTGTGGTTTACACAGCTTCTGCAAGCTGTGAGGCTACTTCCTCTTGCTTTTCTAGTACTCTTGGTTTGTGGAACTGATTACCACCCTGGAAGTAAACATATATATTTTTAATTGTGTCTTAGTTTGAGAACACTTAAATGCCATTGGAGTTGTTACAGTGACAAGATGCACATATGTACTTGTTTTTTCTTTGTTTTTAGTTACTGGGTTAATTCAATTTTAGTGAAGAAAGTTGGTTTTGTGGTTAAAGCATAGAGTTGGGATTCTGAGCATTTGGTTTCCTTTTTAAACCTTGCCACATATTTGCACATGAGATTTTGGTCATGCCACTTAACTTTTCCCTGGAGTTTTCTGTGTCACATCTCCCTGTCTCCCAGAGATGATGCATTGGTGGTGTCAGATATCCTATACAGAAATGTAAATAAAAGAGCAAACTGTTCATCTCTTGATAACCACAAGTGATGAACAGCCTCTTTCTAGAATGTGAGTATGAAGATAAGTTTGAAGATAATAATTTTTCAACACAATGCAATTCCTGCTTGTTTACTTATTTTTTATAGAAAATATCCTTTGCTTGTTTTTTTAATGGTGTTCCTTAATGGATAGCCCACTAGATTAGCAAATTAGATTAGCAAATACTGTTTTCCATGAAAAAAGCAAAAGGTTATGTTGGCTGCTGAGAAGTGTTTCTTGTTTACTTATAAAAGTGTGGAGAAAGATATAAAGCATCTTGCCTTCACTATTTAAACCACTTGGGAGCTATTTTGTAATTAGTGTGAGACCAATTGGGAGTCATAGCCTTCCAAGGCATCTGGTCCTGAACTCTGCTGAACTTCCAGTGAGTAAAATAACAGCCTGGATGGACACAAACTGTGATACCAATTTGCCATTTCATTGGTTTGACAATACCTGTCATCTCAGAGACCGTTTTTCTAAAGAACAAAAAGCAAACCAACTTCCTAAAATCAGCCTACCAGCCGTGACATCCTTCTCTATGTATGCTGTCAGTGCAGGCTGCTGAGCAGTTTTAGATGATGATCCATAAAAAGTAAGACCAGACTGTGCACATGATGGTCTGAAAACTTCCCCCAGCCACCTGGATTCATAGAAGTGCTGAACATTCAAAAAGTTACTAATTTCGGAAGCATTTCTGTGTTACCCCATTGTAAGTCTGACATTCCCAGTAAAGCTTAGCTGGCAGCTCTTTACTCTATTTTCTTCCTGGTACATTTTTTAAAAGATGCTCTTTTATTCACCTTTTAAGCAAGTTTCAGGAAATCTTTCTGCCAAAGGGGTTTGGACTGTAAGGTGGATGGGTATTTATGAATATGACATTATTTCAATGCTTTTCTTACTAGTAAGCTTCAAAGGATCAGCCTAAAAGTGTTAATGCTGTTTTCTTCATCAGTGATGGAGATCCATGCCACCTGGGTAGCCTCAGAAATATGTGTAGGTTATTTAAACGGTAGTTCTAAGCAGAGATCTGAGGGAGCTGTTAATGTCTCTTCAGGTTTGCTGAGCAGATGCAAGTTCTTCACTACAGGTTGTGTTGTCCCAAAGCTTGACCATTTCTAAGTGCTGATTTCAATAGACCTTTTGTTAGCAAACACATGAATCCATGTGATATCTCCGTGTGACTGTTGTATGCAGCACTGTACATTGGGACTGTGTAGCTATAGAAATGGTCAGATAAAATGTTTTCCATCAAAATGTATTGAATACCTAGTCTGAGTTTCCAACTGAGAATCAAATCTGACTAACGTATTTCTTGTATGCTTATGTTATATATATCATTGCATATAAGGCAGCACTGATTTTTGAGGGAAAAATGCGGATCTCTATCTGCAAAAGACAATGGAACATATGAATTCATCACCTGGTTAACTTTGGCTCTTGTCTGCTGAAAGCAGTGCCTTTTGCATTGCTTGCTTTGGTGTTTTACATTTGCTGCACTGCAGGTCACAAGATTTCCCATCCCTTCTGCAAGGCACTGAGATTGACACGTGTAGTCACTCTGACATATCCTGTTGCTATCTATTAAGTGCTAAGAATTCTAAAATAAATTTGGGTTATACATGTCAATACAGTAGGTCATTGCCACACAGCTGTTTCCTCTATGAACTTCACTCTCACCAAACCTGATTGTTTGAGAATTTTGTTGCTTGTGTTGGCATTCTCACAAGGCCAAGGCTGGTTGGGAATACAGCAGCAAACATCAGTTCTCTTTTCCCTTGCTGTTTCTCTCATTTTATATGGTTTTGTTGCACTTGCACATGTAGTCTTGGTTGTTTTCTTGTTTGTGGACATGATGAAGTTTGAGGTTTAATAAAAGTGATATTGTCATAAAAACTGTGGTAGAAAAACTTTGAGGTGATTATTTACCTTTTTTCTTAATTGTATAGAACTTAGCTAAGCTTACAAAAGCAAATAATAAGTTGCTAATGATTTAAATTATTCTGTGTATAGTTTATTCAAATGCACTTTTGTTCAAGATTTTAATAATTTGTGCTAAGTCTCATACAACAGGTCCATCTGCTTTCTTGCTAAACCCACTAATGTTTAGGCTGACTGCATAAACACTTTATGCTGTGAATAGTCATGCAAAATATTTGAACACAAGTATTCAGAGCACATTCTTTTTCCCTGAGTATCATATAGACAAAAGTTTATTCCTATATATGTACACAGGAACAGAGTCCAGCTGCTGGATTCATGAGGTGAAATGCTGGCTGTCTTTGAAGCAGATGGAGTTTTGCTGTTCAGCTGGACCATAGACTATTTTTATGCAAAACCATGTCTGAAATCACCACTATATTTTCCAATATTTTTCTAACTGTGGATATAGTATTCTTTTTATTTCTTTACCACCATTTTTATACTGCTTGCGAAATTATTCATCACATCATGGTAGGTTGCTTTTTGCTTTTGAGCCACTAAACAGTAATAAAGTGAAAAAATATCCATTGATATTGTAGAAAGGTAAATTAAACAATGACTTAAAACTATAGGAATGAAGAAAGAATTTCTTTGCAAAACCAACTTATTTGGCCACTGAATCCTATCTCTGCACTGTATTATTTTAAGGGTGGGTGTTGAGAGGCTGGGGCCAGACTGTTCAGTTGTGCCTAGAAACAGGGCAAGGATCAAAGGGCACAAACTGAAGCACAGGAATTTCCATTGAATTTCAAGAAAAAAAATCTTTACTTGGAGGATGACAGAGCACTGGAACAGGCTATCCACAGAAGTTGTGTGTGAAGTCTTTTCCTCTGGAGACATTCAAAACTGTATAGGTGTAATCCTGTGCAACCTGTTCTAGGTGAACCTGCTTTAGTAGGGGGGTTGGACTCCAGGGCACTCCCTTCAGTGACTCTGTAATATTGACCTGTAGCAAAACGCAACAGTGTTTTACTCCAGGTCACCTGAAAGTGTGATTGATTTCAGCTATTCACACACATTTGATGGTGTAGTCACAAGTGTGTTGCCAGGAGTCCCCTCCAGCACAAAGCTGTGCAGCTGCTGGGAGTCAGCAACCCCTGCTAGGCACACTGGTCTTCTGCTCTGGCTTCCTCAGGCTGATCCTTGCAGTGCTCTGCTTTATGTTCCCAGAGTTTTCCTCCCATCATTACACTTCCTTCTTTCAAGTGCCCTGCACCATCATTTATGCTTCTAAAGTGAATTTTCTCTGAGATTAATCTGATATATTAATTGTAGTGTTTTGATTGTATGACTTGGATGATAAGATTTTAGCCTTCTTTCTGAGTTAATGAATTTCTTTAGTGTTGTATTATCATATTTCTTTTGGGTCTTTTTTTTTTTGTTTTCAGTTTCTCTTTGTTCGTGCTATCTGTCTGCTGCTGTCTGCTTTATCTGCTTCTTCCTTCCTGTTGGCAGACATCTTTACAGGCTACTGAATATGACTTATTTTTCTCTGTATCCCCTAATCAAGTCTTCCTGTCTTGCCTGCCGCATTTTTTGTATCACTGTTCATTATCAGAAACTGCTAGTCAGCCTTCCCAGCTGATCCAGTACACGTATGTAAACCTAAAACTTTGCTGGATACCTCAGTTGTGGGAGCTTGCAGTAAGATCCTAGTAGTATGGAGATACTGGTATCCAGAGGATGAATAGACAGTTGTTTGTGACCTCTCTCACAGGGGTCCAGCCCCACAAACTTCATGAAACTATTCAATTTTTATATGGGAAGATCTTAGGGGAGCTCTGAAAACTGATCTTCTGCAAGGCCTTCTGGAAGAAAAGACAAATATCGTGTGTCCACCTGAGTAAAGAGACACAACTAATTTCTTTAGAGCACAGAAATCTGAACAATTAAGCTGGGGAAGTAGTCCTCAGTAAATCAGCAGGACAGAGCAGTGCTACCTGGGGAGCATGTCCAACAGAGAATGGGGTCCAAAAGACTTAGTTGTAGCAAGTGAATGTTGTTAAAGTAATCTAAAATAAATGTCAATGTCACAAAACCAAGCTAAATACTTTAATCTGCTTAGGCAAAAGCCTGTGCTGGAGCTGTTGAAATGACTCTTAAAGTCCTTTTAATTTGGCATCTTACCATTGCATCTCAGTTTTACTCTGAGGCCTTCTAGTGTCATTCAGCCAGCCCTTTTGCACTAGGTCATTAAAATGCGCATGGAAACCTCTCATTTTTCCCTCATCAATTTTAAGTAGTTTGTCAGTGATGTGGTAAATCCTGCCCGTCACAAGACACCAAACTTGGAGAACTTTTTATAAAGATAGATCTCAAGACAAACATGTTTGTTTTCCATACATGGGTGGAGCTCCTGTTCTCATCAACGGGAGTGCTGTGCACATTGGAATACCAGATGTGTGCCATAAATGACTTCCATATCTCTGTCTTTCCTCAGCTAACCCTTCCACACCACTTACTTAGGTTTCATGTGACCCTTTCCCACCATTCCCCAAATCTCTCTAAAGCAAGACATCTGTTGCAATCACACATTTCTTTGACTTTTCAATTTCTTGGATACATTTTTGTCTGGTCTCTGAGGGCCAAGCTCCTCAGAGTTTCTTGACACACTGATTTTAGGGAACATAAATAAATGAGTTTCTTTCCCCATTTTGTCATACCCTTGCTTTTCTCAGTACTAGTGCCCTGGAGGTATCTGCCTTGTGGGTTGGCAAGAAAAGAGGCTGCTCCTTGTGCCGGGTGTTTCATTTACAGCACTACAGCCAAGGCAACAGAAAGAGCAGTAGAAGCAGCCAGAAACTGCCTGTCTTCTCCCCATAGTGACCACTAGTGATGGGAAGCCAGCAGTGTATCAAAAGCATTGAACTAGCTGCCAGAAATTTCAGTCAGCACTGTGGACACCTGGGACTATGTGTGTTTAAAATTCACACAGCCCCAGTGAAGCCAGGACAGTTGGCAGGAGTTCAGATTGTCAGCAATTGCAGCTTCTTGTCTAGTGCTCTGAATTATTTCTTTATCAAACAGATAACACTGTCTTTAATGTGCTTTATGTATCCAGTACCATCTGTCTACACTATACTATAACTGATTTAAGAGCTTCATTCTGTATGAGCTTGGACTAAATTTCACTGTTACATGTTTATTGTCTAATCATCTGTATCAAGCACATTTTCACAGAGTTGAGATTAATGAAAATCTTTTCATTAATCTCCTAAATCTTTTGTATTTGTGAACAAGTTGTATTGAATCTAGGTAGAATGATGTTTCTCGTCTGTAATTTGTACTTGGGATCATGGATAGGAGGGTGTTCATCAACCTGAGCATAAGAACTCTGCCTAAATTTCTACTGCTTTCATGTTATTTCAGTTACAAAATAAGAACATAGAACTCAGCTTACTTCATATCAATTGGTGAGTTGTGAGTTGGTATTACACATCACCAGAAAATGATCACACTTACCCTTTTGTATTGCATTTGTGCCTGGGGAAGCTGCTTGGGGATCTTCTGACCAAACAACTATTCAATAAAAAATCCTTTCCTCAAAAATGTGTGTCTGCAGGATGATGCACTGTGAATGTACCAGCAGAAGTGTGGTACAAAGAAGCAACCCAGCAACATTTGCTCGCTGCAGCACTCTTGCAATCCCCTGGGATAATGTGTTCTTCGTAACGACGAATGGAGATAAATGGTCTCCATCTTCAGATAAAAATTATGGGCTTATATTGTACCCCAGGAGGTTCTAGTTAGGCTTTAGTAAAACTTCCCAGCCATAATAGTAGTTCAACAGAGGCACTTTGCCTGTGGAAAATACAGTATCTCCATCACTGGAAAACCCAATGTGTACACTTGCCAGTCATAGTATTATTAGCAGAGATTCTTTGTTGTGGAAAGGAGTTGGTGACAACCTTGATGGTCTTCTCATTCTCTTCTGTCATTCCTTGGTTCAGCTGACTTCAGGTGCATGGTAATGAAACCATACTTCCCTGGGAACCTGAGCTGACAGCACTCTGGCCCATGGTGATATAGATATGTAAGGACTCTCTGGAGACAGATTTACTTCCTTAGAAAAAGTGCCATTGTGCAGTGTGAGTGTTTGTGTTTCCAGGGGCATTGCACTGAAATATTGTTCCTGGTAAGTTTCCTGAAAGCACCAGTAGGGTGTTCTTGGAGCCCAGAAAGCTTGGAAACACTCATTTCCCTGGCATGTCAGTATTGGAGTGTCCTCATGCCTCAACAGCCTGTGAAACAGTGGAGTGACTCTTGGGGGCTCAGTTCTTCATAGCAAGGAACACAGAGGCCCTATGAATTTTAAAATCTGTAATTTAAAATCCCTTCAGGAGCACTGTAGTGAATATTTCTTCTAGCTGCATTTTATAGGGGGTTCCTAGAAGACGAGAGCATCCCAAAGTACCCATCAGAGTGAGGGATGCCACTAAGATTAGGGAGTTTGGCTGCACTGAAAAGCATTTCTTCTCTCAAATAAAAATAATATTTCTGTGGATTTTTCTGTTTATTTCAACCTACCTTGATCCTAGAAATTTTTACTAGATTGATGTCCTATTATGATAGGTAGTGTGCATGTGTGCAAGAGTCAGTCTAGCCCTGTAGAACATATGGCTGTATTATATGGACTGTGGGAGAAAGGGAAAAACATTATCCCCATAGTGCAGAGGGAAGGGAGAGATTAAAGGGAAAATTAATGATTTTCTCACACTCAGGCTGGGACTTTGTGGCAGGACTAGGAATTTCAAGTCATATATATCTCAAGTTCCAATCTCCACATCATCGCCACAAGCCTTTGTCCTTCCTAAAGGATCAGTTAAGAATGAAACATCCAAATAATGAGTTATTTTTCCTGCTTGCCTCATAAGGACAGTTTTGGCTTTGTCATCATTTTAATGTCAATAGCTAGCATAAGTGTGGGCCCGCCTTTGAACTGGAAGTTGAATTTTACTCCACTAGACATATTCTCTTGATTTTGATGTATCCAACCAGCATAGACTAGCACAATTTGTTAAAGATGCAGAATATTTTGTGCCCTTTGTGAAGCAGTATAACACTCATCAATGGTCCTGTGTGTAATGATGTTGATAGGCTGCTGACTTGTTAAATATGATGTAGAAAATCTAAGTATTTGTGAAGCAGGCCTGTTTTGAAGAAAAATGGCTTTTTTTGGGTCCTAATTTCTGCCTTTGACTACACTGCCTAGCTTCTTTGTAGCAGAAACTTGTATTTAGTAAATACTAACGGCATGAATTACAAATGAGAACTGCTAATTTTTTTGACAAAGTGTTCATTCTGGTCTAGGTCCACTGTCCCTTTTTGTCTAGTATACTGGACTATTTTTTGAGTCCCACAGTTTTTCTTGCACTTACAGGGCACGCAAAGAGCAGTTCATTTAAATCAGCTCTGTGTTTCACTCTGACCTGATTCACAGGATGTGGTCTTGGAGGAAGCCCATGCCTTAACAATAGCCTTTTGACAAGTGAGGGTGTTTGGGGATTAAGCTGGAAGAGGAGGAAGCATATATCTATTCTCAAATCTAGTAGTGGACTATTTTGTGTGAATCTTCACTTGCCCATGATGTTTTTAAGGTCACAAACCTTCCTTTTTGTTTTTATTGGCAAGAGGATGTTGGCTGAAAGATAGCATAACTTCTTTAAAATTCAGAAAAAGAATGCAGAGTGTTTTGTCTGGTAAATGTGAAGGGATAATTCCCTCAAGTAAGATGTGCAGATTTCTGATGGCTCTTGTGTATGTTCTGTGTAAACCAAGCTGAAAGAACTTGGAAAATAAGCAAATCAAAGGGAAGCATAATTTTGAAGTGGTTAGAGCTGGATCATAATATTTCTGGATATATAAACTGAGAAGGTGCCAGCCACTAAATGTACTAACTCTGCATAAAACATGAGAGAATTTGACCAAATATAATATTAGTATTGTCCTAACCTACTTTCAGCATGACATTTGGTCTGACTTATCTTTTTAGTTATAGTTTTTCCTTGTAAACCTTCCTTTCCTGCTCTGCCCATATGATCTTAATTCAGCAGAAAGCATTTCATCCTTTAATATATCTCTCAACAGTTGATCAAAATATTTTGTTCAGGTGAAACTCTCCAACTGCAGCAAATGTGAAAACAAATTGGAACAAAAATAGTTGTTGAGCTCTCTTTTGTGTTTTCTATTTCAAATTATCTCTCTATGACAGTTTTAACACCTGGCTGTGTATCTTGTTGATGTTGTGTTAAGCTCCAAAAGATTTGGCAGTGAAAACTTCCTGTTGTGCATCAGGATTTGAATTACAGGGCATGAGTAAAACCATCACAGCTTAGTAATGAGCATGGCCATGCACGGAAAGATGACTTCCTAGCAAGTGTTCTAAAACATTTGACCACTTTCATTAATCAGGAAAGGCTGCATGGCTCATACGTGATTTAGGGGTGAGTAAGACATAAGTCAGGGTGCAGGATTTTTACTCACTGCTACAACAATGAGATTTCCTGGCAACACATTTATGCAGTAAACAAGTTGGTTCCTTTTTTTTTTGGGAGTATTTGTGTTTTGGTTTGGTTTTTGTTTTTCAGGCTCTTTTTTTGTAAGCTGTCTCTGTAGCGGAAATAAATAGGCATTAAATAAGAATGTGAAATAACAAATAAAAGTTCAAAAGGAGTTTAGAAATTTCCTCAGCTGAGCAGTCTGCCTGCTTTCGTCATTGCTGGCCAGCTCACCAGCCATAGACAGAGTGCTGGAAGGAAGAGCTGAAGGAATCTGTTTCTCATGAAGGAGCAGCACAAATCTAAAAGCTTGAGAGCTGCAGGTTCAGATTTACTTTTGAAATGCTTCTGAGAGGGAGTAAGGCTCAGCAGCTCACATGGGAATTCACAATCTAGTTTCATTTCTGGTTACCATCAAATACTCCTTGAAATCAGCCCATATGTGAAATGGTAATAATGAATGGATTTTTGAGAGTGAAGTTGTTTCTTGACTAACTGTGTATTGATTATTATTTTTAAAATACTGAAGAAATAATCTAATTATCTACTTTTCAAAGTGTTATTTAAGTTACTTTTAATTATCATAGAAAAATGATTTTTTTTTTAAACCTAATCTGCTACTGATGTTTTCAGCTTCCTGTCTGTCAGGCTAATAGTGCATCCATTCTTTTTTCCTGCTTGTTATAAGAAGACAGAAGTGGAAGGCATTTTATATACAACACACAGTTTTTCCTGTATATCCTTATGAGATATCCTGAGAAAAATAAGGAGAGAATAACAGTGTCTTTGCTGTTTTATTTACCTTGCTGCTTTATCACTCTGAAAACTGGTATGGTTCTATATTATTAGCTGAAACCTAAGAAATAGGTTGCTCCACAAAGAAACTGTTGTAGTGATTGACAGTCAAGTAGTCTGTTCACAGGTGATGCCATCTCCAGATGGGAGATGTGTGGGAGGTTAATACAGTCTAATTTGCAGGACTTTCACATCCAGACTTCTCTTTTGCAAGAACAAGTTTTCTGCAGCTGGGTGTTGGGAATGGGTTGGTGTTTGTGTTACCCATGAACGAGGGCAAAGCAACCCTCCCATGTGTGACAGCTATGTCAGTCATAGCCTAAAGAGTTTTGGTTTATAAGATAAGCTATTAGCACAAGGGAGTGGGGAATAAAAAAAAAAAAAAGTGTGGAAATGAAAACAAGGCTTTTTCCCAGGGCCCCAACAAGTCAGTGCAGGATTTTTTCTGAGTTATTCAGCCTTATTTGTGGACATGATACAGAGATATAGAGTACTGAGGGGAGCTGATTAAGCAACTTTTCAGAAAAGGGAGAATGCAAATCTGAACACACTGAGTATTGGTGTGTTGAATTGAATAATGTCATTCAAAAAATTATTTAAAGGTGATTTGGCAAAAAAAAAAATATTATACAGGAGATTCAGATCAGCAAGATAGATACTAGCCTCCTAAAAGCAAGGGGATTATGGATGTATTTCCATCTATGGAAAATATTTTCTCTTTTCCCTGGACAATTAATAGTCTCATTTATTTGAGTAAAGTTGCAAGATTTTATTTTGACATACTTATATAAATGGCAGCAAAGACAGAGTGACAGTAGTCAGATTTCAGTCTAAGGAACAACACTTCGCAGTAAAAATTTTACTTTGCATGACAATAAAGTGAGTATTTTCAGAAATAATTTTCACTCAGATGTACATTTGTCTTTAAAGGTCTCAGCAGCCTTTGCACAGAATAACACAAGATTCACAACACCATTTGTTATTTTGTCCTAATGATTTCAAGAAAAATATTACATATATCCATCAAGCGACACATATCAGTGTCATATCCAAATATTAGTCTTTTGGAAGGTATAGATGAATTTTGGTTTCTGCCATATTGTAAGCCTGTATTTGTAATTTAGTCAATTTCTCAAAAAATTCTGCATGGATGCAGTAGTTAACCTGACCTGAAGGTTGAGTAGAGCCTTTTTACAATGTATGAAAACTGCCACTATTTCAAAGCAACAAAAGGTTTTGGATCATTTTGGAAAAGGCTGGGGTATTACTTCACATAGATCCACTATGAGGCAAAGTGTAATTTATTAATAGTTCCTGAGCTGCTTGGTAAGATTAACATGGATTTATCACTAGCTGTGTGATTATATAACTTTTTTTGTTTTTAATGCTCAAACATTTTTACAGAAATATTCAAGTAGAGCCTTATATACAAAAATAAGAAATTCCAAGTGCAACAGCACTCTTCTACAATTACCTTTGGTTTTCTTATTTAGACTTTAGGAATGATGATATTTCAACTAATATTTGATACAATTCCAATTGGATGCTTAAGAACTATGTAAGGCAACATTATTATAAAGTGCTTTTTAATTTGAGATCAACAGAGTGTCTTCCTTTGAGTGCAGCTTGGGTGTTTTGCCCTTAACAGTGAAGCTCTATAGAACAGCTATTTAACTAATAATTTTTGTGCTCATGTGATTAATTTTGTTCTGCAGCTGCTTTTAGGATACTTTTAAATGTGTTTCAGTGTGGCAAGCATTGGTTTGCCTCAACATTTCTGGAGTAACACGATACAGCTTGGATGTGACTCAAAGTGTTAAACCAGCAATTCATGGAATAGATTAGTACAGCTCCTCTAAAGCCACCATGAGATTTAATTTTTTAGCACACAGATAATAATCATAGCCTTAGCATTTTGGCACCAGCAGTGAATCCTACATAGAGTGAAACCTCTCTACATATTCAGTCTATGGTTCATATTAAATACAGAGATGAGTATTTGTGCTCATATACAGATACCTGTTAACATTTATCTGTGTATTTACAGAAGTTTAAAGTGTAGTCTATACATTTGTTTTAATATTGTGGAAGGTGGTTTAGAGATGCATATATGGACGTTACACCTGTGCACATATATCTACATATACATCACATGTCATATATGTTCTCTTTTTGATAAAGAAAGGATAGAATTTTGAAAGAAAGGATAGAATTACTGCTTATAGTAACGTGCAAAGAAGTGAGATGTAGAGCATACCTTTTTGTTTGTCGTTAATTGTAGCATTAACTGATATGTTCGATACTGACACAGGCAAACCCAGCAGAAGCACTGATTCCCTGCGCTGCTCAGACCATGTGTGTCAGTCAGTGCACCCCAGCACCCAGCAGCAACTCAGCAGCCCACAGTCCCAGTGACAGGCCAGGCTCTGGCAGGTGCTCTACTCTGTCCCTCCACTATTCCTCTCCCAGGCTGCATTACCCCTCCAGCTCCTTCCAGTGCCAGTTTCCAAACAGACTAGATTCTCTTACCCTGTATTTGTATGATTCTGCAGCTCTCTTACCATCTTTGTGATGTCTTTTAGGAAGATGTCTGTTGTTTGCTCCATCACTTTGAACTCTTCATTCTAGACACATGACAAAATAATCCATCTGAAATTAGAACTTGCTGTGTTCTTTAAATCAGTGGGAGTTTTTCTGTTTGCTCACTGGAGTAACAACATGATCCCATTTTGTTGTGGTTAAACAATTTACAACCTCTTACATTTTCACAAGGTAAGATTTTCAAGCCATGATTTTGTGTCTCATTTTTGGGAATGTTGGGCTATGTTTGTATCCTGTGAAGTTTTATGTCAGCTGACTGGTACTTTTTGGTAATCATTTAATCTGAGATTTTTATTCAGGGAAATCATGCACTTAAAAAGAGGAAAGAAAAGGAGGAACTTCTACTTCTTTACACACTGAAAACATTCAGAATTAATTGTTTTATGACAGCTGGGCTTCTTACAGAATAAAATAAAACTGTGTCCTTTTAATATTTTTAAAAATTCTATCTGTTTAGATGACCTATGGGATTTGGTTAATTAAAAATTCCCAAATATTTAGGTTATCCTTGTTGCTGAAGTATTTGGACATTTAGATATTTCTTATAAGTGATACCCTGTTGTGGTTTTGAACAAAAATTTAAGAACTATGATTGGCATGTCACTGCCTTTAATTTCCTTGTATGGTACAGTATGCAGTTCATGTCCATTTTATGCACTGTATAGCCAAACTGCAGTATGCAGAAACAGTATAGGGAAAGGGTAATCAATCTGACTGCGTGAAAACTCTGAGGAAATACTGATAAGTAAAACAGCTCATAAATTCTGCAGAGAGAATTGTTCACAGACATGGCTCTAAAGATTAAAATTGAGGCTCCTTCTGCCCCACCCATAAATGACTGCTAGCAGTAGAAATGTGGTCAGCTAATCCATGTCAGCTTTCTCTGTCTCATTCTGTGTACCAAAGAGTCCACTCTATATAGGACCATTGTCCTAAAATACTGTATTTGTTGAAGGAAATCTTTCTTTCTGAGGTCAGTAATAGTCCTGATAGCTGAATGTTGCTGTTAAGTCAGGACTAAGTGTGTGTGATTAATGGTCAGTATGAATAGAATATGTGGAGCACAGGCAAGAGGCTTTTTAGGACTACTTTTTCCTGTCTGCAGATAGCTTGGGACCAGTGGAAAATATTAGGAAATTTCAAGAGAGTCCTAGCACTTTTTTACTGCATCGTAGATCACTGACGTTTAGAATCAACAAAGAGTGGGGAGCACAGAACAAAAACTGTTTGAAGAAAATTGTTAATTCTGTCTTGTAATTTTTGTATTCATTGAAAATTAGAACCCTATTAATTATATTTGTCAGTTTAGGAATGGATGGAGGTCCTGCTGAAAACTGAGAACTCTCTACAGCTACCTGAAAGGAGGCTGTAGCCAGGTGGGAGTCAGCATCTTCTCCCAGGCAGCCAGCAACAGGCCAAAAGGACAGAGTCTCAAGCTGCGCCAGGGAAAATTCAGGATAACCATCAGGAATTATTTCTTCACTGAAAGAATGGTTAAACAGGGTAGATGGTGGATTTACTATCTCTGGGAGTGCTCATGAAACAACTCAGCGTGGCACTTAGTGTTATGGTTTAGTTGGTGTGGTGGTGTTTGGTCAAAGGTTGGACTCAGTGATCATGGAGGTTTTTCCAGCCTTAATGATCCTGTGATTCTATGAGGCTTCAGTCAGAGTGGAATTCATCTTACTTCATTAAAGCCAGTTAAAATGTTGGCATCTAGTCTGAGCTCCTACTTTATCCAGATGGCAGAGATAAATACTTCTTGAGGGCAATTCCTTCATTTTTTCCGAGTTGTTTATGTAAATGTAGAATGACTCACCCTCTGGCAGTTTGTGCATCTATTGCTTAATTAAGGGGAGATGTACCATCTAATTTAAATTAAACACTTGATTTTCTGTGTCTGAAATTAGCTGAGATAAATCTTACCTGTAGTACAGAACTTCTGTTTGTGAAGTTCTTTTCAGGTACTCACTAATGTTATCATTATTATGACAGATTGTACAATTGCATTTCAAAGTACATTATTTAAATCTTTTGAGGCTACTTTGAAAGCTAGTGGAAACATAGCCCTCATAAGGGTAATGGATCTGGGCATGCTTTTATCAGAGGAACATCCTCTTTTTGATTCTTAAAACAGATTAGGAATATGAAGATACGGAAAGTCCCTGAGAAGAAATAGGCAAGTAAAAATAATATTCAAAATGAACCATTGCATGGGAGATGGAGACATCTCTATGAAGAAGACAGGTTTCATTTTGATATATTCTCACAGCTTTCTGCTTAATGCTGCAGAGATTGTAGAGATAATGAAATGGATCATTAACCAGAAATACTGTAATGAATCAGTTTACTGAATGTATGGCAGTCCAACTGTGTATATAAACACATGACATGTGCACACACAAGGAGAAATATTTAATGAGTTGGTGGGCAATCAACTCGCACATGTGAATGTACACATGAGTATACTTGCACAAATGTTGAAAGTTCTCTGCTATTTCTGCAGAATCTCATACAGCTGTACACAGCACCTGCATTCATCTGCCAGCATTAGAGGCCCTCCTTCTTCACCTTGCTGTCACAGTCCTTCTGAGGAGAAGGGTGGCATTAATCTAGAAGCTGCTCTTATACTTAAAGAGACAGAATCTGAAGACAAGTAATTCAGCAAGTTTAAAAATGGGATGTTTATGAATGTGTTCTCAGCCTTACAGAGTATTGCATACATCATTTTAGGAAAGTTTTTCTTGAGGATTACCACCTCCCTCGTGAATTATTTTTCTTCTTGTTAGGAGCTGAATGACATTGCTGTAACTGTTACAGCCATTGCTTATGGGAAAGGATATCATTAAGGAATTGTGGTTTCTGCTTACAACTTGAAATAAGCAGGAAGACTTATAGCAAGTGACAGGGCTACATGCAGGCTTAATCAAGTTGGATGTGTGCTCTGCAAAGGGTGCTGCTCGTTGGCTGTAGTTGCTGTAATCTCTCTGGTAAATCCCTCATGAGCTGTAAGCTACTTTGCTTGGCAAACTGTCATGAAGTAGAAATGTTTGGCAAGCATTGGAACTGTCACCTGTCTAACCAGTCTGCTTATTTTAATTTTGGACATTGTGTTTGTTGTCTTCACTAGAGGGAATATGCAGATTTTTTTGGTCTGAGTGTGCCCTGCAGGTGTGTGCTGTTCCTGACAATTTGGTTGCTGCCATTTGTATTTGAAACCAGGCAGTCCCAAGAACACAGATGCAGAGCCTCATACCAGTGTAAGGAAGAGAAGGCATCAGTCAAATTATGATGATATCTTGAAAAATAGACATCAAAAGGTAGCTAAATGCCTGCCATTTCAATAGTATAAACATTTTGATGTGTAAGTGTTAAAGGTGTATGGGAAATGGCTATATTAAAGGGGTGACTGGCTTTTGTATCTGAGGGTTTAAGGTCTTTACAAAAGCACAGAAACTCATTTCCTTTTAAAATTTTTAAGTTGGACAGTCTAATATTTGAGGCTATACAGTTCACTAGATACATCTAAAAATCGCTTCTCTTCATTTAAAGCACTGCTGATCCTGCTAAAGAACGTGCCTACTACTGTGTTAGTTTTCTCATGTCTCTTTCATTATGTTAGAAGTGAAAATAAAACATTAACTCAGAGAAAAGTAATTCATCAAGTTGTTAATATTTTCATGTTCTTTGGAATCAGTTTTAAACAACTAATTTACTTTAAATTGTAGCAGACTGAACTTAATCCTTTTTGCAATTTCTCCAAAAATGTTTGGTTACTTATGGGAAACTGGTGATGTTTTTCACTTTTGTCCACTGTGGCAGCTGTGATACAACTACTGTACAGCACAGCTTATTCTTAAAGGACTACAGTGCTTATTCTTAAAGGGTTCCAGTTCTTGCTTTGTGTTCTCGTATTGTACCTGCTTCCAGGGTATTTCTTAATAGATCTTCCAAGCTATCTTTTTAAGGCTGAGGAAGTTATATTCTTTAGCTTCATGATAATAAATTTGAGAATGTATCAGAAAATAAATATGGCATACTGTAGACAAAAGTTCAATTAAAAAACCCCCACCTTTTATCTTCTACCATCTTATGACTTAAAAGCTATTAAAGCACTTAAAATGACAGGATCAGTGATACTAGATGCTATACAAGCGGAATAGTGATCTAAATTCCATTTGCATCATTTGTGATGTAAAAAATATCTCAAGTGAGGAGAGAAGGAAGCAACTCACAGATACATAAAATTTTTTATCTATGTTTATGTTAGAACATAAATGTTTAAATGTTGAACTTCTTTTGGCCCTGCTGTAGTATGCTAACTTATTTCTTGTCAAATACCTCAGCAGAAATCACTCTGTGGAAGAGGCAGTCAGAGTCCTAGAGGCTTTCAGGGCCCTGAGGATGGGGTGAAAACTGCATGTATCTTTGGGTGAAAACTGGATGAGTGAGGAGCAAGGCTCTGTTATTACTCTGAAGACAGTGGAGCAGTGTTAGCAGTTGGATAGCTATGTAAGGGCTGTGTCTGTTTGAAAGAGCCTCAAGTTAAAGACTAGAAAATTGAACTCCACTCAAGTGAATCGAAGGAAGGATGTTCAGAGAAATGGACAAAAAAGTCTTCACAGCTGTCTCTTCTGTTTGGCATGTCCTAATTGCTATGATTGTTTTTTTATGCAGTTCTTTGATGATTAGGGGAATCTTTTCTAAACAAAGTACACATTGAGGCTGATACTGCAAAGTTATCTGAAACTGTTTGTATGAAAATGGCTGCAACACAAATGCCACAGTCATTGCATTCACTTGCTTGTTCAGGCAGCTTTTACATTCTCATTGAAAGAGAGCTTTTTTTTCCTAACTCCACAGGAGGGTAGAAGCAAAGAAAGCAGAAAACTAATAATAGATTCTCCTATCTTATTTGTCCTGTGTCTGAGTGACACTGTGCTTAGAACTAGCATGTCCTTCCCAAATTTTGCTTGCAAGGCTCAAACTCATCACTCAAAAAGGATTTTAAGGAGGAGTGAGCAGGGAGAGAGGAAGATGGGGACCTTGGCAAGACAGGATGGGATTATCAGCTACAGAGGGTTGTACATCTCAGTGATCAGCATAAAAGGCTGACTCAGTCTCTGCCATGACAAGTTTCACAGACACAGTCCAGCAAGTTTTCTATGTGCACTGACTTCATGTGCATTTAGTTCCCTCACTTTCTACATTCCTACTTAGAGACCTTATGACCTTAATCCCGGAAATGCAGGATATTTGAAATGTATTTCTGTACATTTCAAATGATCAAATGATATTTGTAAAGGAAATTACAACTTGACTCTTATCTGATTGCTTACAAGAACTGAAATTCAACAAAGGCAAATGCAGCGTCCTGTACCTGGGGAAGAATAACTCCAGGGACCAGCACAGATTGAGGGCTAACCTGCTGGAAAGCTGCTTTGCAGAGAGGGACCTGGGAGTCCTGGAGCACAACAAGCTCTCCAAGAGCCAGCAGTGCCCTTGTGGACAAGAAGGTCAATGGTGTCCTGGGATGCATTAGGAAGAGCATTGCCTGCAGATCAAGGGGATTGATCCTGCTCCTCTACTCAGTCCTAGTGAGGTGAGTCTGAAGTGCTGTGTCCAGTTCTGGGCTCCTCAGTGCAGGACAGACATGGAGCTCCTGGAGCAGGTCCAGCAAAAAGCAGCAAAAGATGATGAGGGGACTGGAGCACCTCTCTTATGAAGAAAGGCTGGGAGAGCCGGGCCTGTTCAGCCTCCAGAAGAGACGGCTGAGAGATCTCATCAATACAGAAGGCAGGGGTGTCAAGAGGAGGTTTCCAGGCTCTTCTCAGTGGTGCCCAGCAGTAGGACAAGAGACAATGGGCAGAAACTGAAGCACGGGAAGTTCCACCTGAAAAAGAAGAACATCTTTACTGTGTGAGTGACTGAGCATTGGAAAAGGTTGCCCAGAGAGGTTATGGAGTCTCCCTCACTGGAGGTATTCTAGAACTGTGTGGATGCAGTCCTGCACCATGTGCTCTAAGGATGACCCTGCTTGAGCAGGGGGTTTGGACCAGATAACCCACTGTGGTCCCTTCCAACCTCACCCATTCTGTGATTCTGTGAAGAGTAAATCTACCCATTTATTGGAGTGTTTTACACTTCTATAGCTGACCTAATTAGAGTAACAATTTAACTGAGCAGTCAGGTAAATACCTTTTGTTAATTCTGCTCCTCCATTTCTTAAAAAACCCTCTTATCCAAGGTTGTCTCAGAAATATATTATGAATCATCTTTCAAAATTTACCACTAAAAGAAACAAAACCTAACTTTTTCCTTTGACTTTACATTGGATGGTGTTTGTATGAAATGGAGAAAACGGTAAATTTTCCCAAGTTAAGGACAGGTGCTGTAAAATGCAGAGTAATGAACATTTTCTATCAAGAGTACTGGACACAGCTGCTCTAGTCTTTGCAGGTGAATGTCCTTTCTGATTCTTCATTTGCCCATGCACAAAGGAACCAGATTGTGGTGCCATCTCTGCTGCTCTGGAAAAAATATTAGATGGGGTGGTTCCCGAAGCACCTCAGTGAGCTCTTGGTTTGATTGGAGAGGATAACTTGGGAAGAGCACCAGATGAGTCATCCTCCACCCCTGCCTTCATGGACTGAATATTTCCCTTACCCAATCCTGTCAGTTCTTGTTAGGCTACTCCTGCTGAGTAGAGCTGTGGGAAGCGTTGCCAGCATGGGCTTCTCTCTAGGAAGCTCTGATTCTGGAAGACTATGGATGTCAGTTACACCAGATTTCCCTTCCTGAGGCTAGTGAAAATTTCACTAGTTTGTAACTGTGGGGCCCTTAACATACAGGAAAGTGGCTGACTGCAGTGTTTGAAGTCTGTGTCTTACCTGACTGGAATGTAAGCAGTCATTGGTGCTCTGCTGGATTCATCATGCTGCTTCCAAAACTGGATATAGTTTCATATACTTCTTTTTTTTTTTTTTTGGCTTTTTAAATCCATAGATATATTTTGGAGTATTCATTATTCTGCCTATACATGGTAAAACTGTATGTAGTACCAATACGAACAATGCTGAGCTAAATAGGCAAACTCCAGCTTTTAGGGGCAACTATTCAATTTTGAACCTAGAAATAAAAGCTTCAGTTGTTCAGTTGTACAGTTCCTGCGTTTGAATACATCAGCATTATGCAAGAAGACAGAAAAACAAAACAACATAAACTGTTTGGCATACTTTATAGCAATTCAGTTGAAGACGATGAATTTATGGTCAAAATATTAGAAGCAGCTGTGGATACCTTAAGCAGGTTTAAAATTTTAAGAGAAGTGTGTATGGCTTTAAAAGGCAGCAGGGTGTAGCGTTGGCATTGGCTCATGCAATTTTTGAATGGCAGAGAACATAATATTTCAGTAAGTCTTAGTCAAACTGTTTTAATTAGCCTACAAAAGAAAAAAGACCTTATGAACTGAAAACATCTTGCACTGAATGGGTAAACTTGATCAGTTTAGTCTGAATTATTTGGCTTCAGTCTACATGTCTCATTTGATGTTTGTTGGCCTTTGTACAACTGCAGAAGAGTCATGTAGGAGAGAGGGGCTGGAAGCACTGTAGACTGTTCTTTTTGGAGACATTTGTCCCTCAAATTTGTGTACTTGAGCCAGAAAGTTCAGGGTAATGCTATGAAAAATAGTGCTTCTTGAAGCATAGCCATATTTATCTGGCATTAATTCATATACAGTGGATACAACACTGGCACAATTACAAAAAAGGAACTGATTACAAACGTGTATGGAGTGGTGATTTTAATAGAGTCACAGTTTATTAAAATCATTACAAACAAAAGAAGAAAACTCTTTAGAAGTATTTTCTTATTTCTCCTCCTTCCAACCTCTCTTGTATTTGTATTAATCTATTGCTATATACTGTTTTTTAATTTTAAATCCAAAGAGAAAAAAATATAGTATCTTTAAATGTTTCATTTTTTTAAGGCTTTTCAGCCATCCAAAAAATCAAAAGTTCACTCTACCACACTGTTTTCATTTGTGTCACAGTGATGAAGGCAAGTTCTGGAAGATTAAAATTAATATTATGTAAAATGCTATCAGTTGTCCTTCCTCAGAATCCATACCTCAGAAAGCATTTGCTGCTGTGTAAAATCTGGAGATACTCTGAATATTACCTAGTTGATCCAACTTTTCTAGCTTTTTAGAGCTTAATTTAAATCACTGGTGAACAGAGGCCAGAAGTCAAATATATATATGCACATACATAAATGCATTTTTGATTCAGAAAGGACTTTTGGATGTCTGCAAGTGCACAGACACTGTTTGACCTGAACTCTTCTGACATTAGCCACCTGTTGCATAAGCTATACGACTAATAAAATAGAGTTGCAGAAGTATTCTGTTCATTTTACTTTCAAGACAGCAAAGCATTGCAGCCAATTTTTGAAAACTGAGCGGGAAACAGAAAGGAGGCAATAAAAAAAACCCTCTAGAGATATGGAGTGTTTTTCCTCATGGTTGTTTATGGTATTGTCAAAGGTATAATTGTTCTCTACAGAAAGGAGTAAAACTGTGTTACTTGGAGCCATTAGAAAAAATTGTTGTTTGGACTCCGTCCAAAAATCTGCTGCTAATTACAGGTAGACCGTTTTTTATCAAATACTCAAAGGAGAAACTGTGTCTGAAATGATTTTAAAGTAAATCTCCAAATCATAATATAATTCACTCTTAATTCCAAAATGTACTTATATTTACTGAAAATTTAAATTTTTTTTCTTTCTTTTTCCAGTCTTTCTGGTGTTTTCTTAGTAGACATTTGGTATTCTTGCAAGGTTTTTAAACTTGGCTTTCTGTAACTCAGTTTTCTGTAACTCTTAAGGGGCTTTTCCAGATGTTGGATGCTCATTAAAATGAATTCTGTTCTAGTTCAAAAGTCTTTGGAGAAGCACTGAGTAAGGCAACAGTCCATTGATTCTCTCATATTAGACTCAGTGTTGGGTTCATTTCACGGACTTAAGTTCAGCAAGTAAAAATGTGCAGCTGTTAGTTCATTTCTCAACAGTGTTTTTGGCCAAAGAAGACTTTTATGTACTATTGCAATGACTTATAGGTTTCTCTCTTTTTGTGGTAAAGGATGCTCCTTGCTTCCTTTGATCATTGTTGTGTGAATCTGATGCACCAATGATGAATTGCTTTTAAATACACACTGACAAAATTGAGTTTTCTGCCATTGGTTAAGAAGCTAGAAACAACAACATGACCAGACTTTGCTGAGTGTTCTGAGTAATTTTAGCATGTTTAGATTGGCTTATTTTTATGATTGGGAGAAGAAAAAAGAGAACAAGAGTCAACTTGAAAATTCATTTTAAGAGCAAGGTAATCCCACATAAAGTCAGAACATATTACAATGGAAGGAAGTAAATTCAAGAACACAGAGGCTATATCCTACTTCCTTTGCTTTTTATACTGGCACATAGTAACTTAATAGACTGTACTAGAGAAGTTGATAGGGGAAATATCTTTTTTATTTTCCTAGGGAAGACAATTTTTTTCAGATTTGACTGCTAACTGCAGCCTTATTTTTTACCTAACACACATGAGTTGCTCAGGTGTGTTATTTTTGGGTTAGTAAATTGCTTATCCCAATAAACGTCTTTATTTTTAACTTAAACACTTTTTTCCATCTTTTGAAACAAATTGATTCTTGCTATCTTGGTGAGATTGTGTCAATGCCAAAAGAATTGTCCCTTTTAAAACATTTCATTTAAAAAAGTTTCTAGAGTGTAGGGAATAACATGAGTTACTTATAATTAATACTCAGGTAGTTTTAATGCCAGTTTTAAGTATTCCCCCTGCAAAAATCACAGATTGTTGATTTGCCTGTGAAGTTTGTTTTGATCTCACTGTTCCACTGCCATCAAAAGAAAAAAAACCAGTTCATGTTAGAGCTGTTGCCATCAAATGATAACTAAAAATTTCCTTTTTGCCTGATAACTGAATTTAGCTATGACTGCTCACATTGTAAACTGGATAGTGTAATATTCAGTCTGTCTGATACATTAAATCTTTTAGTATGCTAAATCTTACTGCATTAGATATTCTTTACTTTTGGCCTGCTTTTACTGAATAGAAAAACTTTGGGTTTTCTTATAGGGAAAAAATATAAATTCACTTGATGCAAAATATATAAGATGCTTCTGGCTGGCTGACTGCTGACAGCATTTGAGGACACTTTTAAAGGCCTATATGGCAGAAAGATAGTTGGAATATGTGCAGAAGGAAAAAAATTATTGAGCTGAAAACATTTACACTTAAAATATATACAAAGAAAGTATGGGAAAGGCACCTAAAATTAAGAAATGTCAGCTTTCAGATTAGCTTTCAGATTGAACAAGTGGTTTGAAAATAGCTTTCCTATAGCTTACCCCATTTTCATGGTTTACTAGAAAAATCTTGTAATTACTCTGTGAAATCTATGGCAGATAATCTTAAGGCCTCCTTGCAAATAAGGCCTGTATTCATTAGCCCTGAAAACTTCTAAACATTAACCTATATGAATAATGACCACAATGCTAATTACCATTAATCCAAGGATTTGGATTTATATTTCATTGTTATCATGTGATAACATCATGTGCACGTTTTTCTCTGTAACCTAAATGCAAGGAATAAAAACCACCAGCTTACTTCACAGTAACTGGTTCTTGTTCCCAACCTTAATTACAAATATTACTTTGGTTTTATCAGGGCACACGGGAGGACAGGAACCACTGTTACTGTGTGTAACTATCACCAATATCAAAGGCATTTTTGCAGTAGCTTCAGGGGGGCCCAGATTAAAGCAGATGTGAGATGAGGCAAAATTCACACCAAACCTGACATCACTTTGGGCTGAGTATTTTATCTGTGAGTACATCTGGGATCCATGCATATCCAAGGACAGAATACCGTCCTTTATCTCTTTGCCAGAAGTTAAGGATTTGAAAGTCCCATTGGCCTCATGGTTGTTATTTATTCTAATGAAGCTATCCTAGCACTTAAAGAATATATTTATAACATATATTAGGAGTTATCTTTCTTCTTCAGAAGACTGCACATGTGCACAACAGCAGTCTTATAGCGGTTGGCAGGTATCCTTGCCTCACTCAAGCATCAAACTGTTGAGTTTTTTTTTCCTGAAATTCCTGCACAGGAGAAGATTATACTCATGGTCACCATCTGGTTGGCCACATTCTTTTATTTTCAGATGGCAGGGAAATCTGTATTAACTGCACAAGGAAAGTTTTTGAGACCTGATTTGACTGTACTGATTGTTGTGTGTAGGTCTGTTTCCAGTCATCATATCTTTTAAAAAAAGTTTAATGTTTGTATTTGAAAACCTGTTAACATCTTAATATAATAGACTTGAGCATGAGGATACATATTATAGACCTACCCATAAGATGGAGTTTCCTTGCAGCCTAATTTTCTTGGAAAACTTTATTCTCTTCTTTGGGCAAAGAATTGCTTTCTGATAAATATTAGGGTAAAATCTTAATATTGTTCCTCTCTGCTTCCTTCACTGGGTCTTTTGGTGAAACCTGTGTTCTTCTGCACTTCAGCAGGGTGTAATACTTTCCTTTGCTGTCAATGTATGGCATCCACAACGAGGATAGGATGTGATTCAGCTTACTGCTGAGCCACAGATATCTGTACCTTTCCATGATTCTCTACTCTGAATCTTATAGAGAGAGAGAGGGAACCTATCTCTGCATGCATGACCTTTGGGTGTACACCAGGATGCCAGGAAATGCAGGTCTTTGTAAAAACTGAGCAGCTCTATAAGGTCTTGATGTACATGATCAAAGTACTGCAAATCCTGTGAGCATAATAACTCATAATTCTGCCTAAAAGACTTTGGAGCAAAGTCTTTTCCCATTCCTTAGCCAAAGAATAAAACTTTATTCTTAACAATTTCTGCATGCCTTCTTGAACAGAAGGAAAACTGCAGTTTTCACAGTGATTGCCATTGCAGAAAATTAGAAGGGCTGATGGACATTGATGCCCATAGTAGCCTTGGGATGGAGCAGTAATTCAGATTCTCATTAGTTCATGCCAAGTTAAAAGATGGTGCACCTCACCTCACCTCACTGCAGATGGGAAGATGGATGATCTTAGCAGACATCAGCTCTTCCAGAGTTCCTGTGTGCTTATGACATGATTCCCTCCTCTCTACCACCCACTCACATCTGTTTAAAAATTTTGTATGATTTTATATATCAGCACAGATCCAGAGACAACTCAGAGCTTCCCTTCATGATGTCTTGTGGGCTAGGAGTTGCTTTGGCACCTCTTATACTTGCTCCCTATGCAACAGCAAATAAAAGAGGCCTCAGTAAAGGTGTTGTCTGTTTATCTGTTTTTGTCTGTCCCGTACTGAAGCCCTCTGAGGAAGCTGACATTGATCTTGGAGATGAAGCTAGTTTCTGGGTCACTAATCCTAATTTAGACTTTGTAAAGCAGACTTTCTGAAAGGCAGCATGAGGCATCATTATGCATTGTAAATAACATGGTGATGAGGTCTAAAACAAGAAAGAGGGCGTGCTTTGGGTTCAGTCTAGGTATCTCTCTTAATGTTAAGTATTTCCTCCTAGATAAATAGTGTTTCATTTTCATCTAGCTTTATTTTACTTTCTTTTCCTTTACATGGGAAAGGATACTACCCTGACAGTTGCAAAAACCCACTGAAAACACTCAGTGTTGTCATTCAGCCAAATTGTAATCCATTAAAAGTGTGGCAGAAATGAAACACAGATTAGATATCAAATGCAAAAAACATGATTATTGATACTTAGGTTTAAGTCCCTGTATTTCTGTTTTCTTTTTTGCCAAAGATTATACTGAGTTATGGATGGTCCTGCTCTTGAATGGTCTTCATGCTCCTCATAAGTGGGCAGGTGAAAAAGACAGTGTAATAGGCTGGTAACCTGGTTCTGTTAAATCATCCATTAATGTCTATCATTACAGAATTTGTTCAAATATAAACACCTGAGGAAAATATGGTTTTGACCACTTTGATCAACTGGCATTTTCTGAGTAATATGTACCACTTCTGTCATGCTGCTGTAGATACAGAAAGAGGATGCTTATAAATGGCCGCATCTGTTTATTTGAGGACATTTCTGCTAGTTATAGGGGAATATGTAGAAACTCACTCATGTATTATATTATTTTTTAAAACTGAGAGGTCTGTTTGATTTTAACAGGGCTCTGCTGATACCCAATAAATTTTATTAAGCAATTTACTGAACCCATTTTTATCTCCTTAAGTGTTTTATACCTTTCAAGTCTAAATGAATTTAATGTCAGGTTCTCATCAGCACACATGCAAATCAGAAAGGCAAGTACTGAAGGTTAAAAAATTTTCCAAAGAGCTACCCTTAAAAACAAGTTCATATTTTTGTAGATTGGTCTGTGCCTCTTTGAGAAAGTTACCTAATATTAGGCAAAATGGTTTTATAAATGAGAGCTTAGGAAATTCCCTGGAAATTACTGAAACAGTATTGCTTATTATGCTTTTAACTACAATATCCTACTGGATGTCTAGTGTGTAGTCAAAGTTATGAAGAAAGAGCAAAATGGTTTCATTCCTAAAATTTAAATGGTGCTATTTTCAGTAACATTTATTTCAAACGTACATGTTGGACAAATAGTTTCATAATCAGACTATGAACTACACATCTCCCAAAGGCTACCTCTCATCCACAAATTACTTTGAGTATTTCCTGAAGTCATGTGCAGTGCATAAGGCATTAGTGCTTTTCCACCTGCATTTTCTGGATAATGATTAGAGTCTCTCCAGTCCTGCTTTTGTAAACACTTAAGTATGGCTGTTATTCTCCTTTTGACTACTCTTAGGCACAGTCTTGAGCTAGCACAAGTGTTTGAGTAGTCATGTAGACAAATAGATCAGAATTAATAGACTTTTACCACAAGTTAAATAAAAAGCATGACTTAATCTGGATCTGTTTTCTAGTACTGTTCACAGACTCTTGTAACAGGAGATGGAGGAGTAAGCAGTGGGTGTAGGAAGTGGATAGGACTTTTGAAGCAGTTGTCAGTTTATATCAATTTTAAGCGTACCTTAGAATAAGACTCAATAGCCTCAGATTAGAAATAAAAGCACCTAAGATGAATAGGGGAGGCTTTTAAAAGTTTGTGTTTATTTCTTTGATGGACAGGAAACTCTTATTTGAAAGTACTGTGGGTAGACTTAAAATCACTGTGGTGTTATTTCCTATATTTATCTAGAATCACTGGAAGATCATCTGCTGATCAGAAAATCTGAACCTGAATATTTTTGGCTTGAAAATTAAGCATTATATTTATACAAAATAAAGCCATGGAACTGGGAAGTTGTATGTCAGAAATAAATAAGAAAGGAATTCTACAGATGATGCAGGATACTGTGTATTGCAAGCTTTTTATAAAATGACTGCCAGATGAAATTACAGCTCTAAAATGTCTGGATTTTATTTTATCTATGCTAATTTACATATCAACAGAACTGCATTACCAAAATCACCTTTTTTTTTTTTTTTTTTCCCTATTACAACAAACTGTAGTTGAACCTGTGCTAGGCCTTAGGAGTCAAGAATAAATTTTCCTGTGGATCTAACATATTTAAATTAGCGTTCATAAAGTTTTGTGCATTTATATAGTTTTGTAGGAAGATCTGTAAAAAAAAAGAAGGAATGTTAAATTCTGTTTTAAATAAGAAACATGATGATGCTTCAAAGGAAAAACACACATAATTGGAAGGAAGGAAACATTTAGTTGACTGAAAATTTATTTTAAATTAGTGCCTAACAATGAAAAACAGGTATATATGTATATATGTTTGGGAAACAAGAAGGGACTTATTTCTGATCATTAAGAGCAAGTCAGCTATTTCCTTAGCTAATCAAATTTATCTCCCTTTTTTATTGTCCTTTTTATGGGAGCTACTAAGCAGATTTATGAAACAAGTAATCCTTTTGAAATTTTATTGCCAAATCAAGATGAGATATTTCCGAAGACAATAGAATTATTATTATTATTGTTAATATTATATTTTAGTATTGTCTGACCAGAGGTCAGCTTGTTTCTTCTGCTCTACCCCAGGTTTCTCTTTTTATTGTCCCTATGATGAATTGCTCAAGAAACTCACTTTCTTCAGTTTGTCTTTCCCTCCATTCCTCTTTTCTGCCTTAAGATCCTCTGTTGCTTCTGAAATAATTCTCTGGCTTCATCCTTTATCTCCTCCATTGTTTACATTCCTTTTGTCTTGTCACACCTTTCTCTTTCACCTTCATGGTGTGCCTGAGTGTGGAAGAAAAGCAGAGCAGTGCTGATGGGGTGTTTGAGGAGAAAAGGGTATTTCTGATTCTGTAAGAGCTTTTTAATTTCCCTAGCATGTCAGTCATAAGAGGAGAATTATACCATCTTGGAAGTAATTTTAGAAATACAAGAGAGACAGAACTGTGAACTTTGGCTTGTTCAGATTTTTCCTCTTTGAGTTAATATGGAAGGAGGACTAGTCAGTTGCATGTACTACCTTTTTGTCCAAATAATTGAAGCATTCTATTCCACTCTTCATCACAGACAGTAACCGCATGATAAATACCTTATGCAACAAAACATTTTTCACTTAAGCTTGTAACTCTTATGTGCATAAAAGAGATTTGAACCACAAAATAATCATTATGGTCTGTAATCTTCATAAAAAATATAAAGAATATGCACTGTGAAGAGGAAATATTAAATTATGTATGAACATAATTTTTTAATTCATATGTGTTTTTACACTGTGGTAAAAATAATGCAAAAGACATATGTGGGATTTGGGCATAGAATGTAGTTACTTTATTTTGTTACAGCTGTGAATAGAAGTTATGGAAGGGAGAGAAGAAAAGGCTTGAAAAGGAGCAGAATAAATTAGAGAGTCTGTCAAATGTAGAGCTCTTTTTCCAGGAGGTGAAAGATACACTATGGAAGGGGAATTAATCCCATTCAGTGGCCAGACAAAGAGAGGCATTGGAAAAAGAAGACATCTGTTGATGAAGTAGAGCATAGATTGGCAAGAGATGAAGTGAGATGACTGAAGGAAAACTTTTTAAACATCTCAGAGGAACATATTTTAAATGATATTTTGGAATGGAACAGACTGAAGATTGTAATGCATTTTGATCTGAATATAGAAAGACGATGCCAAATGAGGAAAAAAACCCAACATTCTGTGGTGGAATTAAATATTGAGGAATTAATTTATTCTAGATGAACAGTGGAAAAAAGTATATAGTTTTTTTTTCAAAAGTAGGCGTGTGATTGTGAAAGTGAAAACTGAACAAGATTCTGATTGTCAGATAAGGATCCATGCTCTGAGCCTCAGGTAGAAGGCATTTGAAGAATCTCCTTGATTAGAAGTGCTGACTAACAGTGGCAACATTTCTAGCCGCTGGGACAATGATTCTTGATACATTAAGCCAATATGAGCTCATCCATCTTGATGTGAGGGAGGTGGAAACAAGGGATGTGTTTACAACCTCTTTGAGATTATAATCATCTAAATAAAGGACATGATCTTAAGAGCAGTCTTGAAAATAGTTTAGAGGTAGAAACAAAGAACACAGTAGTTAAAGCTAAAAGATGCTATATTAACAGTGAGATTACAAATTCACAAACTGGTACAACCCCCAGGGATTTATCCTAGCAATTTTGCCTCATCTTCTAGCCAGTGGCCGGCACCCTTTAGTTTTTCCTCAAAGAACCTAAGTGCCTAAGTGAAAAATTCTGTTAGTCTGGGTGCTTCAGAGAGTGTCCCTGTGGTCAAACTGAAAAGCTATGTCCCTGATTTATTCATGTTGCTTTCGGGGATTTGCTAGTCCCCAGAAGGTTTTAGTTCTTTGACTAAACTCCAAACACATCTCTTATTTTTCTTTCAAATTATTGTAAAAGGAGGATATGTTTACTTTGTGTTTAATAGTTGAATATTGTACTTAAATGTTATACCCACAGCAAGAAACAGAAGACATGAATTTTAGGGATTTCTCAACTGAATTCACAGGCCCCCCATTTCCTTTAAGAGTGCCCTATTCACTTCCTTCTGAAAGCATTAAAAAAAAAGTTTATATTCTCTAAGTGAATAAGAATAATTCCTTTTGAGAGGATCAGCCTCTAGGATCAAGTTTGAGGTAAATTGAATGCTATCAGATTACTTGATGAGAAGGTTAACAAAAGGAAGAGACATGTTCCCCACCAGGCTGCATCTATGGCCTGAGCAATGAGAGTGAGATGGCTGCTGCAACTTGCAGAACACAGACCTGAGAAGGAGCTGTAATTAACCACTGGGGACTATTCAAAGTATAGCTGGTGATTAATTAAAAGGTAAAGAAAACCCATTGCCTTTATATATGCTCCCTACAGTATGTAGAAAGGAAATCAGTTTATTTGAATTTCAGTGTGATATGATCCTCAGGTTCCTATTGCTTTACTTCTACAGAGGATGAAACATGTTCCTAGGGACTCAATATATTAAATTGGTCCAGTATAATGTGTCTATGGAGAAATGGAGAAATAGGTGCCTGAAAGCCAGATACATGAAATAACAGGATAAAGGCCCTTAAATACTGCTCCTTGTGAAAGCTGGCTTTGCACAGTAAAAGTGAAGAGGCAGACCACCAGTGAACAACTTGATTTATAGATTTATAGCAAACATTACTTCTGTGGGATTAGATGACGTGACAATTTTTATAATACTCTAAACTTTTTAAGAAAATACAGAAAAGAACCACTTTTTTTGTGAGAACAGGAATTTCCACAACCAATCCCTTAGTTTTCTGTTTTATTTTCCAAAAGAGCAAAATGGATTTAATATTAGAAATATGTTCTCTCTGGATCCAATTTCATTCTCAGCCACACTCTCTAAATAAGAACCTATAATCCAACTGACTGCTCTCACAAAGTTCCCTCTAATGCATCTGTAAATGAAAATATGTGTGCTAGAACAGACTGCATAAGTTTAACTAAATTGGCTTGAAACACACATATTTTAGCTGAGTGAGTGCAGGATTTTGTGCAGACAATGTCTATATCACCTGCCTATGTGCTCTGTTTTAGTTAGGAAATATAAGAATGGAATGTCTGTGGGGGGAGAAAAAAATTCAGTTATAATCAGTCATTAAAGGGTTTTTAATGCAAGCCACATTATGGAGGGAATAGCTACCAGTTTTCAGTTGGTTAGTATGAAGGTTACTGTAAATCTGTAAACTTTGTTACTGATTTTTGAAAAACCGAAACAAATCCCTTTCTTGCTGGGAAATATTTTTCCACATTAATAGGAGGAATAAAAAGAAATATCCATTGAGATAAACAGAAAATAATATTTGAATGTTTAGCACTATAATTTAGATCCTTTCAAGAAGAAAAAAAAAGAACCAAAATCTGCTCTTGATTATACATGATTTTCAGTGAGTCAAAAAGGGGTAGCACAAGCACATCCAAAAAATAGGATTTGGCTCATGGGATGTAAGACAAAGAAGAAACTTGAGAAACAAGCATCACCATCATTATTATAGTAACACACATTTGAATTTTAGAGATTATTTGAAATTACTAAAAACAAAACAGCAACTAAAAACTATTGCTGTTCAATAACAGGCACATTACAGGGTTATCTGCAAATTTACATGAGGCATATATTTTGAATTGAATTATTCCAAGTTATGTGTCATTTGCCTTTGAGGTAGTGGTGTGGCTTTGTGGTTTTGGTTTTTTAATATATATTATGCATTATATTTAACTTATAACTCTTACAATAAATTCTTATTTAAATGTTCAAAATTCAGAATTGCTTGAAAGGTGAATTTTTCCATTAAGAACTGCCATGGTAGAATCAAAAGAATGGTGAAAGCCTTTGAGTGCCACATCTTTGTAACTCACGTGGCACCTGTGCAATTTCAGACCAAGAAGGAGCTGCTGTGTGTCTGGTTGTGCTGCACAACAGTAGTTGTACCAAGTGTCCATAGCATTGAAAATTTCCAAGCTCTAGGGAACTAGAGTTGTAAAAGTTGTTGGCAGAACTGTACTTCCTTCCACCACTTGCAAATGAAGAACACAAGAGAGTGGAAACTAAATAAATAGCTGTTCTTTTCCCTGCTTGATAGGTTGATCCTATACCAGAAATCTCCATGACAGTGCAAAGTATTGGAGACAGGAGGAAGGAAGGTGTCATGAGCTCTCATAATGTGAAAAAGTTCCAAAAAAAAAGGTCATCTGAGCAGGAGGACTGTTGGTGAATAAATATTGCAATATGTTTTTGTGGTCCTAAGGGGAAATTATCATAGTTCCTCTTCCTAGAAAAAGGCTGGATACTTCAGAATAATGTTTGGTAAAAGTAACATACACTGTTACTTTTATGTAACAAAAAAAATCAGATTATAGAGAGAGAGAGCTTCTCCAGAGGTTGATTTTCTGTCCATTTCAGTGTCCAGCAGATCTCAACATCAATCCTCATCTTGATTGCATTCACTGGAATCCTGATTATTTTTATTTTAGAAGTCAGGCACACAGAGCTGGTAAAGCCTAAGATTTGTTTCTTTTATTTTCTTTCATAGATTGTAGTGCTATAGTCCCATTCATCAGGCTAACCTTTATTTATTTTCTGAGACTTGAGTCAATGCATTTCATTCCACATTCTTAGTCAGAGCTGATAGTGACTTGTGGAAGGGAGTAGGTTTCTGCTGATGATTCAGAATTAAAAAAAAAAAAAAAATGGATAGGTCAGTGAATACTCCTACATGATTCATACTGTTCTTTCAGGATTGGAAGAATGCTTGCCACACTTGAAAGGAAGATCAGAGACTTGGAATGGAAAAGGTTTTGAATATTTATTTCAAAGATACTGGAACAGAGATAGCAAATAACAACCACAAGTCTCTAACTGCAGTCTTCCTTTCACAGAGCTCTCTCATTGCTAATAACACCCTGGTTTTAAAAAGTGTTTGAACTTTGGATGTCTAATGGAATGTCCCTACTTGGACCACACCTGTTGTTAATATTTTGCTTGAAATAGACAACATTGATGTGAATTCATGTCCAATCTAAAAAAAAAATATATATTCTTCAAGAATATTTGTTATTGTTTTTTCAAAGAATGTTTTTTTTTCTCTTCATGCCTACTCTCTGTCAGTGCCAGGGATAAACGCTGCCAACTCTGCTGGAAACTCTGTTTCCTGCAGGAAACACAGACCCCAGCAGAAACACCCATGTAGATCACTGCTATTTCTCCCTGTTTGGAGTCTGAACTGCATGTGTTAGTTCACATACTATTCACCAAAGCCAAGGCTTGCAGGAATGCACCATGGCTGTTTGAAATGTCAGTTATGGCTGGGGACAATTTTACTCTTTAGTTGCTTTGTAGAGAAAAAATGCATTGGTCTGGCCTTGCCTCAGATCAAAAATACTTTTTTTTTTTTTTTTTTGCCATTCATTACAACAGCACAATGTTGCAAATAAGATAGGTAAAATAATTTTCCCAATAAATTACACAAAAAATGCTGAAGAATGTTTGTACTATTTAAAAACATTGCAAAACCTCTTTCTTTGAGGAAATAAAAAGGCTGGGCCCAAGCCAAAATATTTGGTGTTATCCTGATGTGTATTGTACCACTATATTCTTTTATTCAAATAATAATTCAATTTATTGTGGTAATTTAAATCATTAACATGCAAGGAATTTTGAAACATATTCACCATTTGCTGGCTTTTTGCAGCTAGAGCTGCAAAGGAAATGCATGAAAATAGAGACAGCCCCTAACAATGCATTGGAAGGACAGTTCATAAAACTTTGGCTGGGCCCTTGCACAGTGGAGAAGCTGATCCTAGGCAAAAGTTATAGATTTTATTCATGCTGAAAATAGGTTGATTATTTGTAGAATCCTGCTAGATAATTATTTAAATGAGACAACATTTGTAAGTGCTAAGAGCTGCCAAAAATATTTGCAGTTCAAATTGCAGTTATGAGTGTGCAGCTAAAATCTGGAAGTAATGCTTAAGTTTATCTCTGTATGTGATGAGAAAAGCTCACAATATTTTACAAAAGACATCAGAAAGACTAGTACGACAAGATTTGGTGTTTTAAATTTTTTATTCAATTTGAGTAAAAGCTTGTTTTAATTAAAAGGGTAGGTGAATCGGAGTAAAGAAATTCTGTTCATTAATTCTATACCATTCTTAGTGCACTGTGGATTACAGATGAGTTCTGCTCTGAACTGGATGAAAAAGTTCCCAAGAATTTTTTCATATATCCTATACGAAAAGGTGGCTTATCCAAGTTGAATATTTCATTGAAATTTTATCTTAATCTCTTCCTTAAGTAGGACATTAATTAATTTCTGAAACTGAATGCTTAATCAAGACTCATAAGTGCATCTGTGGGCTGATTTGTCTTGAAAAATCAACTAAGAGAGAAAATTGAAAGTGTGCACAAAAAAGAGCAGTAAAGTCAGATTCTTAGTGAACATGGGGAAAGACCCTTTAGTTTGCTCTTAGTAAAAACATCTTGATGGGTAGATATTGTCAAGCAAGGAATTTTTTCCACAGAAAGACCCTTTAGTTTGCTCTTAGTAAAAACATCTTGATGGGTAGATATTGTCAAACAAGGAATTTTTTCCACAGAAGATGGAAAGGATTGTCGGGCTAGAAAAAAATAAAAGATGTGTCTTCAGCAGGGTTATTGAAATCTTTCAGCCTAAGGTTTCTTAATATCTCAGCCTTGAGTGTCTTAAATTTACCAGCTGTAAACATTAGAGCCCACTGTGAACATGACTTCTGGCTCTGCAGCAAGCCCGGGCTGTCCAGCTCTTCTGCCTGCAATGAGTCAAAGACTAAAAGCTGAACAGAAGATCCTGTGTCCTGCTCCAGGAAGGTATTCCCACCAACCAAAACCTCTGAAACACGCATTTTGCATTTTTAATGTGAGTGGATTGACCACTTTTGGTGAGGGGTTGTTTTAAATAAAAAGGTGTGAAATGTGGCACTCATCCTCTTATAAGAGTCTGATGATTACAGATACCTGAGAACAAGAGTCTGAAGTTTTGAGCTGAAATCACTAGACTATGGGCAAATGTAGCATGAGGTTACTCATCTATTATTTTTTTAATTACTGCCAATAATGGAAGACTTGGGAAGCATATCTCACTGAGTTCGGTTTTTTTTTTGGAAAAGGTGGGCCCTGAATTCCAATCTTGCTTTAAGCCTGTTTACTTAGTGTCTGTTTAATGTGCAAGTTAAAGAAATACAGGGAAAATGAACATATAAATGATTTCAATATACCAACTACTGAAGTAAACACCATCTTTGCTACCTCTGATGTGACACAGAAATGTAAGCCTTACTTAGTTCACAAATCCTGTGAGAAAAATTCTCAAGAAAGTGGAACCTTCTCTGAGCCTTTTACCTGAGTTTCAGTCTTTGAACATGCTATGCACTGAAGTATTTCTTTAGGCATTTGTAATTCCAGTATGTGGATTATTTAAACTGGTTTTTGTTGATGCCTAGTTTTTCACAAGCACTGTACAAGTAGCCTGGGTGACTCAGAAAGATTTATGGATTCTTCTTTGTAGCAAAATGTTTAAAGTTAGGCAATTAAATATCTGATTTCTTGTACATTTTTAACAGAACTGCTCTGCTTTGTTAGGGTGCTCTATATCTCAGCTTCATCTCTTCAAATATGCTCTTTTATGAGATGGAAAATAAACTTCCTTGTATGAATCAGTACATATTGCTGACTCTGAAAAATGCTTAGGAGACCAGGAGACACAATGTTCCTGCTTAATCCAGAAAACTAGGTCATTGAGAAACATAAAATATTTATGGTTATATATGGTGTGGAAAGAGAGGTACAGCAGATGCCTATAGTGGGACATGATGTGGAAAAATAGGTGCAGCAGATTTTCCCTTTGTAACTGTTGAGGTGATTCCTGGAAAGTCTGCATCAGTTTGAGCTAGAGGCCACCCAGCTTCCCTAATGAGTCAAAAATCTTGTGAGAAAACAGCCTAGGCTGTTCTAATACAGCGTTTTATTTGCTAATGAGTCTTTACTATCATGTTCTCTTTTCTCCTCACTCCAATTTATCAGGGTTGAATTTAGTTGCTGTGATCACTGAAGGGAAAAGAAGGATAATTTGATGCCTAGTGTTCTAGGTTAAATCAACTAATGCATATTAATGACTTCATTCTTCTTTAATCAAGCTAATAGTGACCTCAGACCCTGCTAAGCATGGCAAAAGCCAACTAAAACAGACCTCTAATAATTTTGTAGACAAAGCAGAGTTTTCACATAATGTAGGAATTCCATTTGGCGCCTCTCCATTTTGATGAATTTTGCTGAAGAATGAGGAAGAACACAGTATTTCTAATAAGGATGTTTAGTTGATGAGTTTTCTTGCAATCTCTTTTTTTTTTTTTTTAAAGCATTAAGGATTCTTACATGCTTTAAAATATCTTCCTGTGTTTGAAGAGATTCTCAGAGAATATTTTAAGAAAAATCTCTCCAAAACATGTCTGAAAGAGGAAAAAAAGCTTAAAAACGGAAAATCAGAAACTAAAATTAGGAATTTAAATGGATTTAATGGGAAACAGTAACTAATGAAAAGTCAAACTAATGTGAGTATTGTAGAGACTTTTACTTCTAGGAGGCTGTGATTCAGTTTAAGTCCAGATCAGTCATAACTGGCTGTATTAGGCCTATGTAGGATAAGTGTGTGGTCTTGCATGTGAACAGATGTTGATATTCCAGAAGTCTACACTACAACTGCAACTAATTAATACCATGCTGAAGAACACAGCGAGGAGGCAGTGACTGAGATAACTGAGAGACTAAGCTGTCCTCTGACCCAAGAGATGACTTTGCCTGTGGCAGCTGATATAGTCATCATTAAGGAACTTGCTGTCCTCTGCATCATATGCATGCTTTGGGTAAACAGCGAACTTACACATTTTTAGGTTTCAGAGGCCTTTAATGGTTGTTACACTTGTATAAAAGAGGATATGTAAAAATGTTGAACACCAGTGTCCTTGTTTTCATGCAACAGTGTTGATAGTAATGATTTGCATAGTTAAAGTAGTGTTGCCAGATCTTGTAAAGCCAATTAATTATAAATCCTTATTTGTAATGATGGTAATAAAAGGCCCATGGATACTTTACCTGAATTAAAATTTATGTTACTTTTTCAAACCATGTATGTGTACAGAGAGGTGGAAACTGTAGAACCTTAATAGAGATCCCTTTGTATCCAGAGACATTAAATGCTTAAATTATATGGCAGGAATACCTGTTCATTTAGGGAACAGCTTATAGTCTTGTGGAAGATTTCAATGTGGAGAAATTAAGGTGCTTGACTAAATAATTTGTGTACAGTTCCATACAGTTACTTTGAAATTTTGGGACCCATTTCAAAAAGCAATAGATGTGTAGGGTACCACACTGATAGCAGTTCATTGTCCTGCCAGTGTATTAAATTTCAGCTTTCTCATTGGAATCTGAGGTAATTTGTGACATTTTCAAGATGGTGAAGAGGTGTACATCAATTTTGTGTTTGTGCAGTGAGATGCTGTCTGCCAGTGGAAAGCAGATGTGTGACAGAAGAGGAGCTGAGTTTCTGTGTTAGATTAGAAGTTACAGGCTTCTCCCCACTTGGGCCACTGATTGTCTTAAGCAAAGGTGATTAATAATTGCCAGTCTTAGAGCTGTCAGAATAAGGTATGTAATTATAACTCTGTAAGACAGCAAGTGTATGCACGCATAAAGAAACTGTGGGAGATTTTTAAAAATAGTTAGGACTATAAAGTGACTTTCTGAAATCTTCTTGAACAACCTCAGTTTTGAGGACAGGATTTTCTAACCAGTTTGGAAAATTTTGGTCATTGCATGTAAATGATGCTAAAAAACTATAAAGTTACTATCTCTAGCATTATTTAATTTGATCTATAAACATGCAAACACTTATTTCCTTCTACTTTGAAATGTTTCTTCAGTCATGACAGTAATGACACAATAGGTCCTCAAGTCTCTCCTTTTGCCTATTGGAAGTGTGTTTCTTAGCTTTTTTTTTTTCCAACTGTTTGGGAAAAATTGCTTACCTCTGTGTGAACATGCTTTGCTCTTTTACATAGATAGTGACTAAAGATGCATGTAAACACTGAAAAGAAATAGATTTAAAGTGTGGTCTGAGTCCAGCACTTCCATTGCTGACCCATCCCAAGGTCCTTGTGTGAAGCTCTAACCATTTGTGCAGTGCTGGCTGGTCATCAGCAGTGGCTTTTGGGCTCTGTGACAAAATACTTCAGAAAATATCAAAACAATGTAAGCTTATTTCAAAGGACAATGGTATGCTTTACCAAAAACTGATAATAATAGACATAAGGATACAAGAATGCTGGTTTTATGGTAGGTCCATCTGTAAAGCCATCTAATAGAAAAAATTCTTTTCAAAACCCTGCAAAATACATTTTGGATTTTCAGATTGCCATTACTGCTTCTCATATCAGATTTTATGACTTTGTTATAAAATACGTGCTGAATTGTTTTACTGAAGTTAGATCTGAAACTGTAAGTCTGGGTCAGTGCCATACACCTGGCTTCTGTGTTATTATAATCTGAGCTTTGAGACGGAAACCAGCTGAGTATCGTGTTTTAGGGTACATCACTGTTTACATGGCATATGTTTATTAACTAGCTTTTGGTATTTCTTTCAGAATATCAAATCAAGCCCACAGATCAACAGAAGTCAGTGACTTAAACCAGTTGTGTCTTACCCAAAGCTCATTGAAATCCTTGAAAAAATTCTCCTTGACTTCAGCGTGCTTGGAAATAGTGACGTTTAACTAAACATTGAGCAAAACTCTAATATTGTGTTTCTGAGACATCTAGATTTTTACAAGCAGTTGTACATGGGAGGTGGTTATGCCTTTCAGTGCAAATTGTTGTTTGACTTAAAAAACCAGAGTTTTTTGGGTTTTTTTAAATGCTCTGGGTCACTGCAGCACGATAGCTAAAGGGTCCTTAAGATTCAGAAATAACATATGGCAGTTGCTGGGGTTAAGCAACAAATTGGGTTTGATTGTACATAGTTAGTCATCTGTTGGGTTGCATCCCATCCTTTCCAACAGAGGAGCCAGAGAGAGAACAATTGGGTGGAAAAGATATAAACAAAAGAGTCAGAGATGGCCCTGAGGCATCCCCATTTAATTGGTGTGTGCATTTTGGATACACATAGATGCTGTTCCCTCTTGCTCGTGTGCATTCATTATGCTGCACTTCACAACATTTACTCAAGTGTGTTGACTACATGTTACCGTGCAAGGATCAGGACAGGAAAGGTAAAATTTTTGTCACTTCCAGTTGCTAATAGTCTACAGAAATTTCATTAGCTACTACTGTTAGCTGGCTTTGATTTGATTTTTGTCTCTTTTTAAAAAATAATAACAGCATGCGAGCAAAGCAGGCATTGTATATGTTCGCCCAGTTTAACTGGAAAGAAGGTGTGGCTTAAAGCTTACACACAAGTAATAGTCACTGTATTGTGAAAGCCTGTATTTAAATATGTGCCAGTGAAGATTGAGCATATGTATAAGCCTAACTATTTAAATGTTATTCACAGGATTCTTTGCTACTTACAATGTTTTATGCCGTTTACTGTGTGTTTTCCTTACGAATACATTCTTTTCTGGTGTTTTTCTGAAAATTCTTTGAAGACATAAGCTTTTATTCGCCAGAAATTTATACTCTGTTGTTGTGACCCTTGACCTTGCTTCAGAGGTAAGTCTGAAGCTAGGAAGACCAACAGTAAATAAAAATTACATTGTCCCAAAATAGTGTTTAATGATAAAGCTCAGCAGAAATCATGTTTGTTAATGAAGAGGACATTTTCCTGCTGCCTCCTTTCCTGCTCAAGACCACATACTCTCTTCTTCTGCCTATGGCCAGCACTGATGCTTGCCAGACAGCTGGATTGATTCAGCTTGCCCACCTTTTCAGTAATCATTTCTCTCTGGTTGTCAGGCTTGTTTCTGCTGTATTAAATTTCATTTGTTCAGCAAGGTGGGTGATGGCTATCCAATTTTGGAGAAGACACATGGTGGCAATAGGGTTACAGGAACAGGTGACAGATGAATAGAACAAGACATAATTCTGTACTGTATCATTTGACATAAGCCTTGATGTTTCCTCATGTGTCTGTGTGGCTTGATAGCCACAGTTTAATTGCCTACATGTAATGTTCTTTATTTGCTATATAAACTAAAGGAACGTGAGGAATTCCATCCATACATCACATATCCATTTTTGATGTTAGCTGCCTACCCATCTCCTTAGTAATTCTTACTTTCATTTTGTGTTTTATCTGCATCAATATAGGTATTTGATATTAATTTATTGTAGCAGTATAAAGTCTAATTATCTTTCTAAGAGAAGACAAAGAGAATTTGAAAAAAATATCTGTATTTTAGTAACTTAAAGTAAGCTTTCAGCTTGATTGTAAAAGGGAAAAGATTAGCGGGCTGTGAGTATAAGAGTTACTCCGCATAAGGTTATATAGGCAGCTTGGAGTACCAAGTGTGCTGCAGTGTTTTTTCCCAGGTAGAGTTTGATGATGGTTGAAAAATTCATGCAGAGTAAAAGGGTGGTTTTAGGTCCCAGCTGAGAAGCAACAAAGGTAAGAACATTTGTGAGCAAGCCATTTTATGCTAGCGTAGGTTTGCTGACCACTTGGAGGTGATACAAAGGGAACTTGTATCTGGAACTACAGATACTGCTGGAAGCTTAACATCAGCAAGGAGCCCAGAAGTGCTCCTAAATCAGGTCTGAATTGAGAAGTTTCACTGCGACTATAAATAATTTTATATGTGCTTCCTTTTCTTTTTCCTCCTCCTTGCTCCAGCTGATCTTCCCATGCAACAGAGTACTCTTCAAACAAGTGTGACTCACAGAATAAGTGTCCTTTTGCTGATACTTTTGAGTTCATGTTATGTGATTAGTGCACACAGATATTGCAAATGTTTGGCAGCTGTTAGAATTCCTCTCCTTGTGATGCCTTAACGTAAGCCCTTTAAGTTGGCAAATGGTTGAGTTTGGATTTTTATTTGTGTTAAAACTCCCCATTTGCCCCAGGTTTCAGAAGAGTTTAAAACATTTCAATTATCAAATTATTCCACTTTATGAAGTAAATCATGTTCCTTGTCTGAAGTTCTGAGCTTTGTACTCTTGTAACTTTTCCTTCGGAGCTTATTATATGTTTTTATATGATTGTATCCAAAGATAGATAATGTGTGGGAAGAGGTTATCAGTGGAGATATTTGTATATCTGTAAAGTGAATTCAATGTCTCCAGATTGATTCTTTTTCTTATCATCTTCTCTCAGTTTTTTAATCTGTTTTTAATGTTTTTATTTAATTTGGCTTGGGATATTCTTGAGATATTAACAGAACACGGTGATTCTGTACTTTCACATTTCTTTCTGCATTATGTATGAAAATTAGAGCAGTGCACAAGTGTTATCTCTGAGCTCACTTGGATGTACTGATCATTTAATCACTAAGTAATCCAACTTTGGAAATTACTAATAAGCAGTTATTTCTGTATTTCAAGACCATGCCAGAGTATTGTTCAGAGGGAATAATCAAGCACAGATTTCTTTTACTTTTTGTGCAGAATGAAAAGCTATGTTCTTTTGCTCTTCAGATGCTGTATAAAATGCTGACTGTGAGTCTTTCTATTCCAATACAGCATTTTTTTATCATTTCCTTGTACTTTCCATCAATTATAGTCTATGTTTGATGTTCCTCTCCTGCTTTTATGTAGTATCTACAGGTGCTGTCATCAAAATACCCATTTAATGCCATACAGGTAAATTAAGACTGCACGTCAAAACTTCCTTGCCAGCTTTTCTTCCCGTTTTGTGTTTTCCTTGGGATAAACATTTGTCATTCTTTTTCCCTCTTCTCTCTTTTTTTTTTTTTTTATAGCTCAAATGGTATACTTACAGACTTACAGTATATTGCACTTTCTAAGGTATACATTCATTTGTGAGAGAACTTTCTAATGACTATCTAAATATCAGTAGGTATTGGTTGATGTTCATATTATTCTTATAACAATTAACAATGTTCTTGGTGACTGCATGTGAAATTCTGTTGTTTGAGCCTCAAAGGACTAAGAGCTTAACTGCAATTTAAAAAATCTTAATGAGCAGCAGAAAGTGTAATGGTTTAGAAAGAAGTATGGTAAAACAATAAGCACAAGGTGACTCATTGCTCTTAAATCACCTTAAAATTAAAAATGGTGACTACTGGAACACTGCATGTCCAATATTCAGTGAATAATAATTAAAGGAAAGAACATAGGGCATTGAGATTTTTTTTCAATTTTCATCACAGTACTACCTACAATATGCAATAATCAATAAGTCTCTACATAATATTTTCTTGATAGATTTTTTTTTTCAACAGAGCCCTATATCTAATGCTGCCCAAAATTATCTGCTTACACATATTGTATTTGTGAATATTAAAAAAATGTGTTTGAAGACTGGCTTTACGCTTTCCCTTAAGGATTACTTTTTAATTACTAACAGAAATTATACAGCTGTTAATATTTTTATTATACAACTGTGGAGAATTACATGGAAGCTGTGTTGCTAAAATTGCAACAGCACGCAGTCTTCTTCCGGTTACATCATTGTAAACATGAAGCACAGATTTTAAGAAGTTAGTTTCAGCTGCAAAACCATGTACCTGCAGAATACAGGTACTCTTACTTTAAAAAATCACAAATGAAGAGTGACATTGCATATGATCTTCCTAAACTAGATGGCCACAAAAGGACAATGAAAACAAATTTAATTCAGGAAATACACAGTCCCCTTTTTCTGCTGAACACATAAAGCATTTCATTGACTTCCATATGGTTTTGTGGTTCCCCTTCCCCCCTTACTTTCATATAAAAGAAGACGGCTTTTATGGAATTTCCGGGTTTATTGCTGTATTTTTAACAACTGAAAAGCAATTATTACGAAGGAAAAGCATAACAGGAAAGCAGATCCGAATACTCTGAGCCTGAGTGTTGGTGGCTCTATTTGAATAAAAACAAACCCAAAACCTTCCTGTGGCCACAGTCTCATGCCTGCTTTTGCTTGAGCATTGTTTAAACTCTGAGGTTACTGTGAATACTGTAAAACAAATGATGCCAAAAGTGAAATGACAGCATGTTTTTCTTGAAAAAAATTGCTCCCCACTGTTAGAATCTACCCATCTCTTGTCAGTCAGTTAATGGCATAGAGTAGCTAACGCTGCATAAAGATCCTAGCAGACTTCACATCAGATAACAAATGGCTTTAGTGATTTCCCCAGTAATGACCAAATTCCTCTAACATATTTATTGGGCTTTTACAAACTGTTACTTCTGCCCTCTTGTGCTTTCAAGAGTTTAAAGTGTATGCTTGCCCAGTTCTGCTTCCTTTTCCTGTCTTCATTCTTCTCCTTAAGGGTGACTTATCCCCTCAGGCCAATATGTTCATCTCAAGTTCCCACACAGACCTTTACAACGTTTTAGTTGCCCATAATATGTTTTTTTTTACTTCAGGTAGTGTTTGATGCTGCAAATAATCTACATTCAGAGAAAATAATCAGAACTTGTGGTGCCTTTCATATAACTGGGGAAAACTTTTTATTGCGGGTGTTTTCATTATGAAAACAATAAATATTTTGAGAAAGGAGCCTTTCTGAGAAGGCTACTTCACTTAGGCAATTGTTTCATTTATAGGCCTATTTTATAGTTGATTGAGAAACTTGAAGAAATGCTATTTTTAGAATATGGGTTGTGGTCTGCTGGGACTGACAGAAAATTATAACTCGTATTTTGGATGGAAAAAAACCAGCACACCCTTTATATTAAATGCTTAAAACAATTAATGAAATAATTTTGCTGAACTATGGATTATACTTTGGGACTGTGTTACTCCATTTCTGAGTGCCATAATGTCCATACCCCATAGCAAAGGGGGGTGCAGTTACCTCCAGCTCAGAGGGCTGGGCTGGGGCCTCTGCTGAGCCTGCCCAGCAGCTGCAGGGTGCTTCTGCCACATCTGGCTTCTGACTCAAGGGCTTATTTATTATTGTTCCTCCTTCCAGCCAGCTCATTAGCACACCGGACCGTTCGTGTGTTGTGGATTTTAATTCTGATTCCGTCTTTTTCCAGCAGAGGATTTGTGACTGCAAATAGATGATGCACATGCTGCAGTTAAAATAGTCAGGTCCTGGAGGTGAGACATCTGATCATGCAGGCTCACTGAGGTTCTGTACACAGCTGTCCTAAGGTGGGATGAAGGGTTTCTGAGAGACTTTCTGAAAGACTAGAGTCTCTCACTGACTTTATACTTTAGTGATACCCACCCTTTGAAGTAGACTGAAGGAAGGAGACAAGAACCCTCTAATCTGTCTCTTTATTTCTAGAGAGGAGATAGTCCACCTTCCCCATACATGCCATAAAACCTCCCAAGAGATATAAAGCTGAAGTAATGCTTCTGAGCAAATTTTCAGAGTGATTTAGGGACCTAGCATCTAGGGCTCAATGAAATTCAGTGCCATTCTACCAGATATATTAAAAGTTGTAAGGATGATGAATATCTCTGTTCATCACGAGGCCTTGTTTTCAGCTGTTTGTAGCTTTGACAAGTTTGAATACATGGGCTAGTACTTTTAAGGCAAGTATTTGCTTTAAGCAGAAGTTTTAGAAGAACAGCAATCAAATTATATTTCACTTATTTAAAAGAATGAAGATGGAGATAGGCACTATGGTGCTGGATACAATGAGGAGAGTCTTATGACTGTTTCACTGTGAAGCTATGACAACTCTGTTTTGGAGCAGTCTTCAGATTTGGCAGGGGAATGCTGGAGGGTCAGCAAAATGCTTTTCACTCCTTCCCTGTGAAAAATCCTCTGCTATTTGAGCAGGATGTGAGCGTTGGAAAGTCTCAGTTCACACAAGCTTTCTAAACTTGGAGATTAGAAAATAATCTACCCATAATTATACTTGTACTGAACACACTCCAGTGCTTGGGCTTGCTTTTCCCAGCAACCAGAGGTCACTGCAACACTGGACGTGGGCACTGAGACAATTAAGGTTCTGCCCTGAGAAACAGGATTTATCTTCCTCAGGCCTGGTTGGCATCTGGGGGAAACAGCATCAATGAAATAATAAAGAGATTGTGGTTTAGAGCTCAAACCTATTGAGAAGAGAAACTAAGTTTATGAGAAAGCTGGGGCTAAAGAAATGGCTAAGTGAGGAGAAAAAAAAAAAAAAGAGGTCTTGAAACTTGGATGAGAAGTCAGAAGGAGTGCCACCAGTGAGAATTAAGTTATAACATTGATCTTAGCCATTTATAGTAGGGTCATACCAGGAGTAGAAAAGGAAGCAGTCAAAACTAAGTTTTGGGAACCCTAATTTGTCAGAATAAATGTCCTCAGAGCCCATGATATTCAGGTAAATTAAGAAATTGCTAAGAATCCTTATTATTGAACTAGAGACTGAACTGTAAAAAACAAGAAGGCTGTCTGAGGCACGAAATACTGGGAATGCATTAACTGTGGCTCCCCATGGTGCCTGGCTACTGTCACCTGGGCAGCACAGGACTGCTGCTCTGGAAAGTGCCTCTGTCCCTGCTCCTGGGGGCTGCCCCTCCTCACCTGTCAAGCACAGGACCCTTCTGCATACCATTAATGGAGGTTCTCTGCTAAAGTGATAAGAACATTCTGAAACTGAAAAAGAAGGACACGCAGATTTTTCTGAACACCAGATTAAAGCCCTAGCTAGGCTTTGTAGGATTCTTCTTAGTCATGTTGCTTTTAAATTTTGTAAACAATGGATAAACAATGTAAACAATGCAATTAAAAAAAAATCATTGTACAGATAATTTTTTAGTGGCTTCAGGCATAGTCTTGACACTGTTTCCTAATTAAATATAGTTCTGGTTCACTCAGCTATTTCTCTGCTAACACTAAAAAATCCAGTGCTTCACAGTTTGGCCACACATCCATAGAGCTCAAAACATCATAAAACTTTTCCCCTTTGCATAGTGATTGCCTTCACTTCTAAATGGTCAGTACATCCAGCTGTAGAGACTGACCTCTAATGCCAAATATTGAGAGCAGAACATGTGCACACTTTCTTTACTACCTTGCTGCACTACAGAACCTGTTTATTTTCCCCTCAGAAAAGGTAGATGTGGATTTTACACAGCAGAGTATTTTGAACACTACATTTATGTTTGCACATAAGTCATGGATAATTTGCCTTTCAGTTAACCTCATTCACTCTGTGAATATTGCAAACATTTTCTTTTGTAAACTGTGCATTTGCAAGAGGATCTTGAGGCCCCTGATGGGATTCATTTGGATCTGCATGTAGATAGTAGTGATTCAGAAGAGTGTAAAAATAGGGTAGCTCACAGAGCTGTCTCTGCATAAAACACCACTGGGATTGTGTCTTGTAAGGAAAGGGGTGGAGTTGCAGAGAAATAAAAGCTCCCTTATGGCTATTTAAATCACAGTTTTTGCCCTATTCTTACTTTATTTTCTGAATGCCCTTTTCTACAGTCTGGTGCCTAACACTTGCTGAAAAGTGAGTGTGATTCATTTTTCTTGATGTTTTGCATTTTTCTTGCTCCTCTGCTCTTTACACACATTTCTCTCAGTTCATTGCCCAAGGCCCCATCTCCACTTCCCACCTCCTACCTGCTGGAGGAAAAGAGGATCCAGTCTTCACAGTTTTCTGTCTATTGGCAGAAAGTCAAAAGTACCAGTCACAGCATGTCTCTTAATTCAGAACTGTGGAAGAGCTACAAGGATGAACAGCTGCTTTGGAAGGAGGGAGGTGCTTAAAAGGACAAATTTGTGAAAGAATTTAGGTCTTTCTGAAGCAGTTACTTTTAGACAGCCATTCTCCAGGCAATTTGAACTCTCACATTCACAAAATAATTCATCCTAAGAATTCATTTAAGAAAGAAAGGGTTGATGGGGTGTTTTTTTTGTTGTTATTGTTGATAAAGAGTTTCAGTGGGGGTGATTTCTTGGATGGTGTATCAGCTGGTCATTTAGATCTGGGACAGGTACCACTGCTATGGAAGAGGATTTTCTCAGAATGCAACAGCTTCACAAATTTCTTTTTCAGGAAGCTTACTGTTTTAGAAGGACTGCAATTGTTGTCCTTTTGCCTTTTCCTCCTTGCTTTTGTGGCACTGGATCAATAGAGTGTTCAGCAGAATTCCAGTATGTTACTTTTTGGAGAGAGACTGTAAAATAAGATATATTTTTAATTAGATGACATACTGATGTGAATAAAATCCTATTCTAGCTTCAACTGTCAATATTTTCAAATAATAATTAAACTACTTTCAGTGCCAAGCCACACCTGATATGAGAATCTTTAGAGTGAAGAAATTTCAGAAGATGAGTAGCATGGTTGTAAAAAATCTGAGCAGTCGTTCTCAAAAGGGCAAAATATAATTTAAATAGCGTTGAAAAGTAATCCAAAAGAAGTGAGGCAAAACAGGAATTATATTGGATAGATCATTTGAGAAGATTAATGTGTTAAAGAATACATGGTGATTACTCTAGTTGGAAAAGTAGAAGCCTCTTAGCTAGAAATATGTTATACACTTAAGTTCCAACAATATAGGTATGAAGTAGCTTCCTTCCAATATCAACACACCAAGAGAAGGACTTTTTGGACTCTGCAGAAAAGAAGATATAAACCATTTGGCGTTTTCTTATATTCATCATATTAACACTGAAAACTGCCTCCTTAGCAGGCCAAATAAGCTATAGAGTCTTGTCTGAGCCTGCATGACCTGAGTCTTAAAACACATGGAGTGTAATGCCTAAAGTAAACCTGATGTTCAGTGTGCTGGTGATGGCAGTGACTGTGTCTACTCTAGTCACCCGTGTTAGTGTCCCATGCATGCCCAAAGACTGCTCTCCTTGGCAAGGCAGACACCCCATCCCAGTGAGCTGACATGGTAGTTCCACATCTTGTTGCACTTTGACCTGTGCATTAGTGCTTGTGCACCAGCAAAGCATGAAGATATCACAGCTGGAGGCTAGGAGTCATTCCCTGAGGGACAGGACATTTACCCTTCAGGAGTATTTCCAGGGTGATACAGTTTATTAGAGTGTACCTGCACTTACAGAGTGGGCATGTCTGGTGTTCTCCTAAAGATGTCTTTTTCTATCATTCTGCAATGTCCTCTCCTGTAGATGGATCTTCCACTATCTAAAGCAAGAAATAATTTTTTATTCCTTATTTATGTAGTTGCATTGAAAATCCTGGAGTGTAGGAGGACTTCTTGATGCTGTAGTACTTTAATTAGTAACATACACAGCACTTTGTTCAGCTGCTCTAGAATATTTTTGAATCTCTGTGTTGGGGGAGTGTTATAGTTTAAATCATTACAGCTGCTGTTCTTTCTGAAATGCATTTCGGGAGCAGTGCAGTGGCTGAAACTCTCTAGATGTTTCTCTTCATTAGTGGTGCTGCACTGGCTCTAAGAGCCATTTGGGGAGTGTAACAGGTGCCAAAAAGAATGGACTTGCTGGTGGAATTGCAGAGATTGGGCAGGCTACAGGGAGAGAGAGGTAATATTTTTTGGTGTAAATTTTACATGCTAGAAGTGGTCTTAGTTTCATTAACAATTTTCCTTCTGCTTACTAAGCTGAGATACTTTGGGCTGTCACTTGTTCTTCTTTGGGAGACAAAATACTGAATTTTTCGTTTTGTCAGCATTTTGAAAATGTTGATTTGCATTACAATATACTGAGGAAAGAATTTAAAGCTCATACAAGACTGTATAAGCTGGCAGAAAAGAAATAATGTAATCAGCACCAAATGTGTTTTCTCCAACGTTACTTATTTTTTCAGTGATTCTAGCATATGTTCCTGAAGTTTTACTTTGAACATAGGATGCAACTACATCCTGAATGCTGAGAGCTTCCCCCAGGCTCTGTTTGCTGCTGTGCTCCCTCCTCAGCACCTCTCCTTATGCTGTCAGCTCAGTGCATCTGAGGGGCTGCCTAAGTAGAGCTGGCAAGCCGCTCTCACTGGAGCTCAGGCTTTCCTTTGCCTTCAGCTTCCACACAATTAAAATGAATGATACACCTCGATGCTGAAAAGGTGCAGGCTGTTCCTGGGAAAGCATCCTGGGCAAGCTGAGTACATTCAGATGGTTCCACAGATTTCCAAGCAGAGGACATGGGTCCTGCCCTTAAATTAAAGCTGTTCTGCTGCCAGTGCAAAGTGCTCTTAGTGATGAGAAAGGCTCAGGAGTTTTGCAGCAGCTGCTTAAGGAGATGTGTCTTTCAGCTGTGTAAGGAATCTCCAACAGTCAGGAGCTGATTGATGCAGAGTGGAGGCTTTTGGGACAAATGGCTGATAGGATGAGGGTCAGAGTGGGCTAAAAGCACATACAGAATGTTATTAGTTTGCTCCAGCAAACATCTGGCCTGCTTTGAGAGGTGTTTGAATGCAGCTATTGTGAAAAAAACAGGATTAATTTTTTTTATCAAAAACACATTCCTGGCATAGTGGCCTAGTTTCCTCCCCCTGTTCTGATTTGTTTTCTTACTGAACTGTGAAGTTGGTGGTGTGGGTGGGACGAGATGTTGCTTTTCTTACCCATGTGCACATGCTATTTTTAATTTTTTTTTTTCAATTCCAGTTAATGCATTTTGGTTTTTTCTCCTTAGTTGACAGGTATTCTGATGACATTACAGTTCAATGAGTCCAAGTTAAATAAGAGTCAAAAATATAATATATCTCTAGTATTTCTAGAGCAGGATTTTCAGCTCAGTCTTTGCTGCAGTGCTTTGGATTTCCATCATATTTTGAGAGAATAGAAATAACAAATTCACATGTTATTACCTGTACAGCACATATTTCCTCATAACCAATTAATTTTTTTTTCTGTATTTGAATATGCCATGGTATTTGACACTTTAAAGCATCGTATACTTTGTACATTGTATACTTTGGTAGTAAGATAAACAGGCAGACCTGAGAACAAGTGCAAAGACTGAGGTAGAATTTTTAGTTGGTAGACCAGCCAGCCAGTTTGTAGTTTTTCTCACATTTTTTTCCAGAATTTTTCCCTGGAAAATTTTCATGATCCCAAATGGAATAGTATCCAATGGAATAGTAATAAGGAATACAGAAAAGGCAAACAGACTGGGGTCTGCCTCTGCCTAATGGCAAAACATTCTTCCCTGTTAGTTGATAGCAACTACACATGTAAGCCAGGAAAGATTTTTGAAGCAGAAAACTTTAAACAGCTTATACTGATTATCAGAGTGTTTTTACTTGCTTGCAAGACTGTTCAATTCCTATCACCAATATGCAAATGTGAAATATGTTTCCTGTGATACAGACTCTTATGTGATACTTTAGAATAAGAGATCAGGTGATTTTACAGTGATCCTTTCATGATGTGAGTCTGATTTCTTTCACATTCTGATCTGGTTTGGGACAGTTTTTTCTTTCTCTTCCTGCTCTATATTCTTATTGACTTTTTCCAAGCAGAGAATCAGGTGCTCTTCTAAATTTTAACATCATCTTAAAGATTCTGGCTTGCAGTATGTCCTGGGAGGTTTGTAATAGATTTCTTCATATGCTATTTATGTACTTTTATTAATTCTTTTAGCCTTGTGCAATACAGTTGATGATCTCATTTTATACTTGTTTGATGTGATGGAAAAATAAATGTTCCACATTGAAAATAAAATAGATTTTTTAACAGGATGTCATGAATGATATCTGGATTGATTAAGTTGCAAGAGCAAATAGATGCTATTGGCTGTTTAGAATACACCGTGCCTCTGGCCTGCTTATAGATGCCACATATTTTGTTTGCATAAAGCTCCTCTTGAAAGAGTCCCTTTAGAGTTAATAAACATTTGTAACCACCTGAGACTTTGAAGTGCAAATGATTTGACCAAAAGTGCCCTTGAAGCAATAGTGAATGAGAAGGTGGAGACAATCAGGTGAATGAGAGTTTGGCAACAAGCTGAGAGTCTGGAATTGCTGCTGTAGAGGGGACGCCAATGATTTAAAAAGAAAATTGAGGCTAGGAAAAGGGTTACAGCTGCACATCAGCAAAAGTCAGGAGGAAGTTACCTGTTGGTTTGTCTTGGGATAGTAGTGCCATTCTTTCCTGCAATCTGAAATGCTTTACTGGTCAGTGTAAGTGGACGTCAACACAGCCTGTAAGCAATCCAATATAGTTCTTACTCCATGTGAAACACCCTGCAATTGAAATTATGTACAGAGTCAATTTTTTTACCAAAAAACCTTTCCAAATTCTTTCTGCCAAAAATGCAAGTCAAGAAAACACACCACTCCCATAACACTCTAGGCTGCTGCTTAGCAGTGGCATAACAGTGGCTTTTATCATACACCTTCCAGTTTTCACTTTAGACATTTGAGTGACTCTTTCAAGAAACAACCACAAGTTGTATGTAGTTTTCTTTTACACAGTGTAACAAACAGTGAGAATCCTACAATTCCTTTGGAGACAAAACATTTGTCTCCAAAGACAGTAATTTTTAAATGCTCTTTGCAGATTTTCCTTTTGTAAATAAAATATGTGCCTAGAAACAAATGGCCTACAAAACCAGGCTGAGAACAATTCTCTCACTAAATTATTGATTTGTTCAAAAAGTTGATGTAGATATTAGAATTGATGGCAGCTTATCACACTGATAATTTCCTTCCCTTTTCTCTCACTAAGGATTTACACTAAAATAAAGCTCACCAGCAGCTTTAGTTCTGTATGTGTGAACTGTTTAATTGGAACTCAAAACACCAATCAAAGTATGACCCTTTCCCTCAGTATTTTCCCCCAGTGCCAGACTCTTAATATTCCCTTATTGTATAGCCAGATGAGTAATGATACATACAGTTTAGGTCAGACTTGGGAGGATTCAGAGCAGCACTTTCACCAGGTAAGAAGGTTGTCATTTGATGAGGGTCCTGCTGGGGGACGCTCAGTCTGGTGGGCCATGGAGAGCCATGGTAGGGGTGGTAGAGCAGCTGTAACTTGGGACTGCTTCAGCCACTTAATTCATGAGAACTGTAGGACAATTTAGTCAGCTGGAACAAGGTGGAGCATTCTAAAGGCTACTTTAATTAATGCCAAAACATTGGCCTGATGCAGAGTTGGGCTCAGGATCAGAGGAGAATGAAAACAATTTATTGCATTCATCTGTATATGTCATATAAATGTATTAATAGTGCTTGACATATTTATATTTTTACATTGAAAGGATGGATAACTCTACAGTAAATTACTGCTATTACTTCATTTCTCATATGTAGGGTTTTTTTAATTTCCATAGATGGAAGAAACTGAATTTGCTAGAAGCAGTTGACTGCATTTCTATGCTCTATCAAGTTATTAGGCAGCTGCTTAGGTATACGTTCTCACTTCTCTCTCCATATCACCTCCTTCAGTGAGATAAACCCCCAAACAAAGGGTTTGCCACATTATGAAATCTTGTTTTCAACATATTTTTCTGTATTTTTATTTCTGTCCTTCAGTTCCTACTCAATATGTGATCACTTATTTGGAAGTATGATCAGCTTGTTTGTAGCAATTTATGTGCCAGGCCTGGTATACATTTTGATTCTGCAGGTAGAAAAACAAAAAGGGAACAGTGACACAGTGAGATATCCATATTCCAGGAGTGTGGCCCTCCTGGAATACTTGCATCTCCATAAGCTCCTGCTTTGCAAATTCCTGCTGTCCCTTTGCAGGAACAGAACAGATGTACTCCATTCAGTCTTGCTCTGGTAGAAGTCACCAGAAAAATTAGCAAAGATTTCTCTAAAACTGTGAGGAAGAATGTCTGCTGTGCACTTTTTCTACAGACCCTCCTATTCCACTTTCTCAAAGAGATGCTCCAGAGTCAACCATAAAATTAGAGTTTAAAGATAGTTATGCACTACATGTGGAATTAGTCTCATCAGTTTTTGTCCTCTAAAAAATAGGAATTTTACTCTGGAGAGGAATTAGTACTTCTTATATTAGGCTCTCAACCTGCTTGGGTTAAACTGTTTGCAGCTTCCTGTTTCTGTCACTACTGACTGTCGATGGAGGCTAGATGCTTACCTCAGGCTAGATGCCTGCATTTTGGAGGAAAATATCTGTTTATTAAATACCACCAACTTTAAGTGATCATCCGTATTTATTTCCATATCAGACAAACTGGTATGGAATATACATATAAGTATAAATAAGTTAAATATGCAGATATAATCAAATATGCGAAAATCAGAAATACTGCAGCATAGTTATGCAAGGTTATTATAGTATTTGATATATCCTGTTTCAATTAGTTGGTGCATTCATCTCTGTGAGCCCCTCAGGCGTGGGAGCAGCAGAGGTCACAGATCTGGGCTGGGAGTGTGTGCCACTGTTGGATGCAGCCCTGCTTTTCCGTGGGTCCCTTCCTGTGTAGATGCTGGCTGTTAGTGCTCTCCTGCATCCTCTGTTGTCACTGAGCTGTGGGGTGAGTGGCTCCCATGGTGTGGAGGTGGGAGGTGACGCTCCTTCTCCAGCAGGGTTAGTCACAGCACGTCCTGCTTTCCCCGACTCACCCGTGGCCTCATGCCACCCCCTGTTCCAAGAGCTCCGACTCAAGAGCTGTGCTTCTGGCAGTGCTGGGCTTCTCCTGCCTGCCTTGAACTGATTTTTGATGCCTGGCAAGGAATACAGTGTTAGAGAAAGCAGTTCATTCCACCTAGTTCCACATGAAAAAGGATTATGGCAGAACAAAGTTTTGAATGGCATTAGTGAAGCAACTGATCCAGCACAGAAACAAGGCGGCTTTCTAAGTATCTGCAAACAAGACAGAGCATCAGATACTCATTAGTACCATAAGCTTACAATAAGCTGTGATGAACACTTCAATTTGCTCAGCAGTGCCAAGGGGGGATGTGGTTGGTTGGGTGGTTGGTTTGTTTGTTTAGCTCCAGGCCCTACTTCTTACTCTAAATGCAACAATTCTTCTCTTTATATGTTGTTCTTTAGACAACATATAGAGATATTTCTGCTTTCTTATGGTACAGGTAGGGGGAGGCCAAACCCCAGAACCTGTAATAAAAGATCCAGCTGAAAATGAATGCATTTTAACTCCTTTGTGGGGAGAGGAATGTTATTTATTTTTCGCATCAGTATATGCTGCAGTTGGATGTTCTTGAGGGAAGTGAAGATTTTGCCTGTACTTGATGTCATGACATTGGGTATCCTGCTAGTAAACAGATTTACTGAAGCACATTCCTAACCCTTTGTCTGGAATAGCAAGTAAAAAATTTCAGATTTTAGTAGGTTATTCCTGGCTGAAGGAAGGAAAGAGAAATTTTTAAGTTCCATTTTCTACCTTCCATGATATTAGGAAAACTTCCTATCTTAAGAAGTAAAATATCTAAATAATCCAGGCTGATCTCCTTGCCTATATCCTAAGATTATCTTAGCCACAATCTTAACATGAAATGTTTACTTATTCTGCACATTGATACTATTCAGATTATTCTGTGATTTGGGTTTTTTTCCTGCAGTGATTTTTCTAACCCTGAGTTTTGTTTCTGCTTCTCCTAGTCAGCTCATTTTTCTTTGTTCCATCTCAAGAAAAACAATTTTCACGAAGTCATTCTGACAAATTTATCTGAATCCCTGAAAACCTTACAATTGCCTTTGCTCCTAGCAAAACTCCATGCCTAGCTGTCTCTTACAGATATACCTTATCTCTTAATTTAGATATAACTTCACAGAGACAACTTAAAACATGTCAACCTGCTCTCTTAAGGGAAAAAGCAATAATGAAAAATATGATACAAGAATATTTTATGAAACGATATCTTCTTTCCTAATTGTTTCCCTCCTTAGTTCTCAATATTTGATGTTGTATGAAATATTCCCTCCTTATCTTAAGATTTACAAACCAACATGCAGCAGACCTACATGAATCAGTGAACTGTTTTTAAGGCATCTGTGAAAAGGAGTTGAAAAAACGCTTACTGTAAGTCACTTTATATTGCTTTACAGAAGATAAAATGGTTCTCCAGGAAAATGTTTTGAGGCCATCAAAGATTTTGACAGCCACTCAGGTTCTGGATTCAAGGTGGAACCATATACAAGGTCTGTCAATAATATAACAAGAAGTGACGGGAAAAATGATCTTTCATTGAAAAACAGGATAAGTAATTATATGGAAATATTTTCTGTCTCTGCTCTCTTCAGGCTGAGAGCAATTTACTCTTCCCAAAGATGAGTGCAGAGAGTAAGATTAAAGGGCATCTTAAAGCTTAAAAATGATGGTGCTAGGAATCAGAAGCATCAGTAGGAGCTTGTAGGTACAGAAAGACAACAACAGGATAAACACTACTTTTGAAAGGTTGCTGTTTTAAAGGGACAGAGCACTTTCAATCAGCTTACACAGGAGAGGTGGATACAGAGGCCCTGCATCTCCTGGATCCACATGAACTGCTTCGGGGTTTTAGAGAGCATTTCTACTTCAAGGAGTCCAGTTGCAGGCTTGGAACGAACGAGACCATGTTGTGTCTGTCATGGCTCTCTAAAAACCCCCCAGTCACAGTGACAAGAGAAAAGATGCCGGTTCCTCCCAGCCAGGAACAGAGAACAGACTCAAGTGACTTTATAAATGCTTTCAAGGAACATTGAAAACAGGCAAGGGGAAAAAAAAAAAACCCTGTTTGTGGCTTTAAGCCTTTGCTCCTGACTTCAAGTGAATAAATACATGAAGTTTGTTTAGAAGTGTTTGGGTTTCCCTGCAAAATTTGATTCTGACAGCTTTCCACAAAAAAGGATCACTTGTGCCAAAGTCAGATGGTCTGGTCAGTTGAAAAAACAACATGAGAAACTGAGCATGCCACAGGAACTTTGAGGTGTTTGCACCACCTGTTCCCATGAAGGACACCAAGAGGGGTTTGTAAATAGCTGAGGATTTGCACAATTCTACAAGTTGTGCATCAACATCATGCCTTCCCTAATTTTTGTTGCCTCTCTTCACATGGCTTTGCTGTTCATTTAGTTGTTAGATTCTTCAGGAACTCTGCCTACATAGTGTGTATTCAGTGACTGAAATATATGTAGCTAAAACAACTAAATAATAACCATATTGTCTTCCTGTGGATTTAAAACATTTTCTCAGTTCTTGGCTTTCTTCCTGTGTATTTGGGGTCATTCCATCCAAATGCACACTGTAGGTTTTATGGTTTTGTGCTTTTTTAAAAGAAATTTTACCTAGTTACTGCTGAAGGACATGGGTGAGCCTCTCATGATGCCAAATAAACGCATAAATTTTGTTTTGCAAAGAATGGACAGTGTGCAAATACATGTGCATGCTACTGCTTTTAAATAACCTTTGCTTCCTGTCAGGTACATTCAGATGGGTTCCCCACTCTATGGGCAGTTTGGTGGTTGAGCATCATTTCAAAGCTGATTATGCAGAATTGTCCCGTGCCCTCTGTATCACTGTGGCTGTTTTGTGATTGGAATTTGGAGTGTGCTGACACAATTAATTGAAATACATTGCTCTTAAGATAATTATTTACAAAAACGTGTTGTACCACTGAATATCACTGTGAGCATTTTAAATACCATTTTTAGGGTATAATACTTTTAATGGCTTGCAGTACAAGACAGTTTATTATTTTTATGCTGAAATACATTTTTTACTGCAGTATTTTCATTTTAGAGTGTTCTTGGGGATTCAAATCCTGCAAGCTTGTTTGACAAAGTCATCTATTTTGCACAGTTGCTTAGAAGAGAATGCTTCCGTGGACTGGAAGTTGAAGAAATACAGTAATCCATATATACATATATATATGTATATATATACATATAAAATATTTTATATATATATATATATATATATAATTATGGTGAGGCACATTTAATCTATCTAGCTGAGATGGGACTTTTTGTCCTGTAAAACCACAGACGAGAGAATCCATTTGCCCACTTTCATTCTTCTTTAATGTATGGAACATCTTTTTTCGGTCAAAGGGACACAGATGAACCTTAAGTAGTTCAGCAGATCTACTCCAGATCAGAGCTTGAGACTTAAAAGAGTTTTACTGCTGTTACTCAAGAATAATTATTAGGCAGATAATGCCAATACCATTACAACCTGTAACAAGATAATGACAGTAACATAAAATGAAGCTTTGGTGTAAGTATGGGATTTTATTCCGTAATGATAGTGAAGTAACATTAAACTGTCCAGGGAAGGTGAGAACAAAGCCATCTGGTGCAGTGTTTGAGAAGCCTCTCTGTGGGACTGAACAACTTGAGAGATATACCAGTTTCATAAAATTTCAAACTTCATTTTCCACTCCAAGTTCCCAAATGTAAAAAAAAAATGCATTAGGGTTCTTTATGTTCTCAGGAAGTTCCTTCCAAGGCATTTGTCCTTACATTTACATCAAATGAGAGATATTCAGCAAGTGCTACTAAAAATCTGCAATCCTCTGTTACCAGAGACCTTCATGAGCAACTATAAGAATTAAAGGAAAAACTTGTTTTAAGGACTATTCTATTATATATTTATGCATTAAATAATGTAGGAACTGGTTGGACTTTTAACAAAGGATATCCTTTATACAGTAATTCCTGGAATATGATCTTCCCTCCTCCCCCAAAGAATTTATGTTCCTGTGACCTATCTCACTTGCATTTTAGGTGTCTATATCCATCACTCTCATCCTCAGAACTCCCACTCAGCAGCTGTCAGTTTTGGCAGTGCTCATGTTCCGTCCATAGCCATTGCAGGTTTTTACATCAAGGATCTGCACAGACATGAAATTGTACCTCTGAGAATGCTCAGAAGCTGCATTGGCTTCACAAAGTCAAGCACCTTGCCAGCAAGGTTTATTTAAAGGGCAGGTGAAATAAGCACCTGCCTACTTTAACAAAATTTAGAGCTGAGGAGAAAATAACCTTTCCAGCATTTCAGAATGAAATATTTATTATTCATCAGCAATAAGTATTTCTGTTAAAAAAAAAAAAAAAAAAAAAAAAAAAAAAAAAGCTTGCATGTGTAATTTATCTTTTTTCTTATGTTATCAGGGAATTAGGAGGTTAATGGGAAAAGGTCCAAAAAACTCCATTTTTCTTGTTGAAAAAGGTAGACTAAATAGAGGGGTGTCAACAGAAGTCCCCAAAGTAATACTCCATGTCCCTGTGAATGATTGAACTGTCCTGGATTGGGCTATCCTGGAGCGCCAGCCTTCTCAGAGCTACCTGAGGAGCCAGCCATTGGTGCCATTAGTGCTGTGCAGCACCACAGTGCAAGAAAACAACTGAGCCTGACGTGGGATGGGACACAGGGTGGTAGGCAGCTGCGTTAGGGACTCATTTGAGAGGAGACATGATGCTTCTTTTACTGGATCATTTCCGTTTCTTACTTACATTAGTAGGACAAAATATAAAAAGGCTCTTGGAAGGAATGGCTGGAGCATAGTTGCCTCTGTCCAAAGTAAATGCTATTATCTCTAGCCAGCAAAGTTATTTGTTTGTGTTTTCAGTGAGTCCTTTTCTTCCTTTCTGCTTCCTGCTCACAACTTCCCAAATCTTGAATTATTTTCTCTTTAGTGGTATGGCTGCAGTGAGAGTATCCCCTTCCTAATCCTTTACAGAAGCCTTTAGTCCCAAGGGGTGAATGTGTGGGAGGTGGAAGATATGGATTTAATTAAATTTACAGGCAGTGGCCCTTTAAAGTGAGTTAGTCAATCCTTATCCTTCATTTCTAGTCTGTCATCCAAGACACATGGTATCACCAGAATGTGTATTTTAAAAGAAAATACAGGACAGTGAATGAAGAGTTGCAGATGTGGAAAGCAGTCCCCTGAGGAAGAGAGCCCTGTGTATGGGCAGTCATGAGGACCCAGAGAACAAGCCCCAAACACTAAAGCACCACTTTGTCTCACAAAAGAAGGGGGTTTCATTGTCTTCAGAGGTAAATAATGTGTGAAAAAATTTTGAGGCCTGGATCATATATCTTTGGGGCTATTTTGAATGGTGCTGTGGTCCTGTAGAAGGGTGTAGGAGAATCAAAATCTGGTAGAAATGTGTGCATGGGAGACTGAAGATTGAACTGTGAACGAAAACCCCCATGCCCTAAGGTCCTCCCTCTGTGTGACACTGCCTCTTCTCATGCAATGTGCAGCCAAAGCACTCACTAGAGGCATTTAGGCACTTTTTATGATAGAAAGGAAAAGTGTTATGGGCATTTTTAGCAGGAATCTAGAACCTTTTACTTTCCATTGTAGGAGCCTTCCAAATCTGCTTGTGTTACAGAAGACGTGAGACACATCTTTTATTAAGAAATGAGAAAGATTAGAACACTGATTCCCAACTGAGATGAAAAGTCTTCTGTTGTCACAACTCTGATAAGATTATTTTCTCCTCTTAATTGCTTAAGAATATTGACTGACAGAATTTACTTCATACATAAAATTATTTGTCCTGAATGATTGCAAATTTAAGTATTATTATAATCAGAATGGGTAGGTATTATGGGCAGTGCTTTCAGTGTTGATCAGAGGAAAAAAAGAAAGTGTACTGAAGTGGTATCCCTATTGTACCAAGCTGCATTTTTAAGCTTTCAGATCTTTGAAACACTGTATTTCTTGAGCTGAAGAGATGTAAGTATAGGCAGTCATCTGTGTAAGCATAATTTCATTTTCCTAAGCTTCAGATAGGTAGCAAAAGGCTAAGGGATTGCACACACGACCACTCCAACTCTCACACTCACCACCAAGACCTGTTTTAACAGAGATTCCTGACAGTAAGAGTCTCAGATCACAACACTTCAAATCATTAGCTTACTCAACATTACTGTGTTACCTATAGCACCTGAATGGTGTTCTGAATGTGTACAAGACCATACTTGATATTAAAATCATACAGTTGGTGAAAAACAACTTTTAAACAACAAGGCACAGAGAAGAATTACCCAGGAGTTAAAATATCTTCTTATAAAATATGTAGCTCAGAAAGCAGTGTATTCTTTTAGTTTGATTTATAAAACTGTTCTTCCACATGAGAGGAACCTAGACAATTTAAATTCGTTATCTAAGCCTCAAAAAGTGCTGAAGACTCTATATGTAAAGCTGTTTATAGCCTTACTTGCTACTGTTTTCTCACAAGAAGAAAACAAATGTATGTCTTAATATTTTTGTATTTTATATATCAGAAATTTGCCTTTCCACACTTAAAAAGAAGTGCTGGCAAAGAGGGTTATTTTGATCCCTGGGCCAAGTTCTTTAATGCCAAATTGCAGTGTGGAAAAAATCTGCCTGTCCAAGTTATAAATCCTTAAAATGAGCTTTGATGGAAAATCTGGAGTAGTTTCACAGTGGAATCTTCTCAGCTACATGCGAGGAGCCCCATTGCAGATTTGCAAAGGCAGGTGTTCACCCAGAAATGGTCTGTTTTATAGCAAGAGTGGTTTTTTGTTTGTGAACAAAAACAAAAAACAACAAAGCAATAATGTTTTTGTTCTCAAAAATTATTTCATGCTTTCTACGAAGATTGTAGAAGTCTGGTGAGCCATAAAGAAAACCTGTTCAGATTCAGTTAAATTTTCCCTTTATAGGAAACTTAACTCTGCTTACTGTGGGTTTCGTTAATACATATATGAGACTGGAGATTCACACAAATGGGGTTTCTGTTATCCTGGAAACCAAGAAAACTAAAACATGGCTTTCTTGAAGCACTTTTTTCTTTTTATTTTTTTTTTCCTCTCTTTTTTTTTTTTTTTTTATGTGAAGGGGATTTTTGAGAGAGTCCAAGTGATAGGAGACTTTACAATCACACTGCTTATCTGAACTAAAATGTTGACACCTTATTAGTGGTGTCTCTAGGTGTAACACTTATGCTCACTAGGTAATCCTGGTCTTTCTCACTGTAATAAAACCATCCCAGATATTAGTTTAAATCAGTGTTTTAGATAAAAGCTGCATTGAATAATTTTATTTTGCTTTCACTATATGGATGCTGAAATACACTTTAAATACTACATATATATATGTGTGTGTGTGTGTGTGTGTGTGTGTGTGTGTGTGTGTGTATGTGCATCTATCCATATCTATATCTAAGAAATAGTTCCAAGGTTGTATGGACAAATATCTGGCATATTTATAACAGAAAGTCTCCAGGTCGACTGCTTTGCAGGATTGCTTTGTATGGGTGGCATTTAATATTGCCTCCTGATAATTCAGGAAGCTTGAGGCCAGTGGTGTTAATAGCCGTGGTGCTGTTGCTCCCTTGACAAGCACCACTTCCCCAGAGCCCCGGCCTGTAGAGAAGCAGCTGTCTGTTCAGGGTCCCCGCAGCTACAGGACGAAGATCTGGCTCCTTCCAGTGGCATTTTATTGCTATTGCACAAGACTGAAGCCAGTAAATAAAATGATATTATTAAACTGTAAAGCAAATCAGTAGGATTCTTTTCAAGGTACGAACAAGTGAATTTATTCTATAAAGTGTTGGATTTTTATCTCGGCCAATATACAAATTACTCAGTGAACCTTACACATACACACACAAATACACATTCAAAGAAGCTTATACTGTTACCTTCCATCTGGCACAGAAGCATCAAAAGCATTGCTCCTGTGCCATTGGTGAGTATTGGCCTCAAACATGTGTGTTAAATAAATTCTGAGTTGGGGTTTGGGAAGAAGTGAGTAGAAAGGGAGCACAGTAAGCCAGTACTAATGTTACTTCAGTGACTCGATCACAAACTGCCTGTGGAACTTGGAAATATAAAACAGCCCCTTTAAAGTTGGGTAAGTCATCTAAAGCTTGCCAGTGATTGTTGAAGAGTATTGTTTCTACTAATTTTCTTAGCTGGGATTAGTGGAGTTTTGTTTAATTGTGTTTTTATCTGTAAACTGCTGAGTAGTGTTGATGGATACATGCTGCTATTTACAAAATAGAATTGTACTACAGGGATTCTGACATTTTGGTTAATTGGCATGTATCCCTCTAAGTGGTTTCTATTCCTTAACTCATAATTGTTCTCATTTGCTCAGTGGGATTCAGAAACAGGGTTGGTGGAATGTCATTTAATACTAATTTCATTTTGTTAAATAAAGTGCATTGGCTTCCATCTTGCCTATAAATTAAGTCATTCTAGTTTCATTTTCTGGCTATATATTTTTAATTGTGTAAATATTTTTCTTCCTCATGTAATTTGCTTAATGTTACAAAAAGTGCCACCCCCAGACCCTAGATTTACTTCAGAGTAAATTAATTGCAGAGTATTTTCTATAGCCAATTAAATCAAGACATAAATTGAAGGGCTGATCTGTCTTTTATGGCAGTCTAAATGTGAACCATTGTTTTCAAAGTTAGTCTTTTTACTTGCTAAGTGGAGGACTGAAACTAATAAATTATTCTTCTGCATCCCAGAGGCATAACCTTCAATAAGAAAATATTTAAAAGGTCAGATCCTGCCTTCCAGTTGAGATTTCCTTAATGTACAGGCAATGGGAAGGAGAAAGGCATCTCTCAGCAATCCGATTTCCTCACCCTAATCTAACACTAAACAATGTGTTGCCCAGCTTCTCTTTACACATACAAACTGCTTCAGGGACACTCTAACACATGCTTTGCTACCCACAATTTATTAGCAAGAATAGCTAAGTGGAAATAAAGTTGTGGTCATGCCCTCTCCTCTGGCAAATCCTCTTCACAGGGACTCTGGGACCGTTACGCGGGCTCTGTTGGGTATTCAGCATCCAGGGTAGGCCACACACTGGACACCCTCCCAGGAAACAGATATACAGCCTTTACAGCTCATTTTGTAACGTACTGGGCAACAGAAACCACTCATTAATCTCTTCTTTTTCAAGGGGAATTTGAAAAAGTGTCCATGGGTGAAAAGTTCCAAGTGCTATCAACTATCAGTTGTTTCCAATGGCAACATTTTAAGTAGAGTGAAAACATTACACTAGAAGTCACATAACACTTTTATAAAGTTAACAGTGCCATATTTCCATTTTGGCTCACTGTTAATATTCTAGTCTTGAGGCTATTTAATAGTTTCATTTTCCTTTACCCTGTTTTTTTGTAAAGAAAAAAAGATTATGAAATGTACTGTTATAATCCAAACACAGAATAAAGGACAGACTCTCCCTGCTCTGCTGAAAAGTAGCATTGTGCATTGCTGTGAAATATGGCAACCCAGGTATACTGCTAGCAACGTTTTTTTTTTTTTTAATAGATAAATTTTCCTTCCATTTGTCCAACTGTTATTTGCCACAAAATAAACACTACAGACAAATGTGTGAGAAGCTTGCTCTTGCCTACAGATTCGTTTTGGTAACTGGAGGTGTTAAAAAGCCTCCCCATCCAGAGGACAGCATTTCGAGTCTGCCATGCTAATGAACAGGGATACCATTGTCTCCTGCAGAATATTTTAAAGGACAAGCTGGATTCTGTCTGTTCATTTCACACGTCTTTTTAATTTAGTGGAAAATTATTTAAATATTTTTGAAAATTAACCTATGCTCCTAAATGGCATGGAAGTCTGTCATGGTCTTATTGTACCTCAACTGGCAGCAAGTGCTGTTCTCCCTGAGCAGCACCGCAGGCACATAAGGGAGTGACAGAGGCATGTGGAAAGACATCTTCTTGATAGCAACAGGGGACCATTTCAAGAGCTTAGATTCTGTATTCTGTAGCCAACAAACAAAAATTCAGGAAGTATCCGAATTCTTGTAATATGCATTTTCCCAGCAAGCATTTTTCTAAGAGTACCTGATATAATAGCTCACAGAAGAAATTATTTTCAACTCAGAATATCTGGGATGTAGTTCCAACTGTTTGTCCTTGAGTGAGCCACATCAAAAACCTCCCTCTATGCCTCAGTTTCCTCACATCTACCGAAATAATAAATAGAAGGAGTGATCTCATTTATGCCTGGAAAGCATGCTGAGCTCATCTAGTGAGAGACACTGACGAAGTGTCATGCATTATTATTGCATTAGGCTGACTGCACTTCTGAAACCCATCTGACATTTCCCACTTGGCCTCGATCGTGGGCGGTAACATTTCTGTATTAAAGAGGATGCTTTATATCACTGCCTGATGTAAATTACATGGTTCATGATTAAACATTTTCCAAAAAGGCAGTAACCTGTGAGATCCTCTCCCTTTCTCACTTCATTAAGCTACCACATTACAAAGTGTTATGCTTCATTACGGATCCTGCCAAAAAGCTCTACTGTGCTCCTTGTAGCTACATGTGAAGTATCGAGGTGAAGTTCATAACTATATTTGGGTATCAGGGTTTATTTCCTCTACTCTGTTGAAGGGGAGCATGACGAGCAGCTGAGGAATGCTAGGGGAAACCGTCGTTAGCATGAGCAGCCCGTGCCAGGGCGCGGGCTGCCCCGCTGAATCCCGTTTGTGGTGCGAGCAGTTCAACCAGCAGGCTTTGCCGTGGGGCTCGGACCACACAAACACACGAGGATCAGGTCTGCTCCGTGAGCGTGCTCCTGACACCGGTGCTCCGCACGGCAGGCAACACTGGCTGTCCCCTGCACTGCCAGCTGTCACAGTAACAGCGGCTGTCCCCTGCGCTGTCACAGTAACAGCGGCTGTCCCCTGCACTGCCGGCTGTCACAGGTAACAGCGGCTGTCCCCTGCGCTGTCACAGGTAACACTGGTTGTCCCCTGCGCTGTCACAGTAACAGCGGCTGTCCCCTGCGCTGTCACAGGTAACACTGGCTGTCCCCTGCGCTGTCACAGGTAACAGCGGCTGTCCCCTGCACTGCCGGCTGTCACAGGTAACAGCGGCTGTCCCCTTCTCCTCCGGCGGCGCTGGGGCGGGCTCTCCGGCCGGCCGAGCCCGCGGAGCAGGGCGGCAGCAGGGCGGCAGCAGGGGAGGCCTGCGCCGGAAATGAGTCAGGCCCGGCCCGGTGCGTGCTGCAGCGCCGGGTGACTGGGGCAGCGGAGAGGGGAGGAAGTGTTGCAACAGCTAACACTCGTGTCTGTATTTCTCTCCGAAATAGCCTCGTTATAGAAAAATCTAAGATAAGAGGATTTTGGGGAAGCATTGCTGCACAATTAATGCAAGATGTCGTGACCTATTGCTAGTTATGGGAAGAGGGAAAGCATGCACAGCTGCTCCTTCGAGCTGCTCTGCACCCAGTGGAAGGGGAGCACCCATAAAAAGGAGACTTTCATGAAGTTACTGATTTTTGATTTTCTGTTCTGAGTTTTCTGCCATGATGGCTGAGTATTGTGAATGATGAAGCACACTGGAGCTTTATATTTTTCTAGAGATTTAAAGATAAAACTTATGAGGTGCATTGATACTTGAAAACTGTGAAGGGGAAAGTCTCTATTTCTCATTACTTTTACGTGAGAGAATTTAGTGTAAAAAGATTATAGTGGCATGTGTACATTCTTATAATTTCACGTGTCTTTCTTCATGCTTTTCATTTTTTACAAGTCTCCTGACCAGTTGGGTCCCCAGAAGAATGAGATGAATGAGAAAGGCATCCTATGGGGAAGGGGGTGGAAACAGAAGCAAGTGGTATTTCCTACAGAAAGAGAGGAAATAAAGTGTGACATTCCACTGCCAACTGGGTGTTGGTTTGCTATATTGTCTCCATCAATAAATCTCTGACTTCTTGATTTTCTTTATAATACATCTGAAGTGTAAAAACTTCTCTTTTAACGCAGGCTCCTCCCAGTATTGTTTTTGTACCACTGCATGACTATTAAATGCTGACCATCAGAAAAATTTTGGTATGATGTGGATAATCAGCCTTTGCTTACAAAATGCTGTTTGCATTCTTTATGCTTATAACTTTTAAATTAATGAAAAAAGAAAATTATGAAGGGGTGGATGGATCAGTGAAGTCTATTCTTTGAGTACTAGACACTTGCAAAGCAGCTGCTATGTTGAAATTTCCTTGTCTGCTTAGCAGGAGGATAGTTCAAATTGTAGTCAGAATTAGGACTGATACACCCAATTATGTGAGGGTGTGACAAATGAAAAAGGAAATGCCTGGTATTTTTATTTGTAATATGAAACTAACCTATAATAATACTAGTGGTATTAAATTTTGTGTGTTCCAGTGGATCAGTTTCATTGGAATACAGAAAATAGTTCTGCTTATATTAATAGAGAGTATTTTTGAAACATTACTTTAAAAGTATGACTGAAGTTGAAATACTAGTAGTAGGAATATATGATGCTATGGGTGAGGTATGTGTCTTTTATCATCATGGTTTCATATTATGTTAAATACGTGTTCATACAATCTTTATAGAGACCCCACATTCGCTCCATATGATTGTATGGCTGAATAAACACTTTCTTAGCTACGGTTTGCTTTAAAAATCCCCACATTTTAATGGAGTCTTTTATGTTACTCAGCTCTAATAGAGAAAAAAGAATATCAATTAGGGAAAACACTGATTTCAATCAGTGAAAGCACAGGAGATTCAAGTGGACTTCTGGGTGTAGCAGGGAGATTAAGGGTCCCATTCAACAGCAGCATCCTTTGTCTATAGGAGACCTGAATGCACTTCCACAGTTTAATTCTGTGGAGTTATTTAAAGTTCTAAATCTGTCAAGAAAGCTATGACAAATCAACTGGTGATCCACCTGCAAGAATATGGGAAGAAATAGAGTAGATCAAACAAGTTCTATTTTTCTGCCTTTGAATAAAGAGGGAGAAAATCTGTGGCAAAGGTACTCAGGTAGCAAACGAGCCCTTGGCAGGTGAGCATGAGCTAAGTGGTTATACTTTTGTGGGGTGGAAAGCAGGTAATGGTTCTCTGGGTTAGGCTCTGACCTGGGAATTGCATCTGTTTTCCCACCCTGGCTCTGCCACAGATTTGCTTGATGAAATAAGCAAGCTGTTAATGGATTTGGCCTCTGTTTTCCTCTTCTAAAATAGGATTCTGACCCCTTCCTCTCCCAAGGGTCTATGAGTTTAAATCAAAGGATGTTTATAAAGTAAACTTATATTTTATTTTTTTAATGAAAAATATGCAGTTTCAGCATTTTCAAACAATATTCTCAGCAGAGAAAGACTCTTGGTTTTTATATTTACTCACATGGTGGTGCTATCATACATGTGTGCTTTCTCTTAGAGGTATCATCCCACAGCAGTGGGAGGCTTGGGAGGTTCTGTATGAGTCCTGTTTTCTGGAGTGAGGAAAGAGGTCACAGACACCCTGCAAAAGGGAGCCAGGGCTGGCTGCCAAAGGCCACAAGACCCTCCTGTTGTGTGGCAGCCCCTGCCAGTCTCCACCTCTGTGAGCTTCTTCTGCATGCTGGGACACCCCAGTAAGGTGTGAGAAGCTCTTGGGGTGCACTCCCCCTTCAGTGTAGAGGGGAATGTGTCCCTCTTTTTCCACCCTAAGTAAACCTGGTTCTGCTTGTGTGTGTGCTGTAGGTGTTGCCAAATGCTCTGTATACATACACGCCTTATGAAATGCCTCCAACCTCTCTCTTCATGCCCCTCTCCTCCCTTATTTTGGAGGATATAATTCAGCTGGTCATTTTCAACTTTTTGTTGATAACTGCCATTTTTGTGCTGCCAGTTGCTAAGTATTTGGTGCTGCTCAGTCTCACTGTTCCTCCCATCCTCTTTGGGGCACAGCATCTCTCCAGAATATATGTACTCTAATTTCAGTGATATGACTACTGTGCATCTGGTGCTCTCAGTCTCCTCTGTGCTCATTAGAGCCCTTTGAACTGTAGGCAAGGGGTAAATGACCTGTCCCTGGGCAGTGGGACACAGTGGTTACTGCATAAAGTGTTACAGAGGCATCACCAGGTGCAGGAACACCAGTGACACCCCAATTAATCCTTACTCAAACACAGGCACATGTCTCTTCTATCACTTTCCCCAGAGTATGAATGTTGTTGGCGGGGCATCTGTGGAGATAGAAATGTGGTGGGAGGTGGAATTTTGGTAGATGTGATTGATTTACGACAGGAGTTTCCTTTACAGTCATAAGGGGAATTTTGCTTGGTCACAGCAAGTTTGAACCCTCGTGAAACAGCCTGAATCATTTGAAGCTAAAATAAAACAGAGGATGGCAGGGGGAGGGGCATGACCGTTAGGGAGAAAAAAAAAAAAGTCAAAAACACATTAAAATTGTTTCCCTTGGTGCTGACTTCTTAAATGGGAATGTGTTCCAGAATAGTTCTGCTATGTAAGCCAACATTTGTTTTAAGACTTTTTATTGTCTTTTTTCCTCTCTTCCCCTTCTTCCCCTTGCCCTCCCTCTCTGCTCTGCAGATTTACACTGACTGGGCTAACCACTACCTAGCAAAATCTGGCCACAAGCGGTTGATCAAGGATTTGCAACAGGACATTGCAGATGGAGTTCTGCTAGCAGAAATCATCCAGATCATCGGTAAGACCAGGGCTGAGGGAAGCACTGTGAGCTGACTCCTTGCGTGGGGGAATATATAATTCAACTTGAATGTATTTAACAATAAGATGAACCCTGAATAATACAATTTGACTGCGTCCATATGTCTCTGATATTTGTGTGGTTCATCCTTGTCTTAATTAAAAAATATGTTTATGTGAGCATGTTTGGAAGTTGCTGTTTAACCATACTTTAAATGGCCAGAACTGTATCTTACACACTTTGAATTGTCAGAGATGAATGCTCCATTAAACCATATGTCTCCCATGTGTGCATTTTGTTAGCTGGAGTGGCTCATACTTTCTGGGATGCCTTGAAACTGTATCCTGACCCTGCAAAGACAATTGTGGAAGATTTCATGTCAGCAGTTATTTTGCAGGGGCTGAAGAATTAGCAGCGACCTCCTTCGCACTTCCCCCTTTGTATGATTTGGCATATGGAAGCAACTGCTGCTAACAAGAGTGTTGTTACTGTACGACTGAGCTTTACTTAGAAAAGAGCTCTCTGTCAACAAAACCCTCTGCATTTTATTGCTGTGCCTTTTCTGCTTTTCTTCAGGTTTTTTTTTTTTTCTGTTTTGATTTTTAGGTTTTTGGGTTGAGTTTTATTCTTTTCTTTTTTTTTTTTTTTTTGACCAGGGGTTGGAAAGGAAAGTTTTATCTCATTGTTTACCTTTGCTTTTCCCCTCACTGTTTTTGTTTAGCAAATGAAAAGGTTGAAGATATCAATGGCTGTCCACGGAGCCAGTCTCAAATGGTAAGAATAAAATATATTTTTAGTTTGTGTTGGCACCACTCCACCTCCCTAAAACGCTTTTAATAAGGATTTATATAGAATATGAATATTCTGTCCCATTTTTACCATAAAGTCCTAATTCTCATACAGGTTCCTGATACTTATTTTTCACACATGCTTAATATTTTTAACTTTGTTTCTGTGCTAACTTTGGATCTTGAGATAACCTGGCAGCAAAACTTCATCACTTCTAATTAATCCAGAATTGCCTTATCAGACCTGTTCTTCTGTGGATCCAAATAATTTCATTTAGCTTCATTTTAAGGACAGTGAATCCAAGAGTAAATTATTAAGTGGAGTCTTTGTGTCTGGAAAACTGGTTTGATAAACAACACTTGCCAAATTATTTTTAAAATATAAATAGCCTTTTGGATTGTCCACTGTGAAGTCCAGCTTGATGAACTGACTCCAAAGCTTTCAGAAATAGCACTTTAGTCATATAGCTCTCTGAGCTATAGCTGGCAGCTGTCTAAAGACTTTTTAATACTCTCAGACAAGAAGCATTTAGTGGCTGTGATTCATATGGAGTCCTATTAATCTTGTACTGTGTTAATGGCTAGTCAACTACATTTAATAAGATGAAACCTCCTTAGAATACTGTGAAAGTGACAGACACAAAAGCTGAGTCTCAGTAAAATCACCATGCATTTATTGAATCATTTGCAATCCAAGTCATGTTCTCCCATGCTGAGGACTTTGCCTTTCTGTTCACATTCAAATAATATATAAATAAGGTGCATAATTGTGTAGCTGGCAAGGATTTTGGAGTATAGTGATTTGCTTGAACTTGCATAATAGTAAACTGCTGAAACTGGGTTTAAAAATGGAAATGAAACAGAAAAAAAAAGTCCATTTTTTCAGTGCATTTTTAAAGGTGGAAGGTGTTTGCAGCTTTCTTCTCAAAGCATCAAAAGGGAAAGGGAAAATTTTTGAGTACTAATGTAGTGAATAATGGGGTCTTTTGGTTCTTATTGTTCAAAAAATTTACAGGTTTAGAATAAGTTTTTTCTCTGATTTTCAGACTTTTTGAAACAGTCCATAGAAAGAATGCACACAATATCCTTAATAATAGGTATTATTTTAATTACTCATATTACAGCAGCACCTAGTGGCCCTGGCTGAGAGCTTTGGGAACTCCAGCATGGAACTCTAATATTACACACACAGATCAAGAGATAATTGCTCTCTACTTCAATCATGTTAAAACTTGCCATTCCAGACAGGCAAGACAAACAAGGAGACACAAAAGCACAGGGAAGGGGTGTGATTTTCCAAGGTTGTGTAAGTGGTTAGTGGCCATCTAGGACTGCTTAGGGACCCACCACTCTGTTGTGTGTCATGCTTCATTTCCATGACAGAGATGAGCTGCAGAGAGAACTATCCATTCTAGCAATGTTTGCATCTCCAAAACAACACTGGTGTATGTTCCCTGTTGCATTTTTATGTGGAAAAGGGATTCTTGATTTCATCTCTAGCTCCATGCTGCTATGGAGGAAACGTGGTCAGTGCATGCCCATGCTGCAGCAGTACTTGTGGCTCTCCTTGTGTCCATCTTTCTCCTCCCATAAGCCCATGCCACAGCTCAGCCAGGCCAAAGAATATGTCCCAGGTGCTCTGGGTGTCAAATCAGCTTTGAAAGCTGCTGTGCATAGTCATAGATCAGTATTTGCACAGAGACTAGCTACTTTAACTTCATAGTAATATATTTATTTATCTGTCCTGTGACACAATCTCTTTACTGAATTGTTTTATCTCGACAGACTGATCAAATTATTCTCCTGACTTTGCACATGCCAGTTCTACACTGCTGATTTCTTAAACGAGTTAGGAAATGTAAATTGTACTGAAGTTGAAGTTATCCAAACTTGTCAGTTTTTCTCTCAGAGACCCCAGGTTTTGAGCCTGCTCTCCATTTGTTTCCTTTGGGCTCTGCACTGGTCTAACCTAGCCAAAGGCTCAATTTTACCATATTTTCAGGTAACTTTCCTTGGCAGTGCTCAATTTTGCTAGCCTGCTCAGTTAATTGTAGGGCAATTCTCTTCTCCTTATAGCAGTGGACTCTTGAGGTGTTTGTGATATGCAGGGTAAAAAAAAAATCTAAAGTAGTCAAAGCTAGTTTGCATGTTGTATGTTTGTCATACACCAGTATGTAGCAATATGTCCTGTCAGTGCAAGCTAGAACATCAGCCATTAAACCAGCAACAGTCAAAATACTCCAATAACATGTGTTAGCCATTCATTCACTACTTTAACTTAAAAATTTTTAGTTAATAAACCTCAAGAATCCCACTACCCTCTTCTTGAACATATATTTTCATAATCCTTGTTCTCATAACTTGCAGTTAAGGGGAAATGTTTTCTCTATTCATCTGCCATTTGATACCCTTTCCAGGAGGCCTTTGATACCCATTTTCAGGAGGTCTAAGATATTTTATTATTGGCTTTAAAAAAGCTGGGGAGCACTGATATGGATTGTCTGCTGTTGGAAATTCTTGATGCTCTCTGTGGATGATATTGTTAGCAGTTCATAATTAATCACTACCAATATTCCCAAAGTCTGTTTCACTCATAATTTGGTTTTCCTCTTGCCAATGGCATCATCTTTCAAGTGAATGATGCCAATGGCATAATCTTTCAATTGAGACGTCTCAATTCAGCTGTTACTGAATTAAATTGTAAACATATTTTAATATTTATTTTAAATGTATATAAAATGCTTAGTTTTTCTTTAGTTAGTTCTATTGCAATTGTGCACTATGCTCATTTTGGCATTGACGTATAAAGTACTTTCAGACAAGTTGAATTGGCTCCATAGGCCCAAGTTCATAACAACTAAAAACCTGTGAAGCCCAGCAGCACCCAGCTTCTGCATAGTTAGCTTTACCAGGATTAATTATGTTTACCCTTTTGATGTTGCACACAGAACCTGAGTATCTGAGATGTACTGGGGGATAAATTATTTCATATTCAAATCTCAGAAGCTTTAAATGAATTAAATTAGTAAGAAAATTGGGGAAGTTTGCTTTTTTGCTTGGTCAGTCTACTGTGCTGAGAAGATTTTAGTATCTCTTATTAACTGTTTTTGTAAATATAATAAGGATTTAAATCTCTGTGTATTACAGCATATGTCTGTCAATGTGTCAATGTAGACACATTCCTTACAGCTATGCTTCCAAGGAGCAATATAGAACTTGTACTTTTTCATCATCTCTTTGAATCCCTTCAATGGAAAATAATGCCACATGAATTTTTATCTCTTCCTTGTATGAATTATTCCACAAATCTGTCAATTAAGGACATTTCAGATCATCTTTATTTAGAAAATAGTGGAATTTCAAGGGTTTACCTTTTGATAAAATCTAAAGCTAATTCCTTTTTGCTTCTTTATATCCCATTTGTTTCTTTATTTTCTGTTTTAAGTTCCCCCATCATTAGAGAAAGCGAGATAGCCTTCTGGGTAGAAAATATATATAGCTTTTATCTAATTGTTCAGAGAGAAGGATTTCAGGTTGTTTTTTTTTTTTCCTCCTGAACAAATAATAAATATAATGGAAAATCTCCAGTGTTTCAGCTTTCAACACATCATATCAAACACACAGTAAGCACACAAAACATACCAATTCTATCCATCCTGGGGTAGTTGGAGAAAATGCAAGAGAATCAAAAGGTGTTGAACTGAAAATCCTCTCATGGTGCGATTTTCAGTTTTGTCCCTAGTGACTTTTAAAAAGCTCATGTTTCTATTCTTTCCTCACATAGTTTACAGTGCTGTCAGCAGCATAAATTGTAAAATAAATTCTAAGTTGACAAAAATTTTTAGTTTATTAAACTTCAACTTGATTTTTCATTCAGAGATTAGTGCTGCCTTAATAGGTGTTTTTTAGAATTAGCTCTTGCTGCTTCCCACAAGAACTGTCTCTGCCAATACCCATCTAGGTACAAAAGCATCCTTAATTTTTGTTGGTAGCAGGGGTTTACTCATAGTTGTGATAGTGCTGGAGAGACCTTTCCTATTAAGAGTTTCCTGTTGTTGTTGTTTGCACTTCATGAAGACTATTTTTTATTTTGTCAGTCTGATCTTTGGCACACTTTTCTACCAGTTTTTACAACCCAAGTTATGCATCAAAGATAATTTTTATGATTTAGAATACAGATATGCTGCAGTCCCACAGAGAAAGTTGAGTTCGCTAAAAATACAGGTCTTGTTCATCTGGAAATCAGGGAGTGGAGAAAAGGTGCTGGAGCTTTAGAACATTGCCAAATGGATAAGAATCTTTAGTAAAAAGCTTTAGTTCTCAGAGCTAGCACCAATTTTGGGTGAGCAGCAACTTATGTGATAAAAGTGGGAATTGGTATGACTTTATTTAGAACTAATAAGATAACTCCTACAACATAGTTCTTGATTTCATTAATAATGCCTTTAAAAAGACGCTAATAAGTTTAACATGTTTTGTAGAAAAGACAGAAGAATGCCAAAAATGTTGCTTTATTGTTTGAGACTGAAGATAAGTTGTGTACATTAACAAGAGGAAGGTAACAAGAGTAGGTGAATCAGTCTCTGCTTTTAACCAGGGAGCTTTTTCTGTGAGAGAGAGTTGAAGTGTATGAAGCCTAAAGACAGACAAAGTTACAGTGTATCTACTGGTAGATATTGCTTTGTAATTTATTGTGCTAGATGTGCTCCATAGTGTTCCTGTGGTCCTGCAGAAGCCCATCGTGGCTCCATCTCTGCTAATATGCTTGGATTTTTCTCTGGAGGACAACAAGGTTGCAGGACGATGGGGTGCATGCAGATCTCTTCTTAACAAGGAGTCAGCCCGTGGACAGGAAAAAGGGGTGGAAACTATAACTGCTAAATGTGCCATGACCCTCTCTCTTCAGACTTTCTCTGATACAGATGTGCTGGGCAGACACTGTGGAGTAGCAGCCATCAGTGTCCAGCAATGTCAATATCCAGGGATGAGAACATCAGCATGATATTCTGTGTCTAAAAATTGTTGGTGAAAAACAGGATAATTGTGTATAAAGAATGGAGGGTTCTACTAAGGTCCATGAATTCCCTGTGAAAATGTGTGTGATATGGTTGTGTGTAGCTCTTTGAGTAACAGGAAGGCTGAAAATGTCATTCCTGTGTTCATTGTCAAATGGGCCCACAAATGTGAGCTTTTCCTGCCTGCACAGTTTTGAACTGTATAAGGATTTCCTGGTTTTACTGGTGCAGTTGTTGGTGAGATAGGCTGTATGGGTTCAAGATATACTTTCTGTATATCTTTCTTATAGAAAGATGTACTTTCTATATATAAGCTTTGGAGAAGCTTCAGATGAGCCTTCCATGCAAGCTTGACAGATTGAAATATGTACAGAAATTTGGCTGGGTGAAGAAATATGGTCCCTTGGGAAACTGGGAATTCAATCTCAGTTTTGAAAACTAACCCCAGCTCCTTCAATGTGTAGGCCAGTTTCTTCCTGCAGTGACACCTGTATGACCACTTTTGACATCTGTATGACCCCCGTTTTTTAAATTCAGACCATATTGTCTACACTTTTGTGCAGCTTCAAGCCAGGTTGTTGTCCAGCTGGGAATTCCATGAGGACATTTTGCCCTCAGTGTAGATGAGCCTGTCCCCAAAAGTTAGCAAGCTCCCATCAATTGCATTTCTTCCTTGGACTTTTTAAGTGGTGGCAGAAGCATTATGATCCCCATTCCCTGGGAAAATTGGGTCATTGTAATGCACAGTTTATATGTTCTTTGGTGTCCTGCCTCACAAGGATTTACTTACCTGTTAATTACACATTTCTGAATCCAGCTCTTGTGGTTTGGCAGAATTAAGTCTCATGCAATAATTTTATGGGGGGAACTGTGGGTTAAATACACATTAGAGCCACACTGGTAACAAACACTTCTTTTCACAATTTGTTCTCTCCTGTTTTGCAACACTGGCAGTGCTAGGTGGAATAGCAGACAAGGCTGATGCAGCTCCATTATGAAAGGATATAAGCAGATGTTTTTCTGTGAGGGAAATGACACTCCTCAACCTGATACATATTCAGATTTCCCATTTTCAAGTATATATTTTTGTTTAACTAGCTGTGCTTTGTGAGTTTCTTCACTAGGTAGGTGATTTACATTAAACTTTTAACCTTTCTGGGATTCCCGGAACCCAAGGGCCCAATACTGTCATAGCCAGGAGCATGTTGTAACTAGCCTTCTGAAGATGTTTTCCTAGACAAGTCCTCTCATTTCCTAGGTAGGTTCAGGGTGTGATCTTCTTTTTAGGAACTAATCCCATTCCCACATCCTTCCCCAGTGATTGTCCTTAGCTGTTTGAGGGAAGACTTTCTGGAACATGTTTGACACATCCAGACACTTTCAATCCACTGTTCAGTGTATAATGTATGAGATGGCTTCAGGGCATTTGTAACTTGTTTGGTATTCAGTGAATGCTGAAGCCAACTATCACTAAAGTCTCCCATATTCCAGACTCTTGAATCATGAACGATGAGTGTGGGGCAAAATTTTAGAAACTGAACTTCAGGATTGGAGTTTCTTTGTTTTAGACATCAACAAAGCTAGCCATTTTATAAACTTGTGTATGACTTACAGGGGGCTCATGCCTTTAAAAGTAATCCTCTGTGCCAGAGAAATTTAAAAATTCTCTGGAAAAATCAATGCATGTAGATACAACAACAGTGAAAATATGCAAATAGATAATGCAAACTGAAGGATAGTTACAGGAAGTAACATCTTCATTAGTGTAGACATTGAAGTTTATTTTTTTGTTTGCAGGTGAAATTAACTTGACATAATGGCTAGACTAAAAATGAAAATGAGTGTATCAAGACTAGAGATATGTGTAACCTCAAAAGAAAAAAGATAAAGAGAATAATGAAGGTCTGTATAAGAATACATTTTGGGAATACATGTGACTGTATGAATGGAGAGACTAAAGAAAGGAAAGAGAACAATTTCTCTAAGGGTGAGGTTAAAGGTGTAAACGATGGTTGAATCTCAAGGATGTAAATGTTTGAATTCTTGTTTCAAGTTTTGTTGATAAGAGATTATTAATGTTATTAACACAGCCAATTTGAGTAAGATGAGAGGCAAAGAGGTTTAGCATAGAACTGGAACAGGAGGAATTCCAAGTGCTTTTGTAAACAAACCCTAAAATTTCCAGGAACTGAAGAAATTTAAGAGAAAATATAGATGGGATGACAGCTGGACAGACAGAGTAACAGTTGCCTTTTTGTGGTAGACCAAGCATATTTTTACTCTGAGAGAACAAGGAAGCTGAGGAAAGGATGGAAGAACTGCTGGAAGTGTGAGATTAGTAGAGAATAAAGAATTCATCTTGCCTAAAGAATGTTACTGTCTTAGAAAGGCAGGGGAGGAAAAGGCAACAAAATAATTTCTTTTTTTTTATATTGTTTGATTCTAGTTTGACTTCTTGTGAGACCTCTTTATTTTACACTGAAACAAGCTCTCTTTACATTTAGGAGAATTACATTACATTTGAGAACATTAAAAGTACCACAAGATTTCTAACAATCTCTCTTCACAGAATAGCTCCGAGTTACTCACTGGTATCAGGGACTGAGATTCATATTCCCCTGAGTCACTCACATTTGACTGTCTGAAGCCATAAAAGAAAATGCTGCAGGAGCACATCTCAAATTATTTTACTGGGCTAGAAGTACATTATTCATGAAGGATAAATCGTGCGCTGTTATTAGGCATTTTGTTTATACTTTATACAAATCCCTTGTGTTATTGCTGTGTAAGATCATAAGAGAATAACTCATCTAGATGTTAATGAAATAACCATGTAATGAAAAGTACATATATTGTGATGAATACTTATACAGTCTCCAGGAAATCTAATGAGTCATTAGGTTATAGTTGAGTTTGCTTGGTTATGGCTGGAATTAGGGTTTTGCACACTTTGCTTCTGTAGACCAAGACTACAGAAACACTAAAAGATCTTTTTGTTCCTTAAAGTCACCTGTTTTCCCTCAAACACTGCCTTTCTTCTCCCTGTCCCCCCTGCAGTTCCTTGAAACCTACCTCTCCTCAATCTCAATCTGGAACATGCCACTGGAGCCCCTGAGATATGACCATCTCACCCATCTATCTCTTCTCCTCATCCCTCAGCTGTGTTTGTCAGGAATGTAAATCAATCAGAAACTTGACTTAAACTGTATTGGGAGGACATGCAGAAATTAAACGCTGCAGTATACTTGAAAACTAATGAGTGATGCACACTTTGAAGTATTTATTGTTTGAAGAGATGCAGTTTACAGTCTCTCCATTTCACCCATCTGTAATTAGCTTTCCATGCTCTTCAATTTTAGTTGGTTTTTTGTGGGTTTTTTTCCTCCCCCCTCAAAAATGTCATGTGAACATTCCCTGGAGACTTGGAATAGGACAAATATATATTAGCAGTGCATATGCTTAGACAAAGAGGTGAGGAATAAATGTCCTTGAAATCTCCATTAATAGCAATACACTGAAAAGTCTTAACATAAACATGCAGTTAAATACATACACACAAATTGACTATGACATACATTCCAGAAAGCACCTGTGGTTATAAGACAGTAACAGATTTTTCCCAGATAGCAGCAGCAGATTACAGTAAATATGTCTGCTTCGTGATGGTGTATTTTTATCATCTTCTATAGGGAGAGTATGTTATAAATACCAGGAATGTCTAGAATGTTTACTGGACTTAAAAATAGAGAAGAAAGTGTGTGATATTTAGCTGAACAGCAAAAATGCATATTTAAGCTGAACAAGAAAATAAACAATGTATCTGAAGTGGTTTTATTTTACAGTATAACCAAACAAGGCTTTCTGGTAATGTTGAGATTTTGTCAGCTTTCTAGATTTTTTTCAAATGTCTGATTATTTTGGAACTGTGGCAAAGTGCCAGTTCTCTTATAGTTGAGGACTTCTATTTAAATATATTCTAACTACTCCCACTTCTGCTTAGACTTTGATAATTTTGAGTGCTGTATGTTATTTCGCTAAGATTATTGTTCTATATCTGTGGAGCTTTGAGTTTCCATGTAGAGGTAGACTTTTCACAAAAGAACATTTCTTTATATTGAGGTGAAGTACCCAGGCCTTTCACTCATCCTTCTTCCTAAAATAATCTGCCACTGCCTTTCCTGACAGTGGAGAATTCTGAAGCTTCAGTAACATGCAAGCCTCTTGAGAAACAGTGTGACTGTGTGTTTTAGTGTGCGGCTCACACACATGGCTGTACATCTCTGTAAAGTACCTTGTGCAGTTCTGATTGAACTCTCAATGATTTTATTCACTTTCAAAGGCATTTAAGCCCCTCTGCCTCTCATCTGTGAATCAGCTATTGGAATTTCTGTATTATCTGGACATCTGTGAGAGCATGAGATAGCCAATCTTCTACAGATTTGCCAGAACTAATATCTCTGTTCCTTAGAGTGAGTCCAGATAAGGTTTAGAAAAGAACTACTAGAGAGATTTTGAGAATTAAACATACACATCTATAAACAATAAATGAGGGCACATACCAAGTAGGAGCATCATCAGCTTTTACTTGGTTGGGCTGGGAAATGCAACTACTGGCAAGATGTTTTATTGGAGACACAGGAACTGTGCAACTGTCCATAAAATGCTGACTGTGGTGTAATGTGGAAAGCAGCAGAGGGTGCCAGAAAGCAACAAGTTGTGGCTTCCATTGTAATTAAAGGAATTAGCAATGTTAGGGTGGAACAGGGTTTGTATCGTGAGTTTAGCTGCAGAAGGGAAGAAAGAATACACCCTTCTTGTAATTTTAACCACTTATATATGTTTAAAATTAAAATAAGCACTATCCAACAAATGATCAAACTTTTGGAGTCATTGTGTGGTTTATTATGCCTAGGTGACAGTACTGGTCACTCAATCATCTTTTAGCCACTCTACATACCTGGTATTTAAAACTTTGGTCTTACAGCAAAGAGACTGCAAGACATGAGGCTAATAAAGTAACACAGAATGTCCTAATAATCTAGTTGTTAATTACAGACTGATGTGGCAACAAAATTTATCCTGTCTTACTACATTTAGAATTATGACGTACATTAGAAAGTCTTGACACCCTCTCCCGGCTCGTTAGAAAGTAAAATATCAAAAATTTGTTGCCTCAAAAAGTTTGAGTTTTTTCAGCAGTATTGCATTCCAGCATATAATACAATTACAGTGTTAGAAAAGGAATAGAAAGAATGAAAGTAGGTGCCTATTGAAACTACTGTGATCTGTCCAGATGTATTTTCTCACTCTGTCCTTGATCTTTGCTGGAACAGAAGCTGCCTGCATCTGCTGCAGCTTAGTATGAGCTGGTTTCATGGAAAGAATGCCAAATCTATTGGATTTTACAGTGTCTTTTACATACTCACCATTTTGGAGTTCCTTGACTTTTATGCACACTAACCCACCTAACCTTGTGCTTTTATTTGCCCTTAATTTTATTCCAAGAACAAACTCCTCTTTGAACCCTGCTGCAAATCCCTTCCACTTACAGCCTCTCCCCAATGTGCTGTTGCTGGCACACGTGACTAGCACACAGCAGTGGTCCATCAGGTCAATATTCCCTCTCTGAGAATGACAATGTGAGGGATGACTTAAAAGGAACAATTGACCCTGGCATTTTTTTTCCTTCATTCTCCTCCTCTTACCCCAATATCTAAAGTTACAGTGTTAGGGAATTAGAATGTACTTCCTTGCCTGCTCTTTCAGTATATATTTATGCACTACTGTTGTAATCATCATATTTTCTGTGAAATGTCAAAATGAAACATGCTGTATTTGTCAGAAAATGTCTCATGTCCTTCACAATCATGTCCACAGCCATGAGACCAGATGGAGACTAGTTAGGGATTTTTCACTCATTGAAATAACTGCTCTGGCAGCCGTCTCCTGCTGTAAGAGCCCATGGATCTGACCACTCTGGAGTGGCAGCAGATAGCATGAGGCACCTGAAATCCTGAATTAGTAAAAATTTAGACAAACTTTGAACTGGACTTAAACACTGATGTTAACTCAAAATACAAACTTTATTACAGCTGGTGACCCTATTATAGGCAATGCTATTAAGCATTGTAAATTGGCTTAAATTAACAGTAGAACAAACAAGTTATCAAAAAGACTGCTTATTTCAACAGCATTAACTAATCGCTTTTCATGTAAAGGCTTTTGATCAAGTGAATTAAGATATTAACACAATATCCTTTTTTTTTTTACTGTAACTTGTCTGTTTAAATCCACCGTGACCTGAAACTTAATACATAAATAGTTAGAATACAGTACAACCATTTTTGTTTCAGCAGAAATAAATAGTATAAATGTAAATATAGTAATCTATTTGGCAGCTATCTGATGTGCAGGAATTATTTAAAACACTCCTAGTCTGAGGAGGCTGCTGACCATATGATCAACAGATGACCACATGACATAAATCAGAGGTATACTTATTTAGAGTTGAACTTATTTTAAGTTGGCCCAGTGTCTGGATATCTAATAGTCTGGGCAGGGTTCATTTTCACTGTCTGTCCAAGATTCTTTTTTTTTTTTTTTTTTTTTGGGATAAGGTTATAGTCAATCTCACAAACTGATCACAAATATTTATTGCCTTTTTGATTGTTTATATCAGCTTAAAGCATTTGTTTACCTATGCAACTCTTTGTATACCAAGCAATGCTTTCAGTTGGCATCCAAGACCAACACCAAACCCACGAAGTTCTGAAAGGTAAATCTGAAAGTCTTCCTGAAAGTGAAATATATTTGTATTTTAGCGTGTAGCTTTTGGCAGTCTTTAATTCTACAACAATTAGATTATATTTTGTTTAGGTTTGTATTGGCAACTAACTAGAAGCTTGTTTGGATTATTCATACCTTGATTCTTCAGTCTTTCTTTGGAATTACAATGGGACTGTGCAAATGGCTTTTTCCTCTAGGGGATAAAAGCACCACAAGAATTTTCTTTGTCCTTTGTTTTCCATACTTAAGAACTGAGACCTATTTGCATGTAATAGTTCATGTTATTTTTTTTTCATAAATAGTAGTTCATGGAGTTAGATAGTTATAGTCCTCTGTATTCTAACTGTACACATAACTAACCAGCATCCCAGCCCTGTGAGCTGTTTTGCCTGTCACACAGATTTTCTCAGTAATTCCTCCCAATAACAACTTTAAATTAGGTGTTTGTTTTTTTTTCTCTTCGTAAGAGTTCTTACTTAGTTCATGGGCAGATCAGCAGTAACACTCCAGGGTAAACATATGTGTAAGGGTGTTTTCACAGTTCTTGTATATATATTCTTGTATAAAGCTTCTATTTAGTTTTCTTTACATAAACAGTCTTGAAAGATTTAGATTGTTGCATCGTACAAATTAATGTATTTGAAGATATGTGCTGCCTCTAAAGCCCCTCTAAATTTTTTTTTTTTCCAAGTAATGCTGGAGGTATTTTGGAACTTTAAAACACTTGGATGACTATTTAAAAAATTGTTTCCTCCTCCACTTTACACTTCATTGACTACAGTTGGGAGTGATGTGACAACAAGCCCTAAGTGCTTGTTAAGGCTTCATTTTATAGGCTTGAGCACTTGGGATATTTCTCTTATAGCATTTGGCTGAGAAGTCAAGAAAAAAAATCGGACCCTGTTAAGCTTAGAAGCAGATATCCCACTGCCTTCTCTGGTTCCAGGTGCTTTTATTGTCCCTGACCAAGAATCTAGGCTCAAGATCTTGTGAAAATGTGGAAAATTCTTAAGCATAGTTATGCAAAAAGGGCAGAGGTAAGCAAGCATGAAAGCTGTTTGGAAGCATGGCATGAAAACATATACAGCGTGGGCTCACATTCCCATGTCTGCTCAACATGGTTTGAAATGCAGTGCTCAGGTACACTAGCAAAAGTGGAAGCCTGAGTGTGAGTCTCCTGTATTATCCCTGTGGGTTTTAAAGACGTCTGGTTTAACCTGAATTGTTTTAATAACCAGTGATGTCAATTCACCATCAGGTTTTCTTGTCTTTTTCTTTAGGGCTTAGATCAATTTGAGTAAGTAATATGAAAACTAAACATAGAGGAAAACTAGTAATTTATGTTCTCTAATGCATAGCTTCCCAAGGAATTTAATTTCCAGCTGGAGGACCAGCAACATAACCTTAGTCCTACAGAAAACTCTGTACTTTTAGAGGGTGCTAATAACAAGTATTTTTTTATCCCTTTCATTTGATGAGCTCAATGTTCTACGAATACTGTATGTTCTATACATTCCATAACTATTCCCAGGGTAATATGAAAAATATATCTAATTTTAAAAAACTTAGACTGTTTATAAAATCAAAAGGCCAGATGGATAAGAGCAAACTGCTAGTGTCTCTCCTGCACAAGCTGTAGCATTGACTTCTGGTGCAGTCAGGAGGGAGGGTTCAGAAAGCACGCAGTGCATCTGGGTGGATTCCAGTTGCAAAGTTCAAGAGATGAAGTGAAATGCCTCGTAGTTTACTTGTTTACTTATTTTTAAAGGATTCATTCTGTCACTGCTTGTACTGTCCTTATTTCTAAAAGCTGCTTTTTTGAGTGAGCTGAATGAAGTTCCTATGCTTTAAGTAGTGGTGAAGGAGAGAACCGGAATTCTTTCAAAGGTTCAATTAAATCTAATAAATGAAGACTCTGTTGTAGACTCTCTTTTGACCTAATGGAGAGAAGCTCCTCTGTTTTAAAGAAGCGTGCTTTTTCACATTGCACTCCAGTTTTCAGAAGTTGCCAAGTTCCACAAATATTTAGCCAGTGGTACCTTGCTGACTCAGAAGTGTTGCATAATTTAAAAAAAAAATCGTAAAAAGTCTCACTAGAGTAGAGCATTGCTTTAGGAAACACTGTGTTTAAACACAGAGTTCTTTTTATCGTTGCCTTAAAAACAGGTATTCCCAGAATAGTATTTATCTTCAATTTTGTGTTCTTAGTGCATGTATGAGTCTCTTTCATAGTGGGGGCCTCAGGCCTATAGAGATGGGTCCTGAAGTAGCAAGTTATTTGCAGACACTGGAAAAGATTTTTGCCCTGTCTTTTCTTTTGATCCATTCTGGTGGGCAGCCATAAGCTCTCTAAGAAATTTGTGCAATGTATTGAAATACTTCCATGGTTTTCTGAGTTCGAAACCAGCACCATATTCCAATCAAAAATCCAAGACTTTCTTCTCACAATTTCTATTACAGTAGCACAAAAGCATTTCAGAAATTACCATTACTGTATTTTGTGCCTTACAATGTCTGCTGCAGAGACTACTGTATGAAAATGGGGAGAGGAAATGCAGACAAGACAAGGAACAGAAAGAAGAGTGAGTAAAAAAGTGGACAAGCAATCTGACACCAGTATCACACCATTCTCTTATGTGGTGGAGGGTTTTTGGTGTTTATGGATAGACTATTTTTTGGTTTTTGGTGTTTATGGATAGACTATTTTTTGGTTTTACATGAAAATGACCAGCAGATGTTTATAATGATCTGTTTGGCCATCTAAAAATTATCATTAATGTTGTTTTTTATTTAGAGTAATTAAATTATTCATTAACTTGCTGGTGTGTACAGACAGAAACAAACAGACAAACTGTGTTCTGTATTTGCCATTACAGAAATTATCTCACATTCACTCTAAGGTTTCCAAGCACCAAGTGAGGAGCTAGGTGAAGAAATTGCAGGACTAATTGTTGCTTTGGTCTTCCTGACAGGGCTGACAGTAATTTATGCCAGAAGGGATCCAATTCCCACTGTACCATTTTCTTAAAAGCAATACACACCCCAGCTTATGCTTTGACCTCAGTAGTGACCTCATACATTCTTTTATCAGCAGGTCACTACATATGTCTGTTGAATTCTCCAAGTACTTGAGAAGTTGATTTGTTTTCACATTTCTGGGTTTACTGGTCATATTTCATGTTTGGACTGCACGTTGGAAGTATTTGATGTGCATGTTCCTTAATATCTCTTGGAAAAGGAAGTGGAAGCTATTTCAGTTTTAAATAAGATTGTCATTTTTTCCTCAAAAAATAACTAATAATTAAATAACTCCAGCATCATTTCCTAAAAATTTTTGCCTGGGAGGCCTTCTACATACCAGTAGTTATTATTCTCTAAGGTAAAATTCTCCCCAGATGCCTCCAGTAAATCAGTTTTTAATTTGCATGTATGGTCTCTTATTGCAAAGTCAATGCTTAGTTTGGAACAGTGTCCTGGAATGAAGCTACATGGTTCACTGATAGATATTTTTATTAAGTGCTCCTTAAATTATTCTATTGCAAAGAATGAGGAGTTTGCTACAAAAGAGTTAAGCCGAATGTGTCTGCGTGTCAGTGTATTCTGCTTAACCCCCTAAAATGTGTCATAATTTTGATAGAAACATGGAATGTTCCTAAATCTAGGCCACGTGCAACAGCAAGTCAGCAGAATGCACGAAACATCTCCCAGCAGGACTGTTAACACCTGTTTTGTCTGGGTGGGTTCCCTAATTTACACCACCCATGGAAACTTGACATTACCTTCCAGTGTAGTCACAAGAAGTTATTCCAGTAAGCTCCCATGGTAGGAGCTTATAGGAAATAAATTACCAGAAAATAAATAACATGATTTTTGAGAGCTTGTTTATCTCCCAATTTTCTCTTTCTTCAAATTTCCCCATTTCTGCGAGGGAAACTGAGAATTCATGGCAAATTTCACTCAGTCTCAGCAGTCTGTGGCCAAGGGAACTGTGTAACGTGCAGCCTGTCCTACATCTTCCACAGAAACTGCTAATTTAAAGCTAAGCAGCTTCCTCAGAAGAGTCATTATAAGTTTTGCATTACTCTGAGCCACATTTCTTCCCGTTGCATTTACTTTCAGATTTGGAAGAATTTGTGTGTATTTTCTGCTCTTCAAAGTGTCTTTATTATGCAGTATTAGGAAAATAAGAAAATTATTACATAGTAATGCTTTGTACACTTTCTTCACAAGGAGTCTTGGTGGAAATATACAATTTTTAGACAGTCTTGCTTAAAATTAAAAATCTGTAAATAATTTAGTATGAACACATTTATATGTTAATAAGGACATACAACTATGAATATGCAAGAGACAAGAAAGCAGATCTCTTTCTGACACTTGTGTTTAAACTGCACTATATATATATAAAAATAATCAGCTTGCTTCTTCAATTATAATACTTGCAAAATGAGCCCATATGAGTCTGTTTCACATTGTTCCCTTTGAAACACTACTCTTAAATTTGTAAAAGGATCCTCCCTTTTAGAGTACCTATGAATCAGCTATTGGGGACAACATACAACATTACAGTGTAGTGAAAATGGTACTACAGTTTTGCAAGTACAATTTCTTGACAGCTTTTCACAGAAAGCAGGTAAATCAACAACAGTGTCAAAGGGAATGGAGTACATGGCATAGAAGGTGTTTCTTATAATGACTGAGGTTACTGATTGGTACTTTTGCAAATAATTGAAATAAATCTTACCATGTGTTGCAACAAATAAATCATAATTGCATACTTTTTATGGATTAGATGCATTTTATCCCACAGGAAATGTACAATTATGAAGGCATTAGGGGTTTTTTATATTTTAATTGTATTACCAGTTGCACATCTTTCTAAAGAGATGAACAGAATTTCAGATGTGCTGAACATCTGTCTTATAGTGAAAAACAGGGAATTCTCACTACTGAATATTGTTTAAGCAGTCATTTAAGAATCACCTTGACTCCCAAACAGTAGCATAGTTGAATATGTAGCATTTGAAGAGTGGATAGGCAGGTGGATAAGGACATTGGTCTGGGTAATCCATTTCTGTATACCAATTTTAATCTGGATGGTGCTTTTGACCTCTTCAGTTGGACCTCTTCAGAGTAAGTCAGCTATCAAAAACGTACTTCTGCACCAAATGCCCAGCCTTAAAAAATTATGGTGCATATAGATATGTATAAAGCAAGCATGCTCATAAGTAGTGAGCAGTGTATTCCGTTATCACTGAAATGGAGCAAGTTCTTGACTTGCTTGTTTATTTTTTGGTGAAAGAAGTATTTGACATATGTCCATCTGTACATAGTTTAAAAAAGCTAAATGTCCACTGGCCTAGTTTATGAAGCCTGGTTTATGAAGCCTGCTTTTGTTAAATAATCTGAATGATAAAACTGAGGTTAAAAACATGGCTCTATAGAACAGCAAACATATTCTATTTCTATTTCTCTGTCTTGTAACTTTTTAGTTCTTTGTTTTAAAGACTGGGAGAACATAAATACAAACTAGTGAAACCAGCTGGGAGGAAAACCCATAAGGAAAAAAATTACAAAGTGAACCGAAAATCTGGGTGTTTCCCACACAAGTGAGTTGTCAACAGATCACAATGTGTGCAATGGATGAGTCATTTAAGAACCGAAGGTGAAATAAAGTTGTCCTTTTAAATCTCTGAGAACACCTATGGGCATAGCAGGCTGTGAAAGTTTATACATTTGGCCAAAGAATAGTCTGTTTAGGGAGTGTGTGTACGAGGATTAACCATGTGTTTGTGAGCATGTACATGACCAATTCTCTTACTGCTATTAGACACAGGAAAATCAGAGTTTAGGCCATTTCCACCTTGAAATACTTTTCAGGGTTTCCCAGAGCATTCTTTATAGCTAAATCTATATGGAAAGTTTAGTTCTCTTACCAACTCCAACATGTGCATCAAAAATGATTTTATTTACTCATGAAGGTGTCTTGGTTGCTTGCCTGAACTTCTGATCTTTCTAGAGCCTGCAATTGAGACCAGATCACTGGCACTTCACCTGCTGAGTAAGCAACCAGATCTCAAAAGCTCGTGCATCTCCTTACGTGACTGATTCCTGTTAAAATCAGACAAATAGTATCTGCTTTTACATTCTTTAATTTTTAATAATTTTATGCAACATATGAATTGTAAATATTTAGAGTCCAGGCTGCTATCTGTGAGGCCTGAATTTTATTTCATTTTGGTTCTACTAGTGCACCAGAACTTGAAAGAGAATGAGATGTGTAACAACAATAATATATTTTCTAATTCTGCATTCATTTAAATCCTCCACAAATTGTATTAGTGAGGAATATCCATACCAGAGGAACATTCAAATGTATGTCTCTCAACTCAGGTTAATACTCTGGGGACATTTAGGAAGAAACATGCTGGTAAAGTGTGTTTGAAATACAGATATTGTGACACATACTATCTTCTACCATAATATCAATTTCAAAGGAGTACTATTTATTATATGCAATTAAAAAGCAAAAAAAAAAAAAAGCATCAAATACTAAAGAGTTTTGTGGAGTTTCTGTTCTCTGGAAAGTGAGTATGTATGTGATTCTCTGGATTTCTGTGGAATATTATTTCCATGGATGTCCTTAATCAACCGTCAGCAACATTACAAAACTTCTACAAGGAAAATCCTTTGCCAAATTTGATCTGGGAACTGGGTCACGAATCAGAATGTCAAAAGACACATATGGAACTGTGGAAGATAGCGCTGAATGAAATGCTAATAGAAATTATTGTTTTAATTTTGCTGCCAAAATAATCAAGAGTATTTAAGAGCACATATGTATAGAAACTCTGTGTGGTTATAATAATTTGTTGTTTTTATAAAGGTGTCCCATTCTTCAGGAAGAATCCAGCTCAAAGTAGGCGAACAGTAACTAACTTTTGTGTCTGTGTGTTCTTGTAAACTCTATTGTCATAAACTTAATAAGAGGGAGTTAGTCAAAGCAAGATATTTTTTGAGCTTCTTATACACACAGAGAAACACAATGCTGTGTTAGTCATAATTACATGTCTTGTGAGCATCCCACAATTAAATTTATTTTTGCATGTGAAGAAAGGGTCTTTCAGACAAAGGAGATGAAAACTAATCTTGGCAACAGCAAAAATAATAGGAATAAATAGACATATTCTATGTGTTGAGTCACTGGTGAGTACATCCCACAAATGAGCTCTTCCAGTAAGTCAGCTGGGTATTAAGTACTACTGCTATGCAAGTCCCCCAGTCTGATTTAATTCTCACAATAAATTTCAAATAACTTTCACTCAAAAGCAGGTTACCCACAACTACGCAATATAATATGTGTCAACATATTTCCAGTGTATCTTCTTTGCATGCTACCATCTATTAATATTATCAGAGCTGTGATATTTCTACATCATCATATGAACTGTATCCCCTTATACATCAGTGTAAAAATATGTTGGAGATCACTAATATTTATGGTGTTAGGTATCCCAGGTACTTTTTTGTTTATGTTATGTGTATGAATACTATCAAAAGGATCAGATTTATGAAGAAAGCTTAACATATTGTAAGCATAACCTATTAGGCTTAAATTAAAAAGTATCAAATGGTATTATTTACCTGATGATGTCCACAAATTAATTCCTAAATTATCATAATCTTCGCCAAGCGTATCTTTACCCTGGATGCTACCCTAATGCTGGAGCTACATTTCAGAATTTGGCATAATATCCTGGAGTTTTGGCAAAGAGGTGATTGGGTTTCCATATTAGGTTTTTGTTACCTCTGAAAAGCAATTTCATGTAGTGTTGATTGACTTTCAGCATGTAATTGAATAGCTAAGTGGCAAATGTCTATATGGCAATGAAGGTTTATTATATTGGTAATTATTTAACCTATTTATAGTTGTTAAAGTTTTTAGTATTGAAGTTTCTGCTATTCAATGTGCTACATTTATTCCACTCTTTTGAATCTTTAATATAAAATTAGAGCTTTGGAACAAAATAAAAATCAAGGCTTGACAGCGGTGGAGAACTTTATCAACAGCAACAGTCTGATCTTGGCAACATGTACCTGTACAAACAAATTTGCAAATGTGAGACTCTTCTCTGTCATGATATGTAAGATTTGGAGTCAATCTGTATATCCTGAATTCTGTACTATAATGAGAGATATAATCTGCTGCAATACTTTGTAGTTCTCATTATACAACTCACTATAATGATAAACATAATCTCTGCTAAAAACTAGTTCTTTTTGCAAGCAAAATTCAGTACAGAATTGTGGTCATATGAAGGGTACAAAATTTGTCTGGTGTCTATGTTGTGTTACACCACAAAATCTTCAGCCACTGATATATAAGCAGCACAATTCTACACACACAGTGTCAGCTCTAGGAGGAGTTTACCCCAGTGAATAACTACTTATATAAACATGGACTTCAGGAATTCATACCACTCTTGATTGAAACAGTACTGAGGAATGGAAGCTGCTTGAAAACTCTTGGAGCTTTTGTAATTGCAAAATTACTCTCATCTGTGAGTGAGTTTAAAGAAAAAGTGTTTGGGGCTGCTTGGGTTCGAGTTCAAAGAATAACTGTGGTTTGCCAGGGCAAGAAGTAGGTAATTAAAGCAATATTTAGAGACACACTGAGAGCTTCAAAATGGGACAGTTTTAAGGCTAACATTTTCTAGACTGGAGTGGAAGGAAAGTGAAAATAATCCAAAAATGTATTAATGCATGTCTCGTTGAATCCCCTAAGAGTTTCTGAGAGTTGTACAGTAACTGCAGTTATTATCAGAGAACTGACTGCAAGAGTTGTTTTCTGACATTTTCAGGGTATTATGGGTCTGTGAGTTGCCACACCAAACTTGCTCAATTCACAAGTCAAAACAAGACTTTATTATAAGGCTAACAGTGCAGCCCCAGTCCATTGTCTGAAAGTTGGCCACTGCTATTGCTTCATACACCCCTACCAAAAGGGTGACTTTGGACTCAGGGTTTCTCTTACACTTCTCTTGGTGAACTCTGAAGCCAAACAGAATTTGCTTTGTAGTTCTGCAGCATACTGAGTCATTGGTGTTAGTGGTAATGATTAGTTTTTTTTCTGAGAGTTTAGACACATGACTTCAAAGACACATGCTGTAAAAGTAAACACGTAAATTAACCAGGTGCTGTTTCTGTAGGATGTTATTCACTAAATGTATGTGAGGGTTTAGGTAGTAGGCTTGTTATTTACTATTATTTGGTTTGCAGATGGATATTGAGATGTTTTCACATTAGGGCTTAAATATTCTCCAGTGAACTGCGATTTTGTTATATCTATGGTCTCCTGAACTACTGCAGAGGGGACATGCCCATTATCAAAAATTACTTGATTAAGCTAGAATACGTGTTAGGAAATATTGTTCCAGTTATTTGAAGATGGATGCTACTGATTTACTGTACTGATTTTTCTTTATTTTCTTTTTTTCCCCCCTCCCTTTGGCTTCTAGTACTTATAGAGCAGAATTTCGCATCTTTGAAGTAATTGATAGTGCATTATGGTACATTTGAAAGTCCAAAGACACAATGAGTTATTCAGCTAATAGCCCACCAAATCTTCATTTCTTTTCAATTTTTCAGAGCACAGAAATTTCCGTTCAAATTTTTTTCTTACGTGGTTGACATTGTTTAAAGGTTGAGTAGAAATATTCTCTCCATGTGCACTGTTTTCTCAGCTGATGCAGGGGTTTGGTTGAGCATCAGGGTTGAGCCAGCCCAGTGCCTTGCCACCGCCTCCAGGAGTGGCACCATCCGCCTTGTCCCTCCTTCCCACCTCCCCTTTCCTCTCCCAAGCCATGCTTTACTCAAGCTGGGACACACCCTCCCCTCTGCTGGCTCCTGTGCTTCTCTGGCTGCATGGAAAACTGGAATGACTGAAATCCCTTTGCCTTTTTGCTGGGTGAGTTCTCTGCGCGGAGCCAGTTCCTGGTGCGCTCAGAGAAGCGCTGAAGCCCAGCAGCAGCAGGGCCCTCACACCTGGGAGGAAGAGGAGGTGAGGAAGAATCAGATCTTCCTATTTTAGCCACAGCCAACTTGCAACTGATTTAGCTGTGTCACCTCTCTATGTATTAACAAAATTACCTAGGTAATTTGGGGGGTTTTCGTGGTGTAAAACTACGTAAACATTTAAGAAAATGACAGTTAATGCCTGGGTTGCTGCAGTGACTGTGCTGGGCCAGAGCTGGAGTAATCCCACTGATTTTAGGGTGGTTATTCCACATTCTAAGCTGTGAAAATTGGTGACACCCACCAAACTGATTTAGGAAAACTTTATGGTGGACCCCAATTTTTTAACAAATTTCATTGGTTTAACTGCACATTTTGAGTTTTGGTTTCCTTCTGTAATTGACTCAGTAAAAAATTGTTTATCATTCACTGTAAATGTTCGTATGTTCTTGAAATCAAGGTTTGAAAAGTCTTCTAAAAATGTGTTTAGTAGTGTATCGACCTTTATTGTCCTTGAAGAGTAGATCTGAATAGTTTTCACGTATTTATAAATTTATATATTTTTACCCATGGATCAAGACAGTCTGTAGACTCATCATACATATTTCTAGGGTCAGTAGTAAAAAAGGAATATTTTTATTCTTTTAGCTACTACCATTTCCAGAGAACAATGGCAGAACTCCAATATAGAAAGATGACACTAGTAAAAGACTTTCCTGGGTGAGAAAAGATACTGCCAAGGATGAGGTAGCTTTCATTCAAGGAGTGAATTTATCCCTTATGTTTTGATGGTTGAAAACCATTGACATGAGACTTTGTAAAATGTGTAAACATTCAAATAAAATAACTGCATGGGATTGAGCTTCTGCAGCTTTATGTTTTTAGTGTTGAATATTATTTGCTTTATTTTTGATGTTCTCCAGTGATAATAGGCATTTAAAATTTATTGTTCAAATTTTGTTTTATTTTTGTGGTCCTGATTGCCTTGAAATAAATGCGTCAACCTAAAATAGTGTTTTAAAATCAAACCTGTTGAAACCACTTGAAACATAACACCTCTCTATACATAATTTTTCTGTTTTCATAGAAGCATATTTATAGACAAAGATAGTAATTTTTACATTTACAGCTGATTATTCCTTCAGAGGTCCTGGAAGGATTGGGGTAATCAGCTGAGGATGGTGACTTGAGAACGTTTTGGAACACTCTGTCTCCATCATTTATTAGACACATGAAAACAGTCTAATACTCTGATTATTCATTTTATGGGCAGAAGCTTTATCCTTTTATTGATCTACATTTAGGCTACATTTTTGTATGTAAAGCTCTCTGTGGTAGCTGTAGATTTCTTCTAAATCACCAAGAGAAGCCAGCACCATGTTCTTTACTAAGCAACAACTCTTCTGAGGAGCATAAACAATAAATAAATTAAATTTATTTATTGTATTATTTGAAGGAAAGAAATTAGAGAAACAACCACTAAAGAGAGTAATATCATTTTCATAGAATCCCACATCATCCCAAGCAAGTACCTTTGCTTACACCGTTTTTGCTTACATTTTTTAGTAAACTGAGCTGCTCACATCTCTAGACATATATTCAGTGTCCAGTTCTCTATGAGTGCTTTCACTGCTGCTTGTTTGTAGCATACAAATCCAGTTTTATGTTAACTAGGTGGGTTGTTGAGTTGCAAGCATGCCATTCTGGATTGGGCATTTGTGAATTGTTTTTAAGCACCAAAGCAGACAATGAAAGCTTTATCTCGATTCCCCAATTAGCAGTAATCATTCTTGCTAAACTTTGATAAAGAGCTGTAGTATGCAATGAATGTAAAGTATTCATTCCTGAACAGTTTTTTTTGGGTTTTTTCCCCCTCTCCCAACATTTCTGTGTTTTGTAAAATAGGCTTATCCTTCTTGTTATTTCTATTCATGTTGCAGATTGAGAATGTTGATGTCTGCCTTAGCTTTCTGGCAGCCAGAGGCGTAAATGTCCAAGGTCTTTCTGCAGAAGGTAAGAGAAACAAATCATCAGAACAAATAACAAGATTTTCTTCTGAAAGCTGAATTTCTTAACACAAATCACTTGCACCTAAATACCAAGCTCCAGCTGTCTTGAACAGCATGCAAATATAGATTAATGATAACAAGTGAGAGAGTTTCCTTTTAATTTTCCCTTGAAATTGAATCAAGAAATGCAATGTTTATGAATCTTGAGACAATGTTTTAAAACAATATTTTTTCAATGGTATTAATCTTTTAATGTTACCTCCACAATACTAGATAGGCACAGAACTTCCCGAGCATACTTTTTTTTTTAACTTGTTCATATATTTGATTCAAAACAGCAAACAAGAACATAAGAATCCTGCTCAGTTAAATAAACTCAGGGAAGACTATTTGCTTCAGCAAATTTATTATTAGTAGTAATGCTGTCCAGATGAGTCTGAAAATTATAGTATTCCTTTTATGTCTTCTATTAAGTCAAAGAGTGAATGGTTTTGCTGCTTCAGTTGTTCTGCTGTATTAGTCACCTGAAATGATTGCCTAATGTGGTTGCAACTAAATTAATATAATAAATAAAAACGATTAAAAATACCAGTTGTCTTAATTATTACATAATATTGCCTTGCTCATGTAAGAGGCAAGTGAATTAATAAAATGTATGTCTTTGTCCTGTAGCAAATTAAGCAGTTCTACAAGGTATTGCACACCTTCAAATTCCCTTTGACCTCTATGGCAGCTGAAGATAACAGGTCCAGAGATGCATCCCTGTATTTTATTTTGCTTATAGCATAACTAAAAGCTGGAAGGAATTTTTTTTTCCAGAGATGGTAATTTCAGTTGAATTCTAGAAGATTCATGGAGAAAAAATTTAGAATGCTAAACACTATTTTATTTTTAAATTAACTCAGAATTACTATCTTTCACCATCTGAATCTATCTAGGTTTTTAAATATGCAGCACAGACATGATATGTACTATCTATTCACCTTGATTGTCAAATTGTGAAAAGCTTCCTAAGTGATTTAGAAGAACCTTTGTGTCTACTTGTAGATATCTTGTACAAGATATCTTGTTGCAAGAGAATACTGAAAGTTTGCTTGCTCTCATTCACTCAAAGCTATTTAGAATCAGAATTTTTAGAGCAGCCTATTCTTACTTTGATATAAAGTATGAATTAAATGTTTGAATTTATTTTATGAGGATACTCATAATTCTTTAGTACTCTGACATGGTAAGTGACATATTTTCTGTACTTTTTAAAATCAGAATCCGTCTGCATTCTGCAATGCCTTTATTCCTACCTTTGTTTTGCTTTGGACAATAATTTTAATAGGATATATGCTTCAATTGTTTATCTTTAAGTTCATATACTACTAAAAGCAATACTACTACACAGGACTAAGTGCAAGGACTATGATTTAAAATGCTCTTTATTCTTCAAAACCGAATTTTAACATTTAGTGCTGAAGTAAGATTAAAATTAATTCTGCTGTTATGCAGTTGATCATGAATCTGGAGTAAATCCACTACTATCTTCATAATGATATTCTTCAAAATACTGCAGAGTTGTGATTTCCTTAAATATACAATTTTTACTGTGTATAATCCTGAATATTACAATCTTTTAGGGGGAGAAGAAATTGAATTTCTTGTAAAAAGCTTTGGTAAATTTGTCTTCTTACTACGGGGTCATTTATTAATAACCACAGAGGTTGTGGAACAAGAAACCATTAGCTTGACAAGTTTTGAGGATTTCACAACCAGTTTATGACCTCATTTTGACAATTGAACAAAGAGGTCTAGAAAAAAAATAATTTTCAAATCTTGGCTGCCAAATATCTGCTTGAGAGCCCAGTTGATAAATAATTGTCCAGTTGCTACAAAGAAAAACAATCCTCTCATTTTCAGAGTATATGTTTAGTACACATTAGAAGTTCCTGGATTTTTTGCTTTTGAGAAATATTCTAACTTTAACTCTATTAAAATTAGGAAAGAAAAAGTTACTGATAGCATCTTTCCCTAAAAATAGTAAAAAATATATTAACGCAAAAAGAGCAAAATTTTAAGATTGAAAAATGTTGAGTGAGATTTAACAAAGGATCCTTCTTCTCAGCATGAAGTGATGCAAAATGATGAATAAACTGGTGTCTGACAGTCTTCTCAAACTAGAGCCACTTAAAATGGATAGTTACTTGGTTTTTTGGGGGTGTGTTTAAGATAATTTTAAATACAAATTTCCTGTATTACTTGACAATGATATTCCTTGAAACCAACATGACTGCAAAAGTCATACTGCCTAAAAGGTTTACTTGTTGTGGGAAAGTTCTACATATCTCTCATGGTCTCATTGCTAATCAAAGATCCTGCAGCATCTTCACAGGGAAGATGAATAACTATGGCTGCTTAGAACAAATTTACATTTTTAAAAGTATATTCCAGTGTCCTGGATTAGGTTTGCTTTTGAAGAATAGGTTGTAAGCATAAAAGCTCCAGTGTTTGCTGCCTTAGTATGTGTATTAACATTTCACCTAATCCTATTGAAAGAAAATCAATATGGTTTAAGAGACATGAAAATGACAGTAATTTTGTATAAATTCAACTTGAAAATTTGCCTAGGAAAGCTGTGCAGCACACACAGCTCATTATTTTGATTTGCAGGAAAGGCAGAAAGGTTGTGGCATTGCATGTCAGGTTGCAAGTATATAGGTCTAGTAAAAGCCTTTTACAAGGTGGTCAGTGCCAAAGAAAATTAATAATGAGATTATGAACAGACCTACATGCTGCAGATAATTTCATTAAAGTCTTCTGAGGTTTCTTTTTGACACTGAGATCATTTATCAGCAAGGAATGACAACATCCTTGTAAAATCTTCATCTCAGGCTGGGAAAAAGCTAAAAAGTGATGGGAGTCATAGGGATGCTGCTGGGTTTCACCAGAATTGTATTCAGGTAGCTGTATAGCCTCATCAAAGCTGTCATTTTTGTCTTCATTATCAGTAATAGCAGTATAAAATGGAAAGCTATAAAATCATGTCATTCGAAAGTTCAAAGATGTAATCATGAGCATTACAGTCACCTTTTTTAAAAACAACCTTCCATTTATTTTCTTCTCTCAAGTTCCCTGCGCACATCTGTATGAATGGATAGATGCTCACTGACAAGAGCCCTTACCATGCAGTCTTTTTGATTTTTCCAGAACTCACTGTTTGTTACCAATGTGTATTGCTCCAAAAGCAAAAAGAGTAATTTAAAGTCATAAGGTTTGAAGGGATGTATATTTAAGACTAGAAAGAACTCAGATTTTCTGAATGAGCTTTTCCTTAACTAGAATATTTGTACTTTGTTGGGACAGGAGTATTAATTTCAAATTATGTGTCTTATTTAAGGTTTGATATACTCTTGTTTATGACCATGCAAAAGACTCATCACAAAGACATTGTAGATACAGATGTTTATTGCAACACTGACAAATAAAAACCCAAAAATTATAATAAAAATATAATATCAGTGACACCTAAAATGTCTCTGATATTACAGGTAAATTAAGAGCTATAAGACATAAACATGTATAGCTATAGGTATGTACAGACATACTTTAGTATGACTTCTACAAAACTGAAGTCTAAAACCAAAGTGTTTTCACTTCCTTTTCTCTTTTGTTTTTTTTTTTAATAGAAATAAGGAATGGAAATTTGAAAGCCATTTTAGGGCTGTTTTTCAGTTTGTCTCGGTATAAACAGCAGCAACATCATCAGCAACAGTACTACCAGTCTTTGGTGGAGCTACAACAGCAAGTCCCTTCAACTCCAGCTGAAATCAGCCAGTCCAAAACACACCAAGATATGCAGTCAAGGTAGGTTAAAAAGTTATCTTTCTCAGGTTCAAAAGCTTTTTATTTTTCTGTTTGAAAAAGACAAAATTGTGTTTTAAAAAAGGCTATTTAATATTTTTTTAGCTATTTACACAATGGTTTCAATGTGTTTTTTGATAGTAAGCCCACATTTCTTGGGCGTAAAGTTAGAGCAAGAGCAGAGAGCAATACCAATTAGTTTTAGTTCCAATTTTAGTTAATTGCAAGCCTTTCTTTTACTTTATTATTGATTTTTCTGCACATTGCACAATAAGAGGCTGCTAGCACACCATGTGGTTAGTGTACTGGTTATTTTCATGTTTTCTTCCCTTTCCCAGTTCCACATGTAAATGAGAAATTTCCAATGATCAACAAAACAGATGGGGAAAAGGCACAATTAATACTTCCATTTGTTATAGACTCTTTTTGTCCCCACACATTCTGGTTTTTGAGTGCCTAATTCTATTCAAATGTTTTGTACAAGGGAGAAGAAATAGCCTAAATCTAGTTGTTTCTTTTAAGAGGGCAGATTTTATTTAGTTTTAAGAAAACAAAGCACTCATTGGAACTCAATAATTGCTGAATTACATTGCTTTCAAACTGTATCTGAAAACATTTTCAGAAGGTAGTTGCTTGAAGGCCACTATAGAAAAACGAGTTAGAAACAGAAATATCTGTTTAAATGGAAAGAATGTCAACAATGTATATTTTATTGGGCAAATTTTAAAAAAGTCAACTTCAGATCATCATGAAGAGTTTTATCTGTTGCTTTGTTTGGTTCAGTATTTGTTCCATTTTTTATATCCTTGTTCAAAATGTTTTTGTGGACTTATTGAACAAGTGTATGTCAAGAGTGTGGTAAATCAATGATCTAGATTGGATTAAAAGTATCAGACTAATACATTGAGATTCTGGTTCTTAAGTCTGTTGATATATAAATTACACTTTCATGTATATAATAAACATATTTCTTCTTTAATGGACAAAGCTTTAACACTTCAACCTGATAGAAATCTGTGTCTTGAATCTAAAAATGTTTTAAAAAGATATTTTGGAGCAAAGTGTTGCTAATAGCATGTTAATTACCTCATTTGATGCAAAAATTAAGATACATGTGTTTGGCTGGGGCATTATGAAGTGCTTCTATTTTCTCTGCTGCTGAAAATTAATGTCTTTGAAGGTTTTTCCTGTGAAGTATACAATTAACATGTAATCTAGGAAATTATGGTGGGGTCGAGAAGAGTCTGACCATTCTCAACATTTTCCAAAGCTTAATTTCTGCTTTTTGGAGGATATTTAATACTGCATGAGAGACAATAACATCTTGTTATTCAGGAATTAAGTGTTCACAGCTTTAATCAGGGGAATTAAGAGCTTAGCCAGCTTCCTATAAATACCTTTGGTTACTGTATTTTGTTTTTAATTTAGTGAAAGAACTGAAACATTTCCTGATTTTATAATTTATCCATGGTGAATTGTTATTAACAAAAAAATATACATCTTTATACATCTTGACTATTGTCAAGACTATGTCTTGACTATGTCTTGTTCTTTATACATCATGACTATTGCAAGAGTTTGTCCAAAAAAACCTGGATAAAGCACGTTTTTTACTGTTCGGATGATGGTGATTCCACATGGTAGGCAAAGAGGTGTTGAATGTTTTATTAAGCTTTCCATTATAATTCCTTGAGATCTCATGGTCTTTCTGCACTTTTTTATTGTCTTCTATTTTGCTATGTTAAATCTTGCTTCTGTAAGAAGAGAAATTATTCCATGTCCCAGATTCTCCACATTTATGATTTTGTCGAGTGACATCTAAGGCTGGTTTAAAAAAATTTCAACTTCCATCAGTGTGCTTTAAACATTCCACTTTAATCTAGGAGTTTAAAATAATTTAATTATTTGATTGAATTTCTGTTCATAGCTAGGTTTCAGATGTAAAATATTTCTATGTAAAAAATTACCTGACCAAGATTGATGACATCATTCTTATTTCTTATCTTAAAATTGAAAGCAAGATTTTTTTCTATGTGCTTTCACATACAGAGAAGTTTGATGCTTGTTACTGTAAAGCCTGTATTGCCTGAGGGAGTATGGTTTCTTCTATCCATATATTTTTCATTTAAATCTTAAGGGATAAAGGCGCCTGCCAGAAATTTTCTCCTATATGAAAATTTTCTATCTTCCACTATAAGTATAAATATATCTAGTATTGTGAGCTGCTAGCAAAACAAGGAGCCCTGGAACTTAGAAACAAACAGAAATACGACTTTTTTTCAATGGTGATTTTCTTTTTTCTTTATTTGTCAATTTTTGAAGTAATATAAAGAAATTAGCATAAAATAATATTTACCTTCCAAAGAAAAATGACTGCATGTGAAAACAAGTTTTCTACTAATAGATGGGCATATATAGACATACACAGATGTGAATTCTCTCTGGTGGATTTACCAACACTTCTTTTCATAGCAGCTGTTTATTTCACTTCTTGTTTTCCCAATAAAATAAATATTTTGAAATATTATTTAAAAATATGTACCAAATACCTTTCTAGTTTTAAAGGTGATATGAGTAAATAAAAGCTTATTTTTAGAAAGAAGCCAAAACATTAATTAAGAAAGAAAAGATTGCTTTGTTGAGATCTGTCTTGCCTCTTGCTCACTTTTTGCTGTCTGTAATGTGGACAGGTAGCTTACGTGATTCTTGTGATTGCTTTCATGTCAGGTGTGTCTCAGCAATAATTAGAAATGCAACCAACATAACCGAGCTGGGGGAAGCTCATGATTTAGAAGGTCCTTAGAAACTCACATGAGTGCTGTATCGAACACTTGAGATCTTTAGATATTTTTGCAAAAAGTAGTTTCATACTAGTACTGTAGTACTGAAAACTACACATTTCCCTGTATGGAGAATTTTGGAAAGTGATAAAATCTGAAGTGTATATTAATGCACATTCTTCACACTGTCCATATAAAATTAACTTAATAGATAATCTAACTGCTATCAATCAAAAATTGAGTAATTTTACTTTTTTTCTGAAGTGCTGTTGATAAAAAAGTTGTTTTATCCTTTCACAGTAAAAGTTAATCTTTACGACTATTTATTATTATACAATTATTGTGCAGGTATGTCTTTTTTTATTACCATGTTGCAGTTCTGAATATGTTTTGAAAAATTCTTAATTCTTTCTGTTTTCTAACATTTGTAACATAACTGTGGAAAGGTTTGGTATGCAGAAGCCTTAAGGCAGAATATCCCTTACGGTGTATATTTTGGAAAAAATATTTGGCAAATGCACAAAGCAGATAATAGTTTCCATTAAATTGACCTGTGGTCTTTTAGAAATAGTTCTTTCAGGTTTTTGAATAGAACAAGAATTATCTTCTTATTATGGCAGAAGCCAGATAATGAATGTAGCTGCTAACACGTGAATGGGACATTCGTCTTTTTTTAAAAATGGCAAAATGCTTCAAACCTAATTAGAGTAAATTTTCAAGGGTAATTGGAAAATCATCTTCTTACACGATGGGTATCTTATTTTACTGGAAGACTCACACATATTTACTTTTCATATTTACCTGAGAAATAAAGATGTCGTTTTGACGCACTCTGTACATTTAAGTGAATTTGAGATCCATGTGCTTGTATATGTGCCTACATGTAAGCAAAAGCAAAATATATACACTGAATAAGGTGGGTGCTTTTTATAGACTTTATACATTTTTTAAATCTTCAGTAATCAGTCACGTCATTTTGTACTTTAAGTATTTGAAACTATGTCTTAGTTTGTATTAATAACTGAGGTTATTTTAGGTTAGAATATTCTATGAGAAAAGTTACCTTCTTCATTGCTTCCAGCTATTGTATACTAAGCATATTGTGTAATTTCAACTTTATTTCCTAGGAGGTAAAAAGTTGTTGTATCTTCTGTATTACACAAATATGAGAAGGTGATGCCCTTCACTTTTTTTCCAAGAGAAGTAGAGATTATACATGGGAGAAGGAAATACTTCTGAGAAGTCACACTGAAAATGGTCAGATTACAGAGGTTGCTGAAAACCAAGAAAGTTTTGTCTTTGTATGTGCAGAGCTAGCATCTCACTCTCCTGATTTAAAAGACTGGTCCTGCTGGTGATGGTGGTGATGATGATGATGGTGATGGTACTCATCCCCATTTCCAGGTTATGATGTCCTCAGTAATGATCAATGTCTGTGATCATTACCATGTTTGAAAATTTCTGTGTGCCGCTGAAGACAAGCTACTTTATACAGTGTTTAAGCCCTTTGTCAACAAAAACTGAAACAGGCACCAAATTATATTAGGTCTCTACAGGTTTCATACACAGGTTGTTTTGCTGAGGTAAACAAACAGAAGCCCCAGGGGAAGGTTATAATCAGAATATCACAAGACTGGACAGGTTAGATTTGTGCAGAAATGGGGAATTCAGGAGACTGAGCCACCACACTTATCCTAGTGTGACTAGGAGACAACACAGACAGGAATGTAATTAAACCAGTTTCTGGAGGAACCTCTCTTTCCTAAGTGCAAAGTTTGCACGGGAGGATAATGAATATTCTTTCACAGGCTCCTTACAAAATTATCCAAAATTGGTCAGTGTGGCAATACTCTAACATTGCTATTTCCCATGTGAGCTGTCTGTGACCAATGTCACAGGATTGTGAAAGCTGTTCATACAGAAGGCAAGCAAGATTCTGCTTGTGAAAGAGTATTATTTGCCTATCTAGTCCTGTGGCTAACAGCAACATTTCAAATTCAATGTGAAAGGAAGGAAAGGAGTTGATTCATTATAAGTGAAATTGCCTTGCAAAAAACTGCCTTGCAAAAAACATTCTTTCTTTATGGAAGATCATAGTTTTGTACTAGTAATGATAAAAACTCTGAAATTATTAGACTATTAGTGAAAAAAATCTGCAGTAAATAAATAGTAACCAAATGCAAAGAATAGTTTTAGATTTGATTTCTGATTTCTTTTTACCCTAAAATTTCTTATATTCTTCCATTACTAACTGTGGGAATTGAATATTTCGAAATCTGAAGTTGGCACTTCACTCTTTCCTTGTGACTTTATTGCAGCTCTCAGATTTATTTTTAAAAATACAGTGCTGGTGGCCTTATTTATATCTGTCAGTACAGATAGATGACAACAATGGCTACATTATATTTTTATGCTTTGCTTTGGTAGTGGATTCCATTATCAGAGCAATACATCTGTGGTGATGATCTTTCAACCACCCAGATACTAAGAGAAAACACATGTGGATGAAGGAAGTTCTGTCTCATTTACAGATTAGACAGTAACTGGTTTCAGTAAGCTGTCAGAAAATTTCCCCTAGACAGACAAACTATTTTATCATGTACAGGAATGATGAGCACAGCTTGAGGTCCAGATGGATTTTGTTAAATTTGTTATATTAAAAGTGCGCCCTGGTTTTCCTGAGCATATAAACAAAGTTAGGTAGCTGATTTCTGCAGGCAGTTGCATATATAACTACTGCAAGGAACAGGGTTTCATGTTGCCTGCTGCTCAGAAGTACTAAGGAAGAAATTATGTGTGTTGGATGCAGAGCTTGTGCTGTGTGAAAGACAGTAATGAAAATGTAGTGCTTATGATTATGAATTGAAATAGATCCATGTCAGAATAGTGGGAATCTGCATAGCAATCTTGATTACATCACTCTGTTTAGAAAAAAGGCCTTCATTTAAATATTCTGAAGGTTTAAAATATGGTTTCAGCAGTCTACACCAAGTGTGTTGCACTGACATAGGCTGGAAAATGGAAGGTGTACATAGTTGTGTGTGTTGCTTGTTTAATGTACAGGGAAGGGATGAAACAAGTCCCTTTGCTGTCCTTAGCTCATGCTGTTGCTAGTCACTTGGTTTTGGTGAAAGGAAAGAGGCAGGTAGTTCCTGCTTTTCCCACTGTGGAATCATTGTCAAATCACTGATTCTGAAGAGAAGAAAAATTAAGCAAATATTTATTCCTTCTTTCTGTTCTCTTTTTGCTAGTAAGGGTCTAAGTGCTATTAATCTAATCTGATGTATTTTTATATGTCTGGGAGATAATGCAGAATGAGTTGCTTTATGTGATTGTTCCAGGATCTGCAGGAAGCTGACCTTTAAATGGCCCTTAGGTATTTAATTTTCTTTTAACCTTTTCTTTTACCTTGCCAATCAGCTGTGGCTCCATTTTGTTCTACTCCCCCAAGATGCAATCATTACAGTCCTCAAGGTTCCAAATCACAGAAACTTCAGAAAGGAGGCTTTTTCATCGTATTTGTCCTGAAGTCCAAGTAAATAAAGCATTTAGTGTGTCTCAGTGGCAAATGACTAACCTGTCTAATAATCTTCCCACAGAAAAGATAGAACAGAGCATTAGTAAGAACATATTTTTCATATACTTCTTCCATGTAACCCATCCTCTCTAAGAAGATATCTAATAACATTTCTTCAGCTTAAAATAATGGGGGAAAGGGTGTTTCAAAGTGACATTCAGGTTCTAAAATAAATGGTCTTTTCCACAGTTATAATCCACCAATCTAGCAGACTATTGCATGCCTAGAGAGAAAATAAAAAATATAAAAAGCATTTTTAGTCTCTTAATAGCATTTCAGATTTTTTCAAACGGTTCATCCTCTATTGACCATTTCACCACAAGTCCTTCATAAACTGCTTGTATCTTTTACCTTATTAGCTATTTCTATGGGTTGGATCCTTCAAACTTGTCCTTTACTGATTGGTATCTCCCCTTGCTTGTTGCACACAGTTTTTTCTCCTTGCAAAGTACCTGATGTATATCTGACTTTCTTTAGGAACCTGTGGCGTGCAGTTACCCTGGGTTCTTCTGTTTATAAATTACCTCTGTTCAAGAACAATAATTTTTCCCTAACTTTTCTGCTGTTTGCAGTTCAAAATGCAATGGTCATCTTTTCTCATTATCTCTTCTTGCAGTTTTCACAAGAGTGTTTTAAATCAGTTTAGTGGAAATTTTAATTTTGTTCATTTCAGATATTCTCATTGTCTGGCCTGTGTCATCCTTGCCACTCATTACTTTTTATCTGTCAGTTTCGATGCACTTTGACCATAATTCTCACTGTTGCTAATCCAGATCATGTAGAATTTAATGGGAAGTGTTCCATTCATCCTTGTAGCACTCGAATCCAATCTTTTATATATTTCCTTCTGAAGGAATAGAAGCTTTATAATGAAGTTATTTTCCCTTCAGACATTCTTTGTTGCTTTACCCTCACTTTCTACTGAGATTCGTTAGATCTCCTGATTCTTTGAAAATGAAATCTGATGCAAATGTACATACATTTATTACTTTCCAGGACCTGCCACCAGTTTAATTCTGACACCTTGTGAACACTGGAGGTTGCTTGTAATTATTTGTATATGGCAAATTAAATTTCAACACATGTAAAATGCAAGGGTAGCCATATTAAATTAGCACAGTCTTCATTCTTTTTTTCTTTTTCATCAGATGATAGGTAGCAAACCTATTATGAAGCAAATTGTTCTTTCTTTGTTCCTATTTATTCCTTAAAAAACTCCTTCATAGCAATGTGTGACCCAGTCTTTTCCTTGAATTTTTACATTCATTTAGGTCATAGCTTTATATTTGTACTTACTTTCTTTGCTTCTGTCAGTCCTTTTAATATCTATTATATCTTACTATTTTCACAGACTGTGCAACAAATTTGATATTCTACATGTTGTGGTTTTCTGGGTGTCAGTTAATGAAATAACATTACAGTTGGAAGTTGCTGTGAAGGAGATGACTTTCTTTCTTAATTTACCAAAAAAGCTCCAAAATAAAAATCTATACAAATTCCAAAGAATCCTAGGCAGCGCTGTTTGGCAGTCATTGCCTGTGGAAAATAGATTAAATAGAAGTGAAAAGAAAAGGTTTTTTATATTTATGATTCACCAGACTTACAAGAATTTATTTGTGTTTTGAAAATACTTAAGGAAAATAGCTGAACTGCTGGTAGAATCTTGTATTTTCTTCATATTACAAAGCCATTTTAAAGTCAATAGGGAGACTCTTTGCCATTTTAAAGTCAATAGGGAGACTGAACGAAATGCTTACAAATGTATTTTACTACTGTCAATAGAGACAGTTAACCATGGGATACTTTTTTGACTGATGCAGGTTTATAGCAATCCCAACCATACATTAGGTGTGTTGCGAATGTGGACTTTCTGGAAATCTATGCAAAGATTCAAGAGATAATTAGCATAGATTTGAAGAAGTAAAACCATCAGCATTTCTGTCACCTCCATTTTCATTTCCTCTAGGAAAAAAACCTTTTTTACAGTTTTATTGCATCAAACTGTAAAGTAGAATGGTGGCATATGATTCTGTGAAGATACTCTGATATAATTCTGTTCTAGTATAAGACCATAAATGACATGGAGATAAGGTCATAAAATGGTACATTTGGTTCCTAAGGGCCTAATCCTAGTTCTGGCAGCACACTGTAATCCATTTGTCTAATTTGCTCAGAGAAAAATAGTGAGGTTTAAAAGATGGCATTTTAGGTGTGCTGCAGGTTAGCTTAAGCACAGTAGCGAAGTAACACAGTCTCCTAAACCACAAAAAACAGTTACTGCTAGGTATCCATTTTGTTTCTTTAATGTTGTGGTTCTTGTACTCCTTCATTAAATTCCACAAAATATCTGTACTACAATACTGGGACCAAAGCAGAAAAGCTATGGTCACTGTGTATTCGTTCTTATTAAAAGGCTCTGTATTCTGCAGGAACATAAATATTGATGCAAAACTGGGTTATCTGCATTTTGGTTTATGAGTTGTGAACAATAGGAAAATATTGAAAACATAATTTTGCTTGTACCTTCAAGCATGAATCATTTGGAGACAGACTACTTGAATAAGATGCCAGAAGCTCAAAGAGCGGAAAGGAGTAATGTCCAAATAATTTAGAACAGATGACAGGGTGTGAGCTAGAACTGCCTGAGCCATAGATATTTCCTCTTGTGAATGAAAAAAAAAAAAGTGTATTTATGTGTTAAATATGTAATATTTATCTCTATATTTATATCTGTCTTTACCTATATCTATATCTTTATATCTATATTTATGTCTATACTTATATATTTATATATATATTTATATTTGCCTCTATCTGTAGATAATATACCTCTATCTATAAAATACACATTCATAAATAACGTTTATATAAATGTTAAATGTTTATTTATTTATAAATAAATAGGTATAGGTATAGATATATGTAGTTAAATAGATACATACAGGTGGATATGGCCATATATTAATTGACCAAGGCTGGACTAAAGAGGGAAAAGAAATGTCTGAAAAATATTGTTTGTACAGAAAATCAAAGTTTTTTTGGTTTCTTCCTCAGTGTTCCTTGAAAGTACATTTGGGGATCAGGGATCTTCTACCTGTTCAAACTGTTTTATAGTGTGAGGGCTTGGAAACTTTTGTTTCCTGTGACATCTTTCCAGGCACACTTGGAATTTGGAGTCAGGTTTACCTTAGAATGTTATCTTTTGTGCTTTTCAATCAGTAGGATGATGAGCAGCTAAATAGAAAAAATTAAAGAAATTTTTTTTTTTCTTATTTAAGAAAAATACTTTAAAAAAAAATAGGCGCACAGGGCAACTGAGACCTTCTGGTAAATTTTTTACATTGAAAAAGCATTCTTTTTAAACTAGTCTTTTCCAAAGAATTATTCTAATACAAAAGTCTTGAACAGCTCTGGAGTGCATTCAGACTAGAGACTAAATGCATTTTGTAAGATCAACAGCATATTAAAATTCAAGTAAGCCAGTAAGGAAGAAAGACTTTGATTATGTTCTACAAAACCCTTTCTCTTTTTCTAATTTCAACATAGTGCATAGTTGGCATTTTAGAACCACCATGTGACTCTTAACATTATAGGAAAAAGACAGTGTGATGTAACATGATCCTATTGATCCTTTGGAGGACTTAATAAAAAGTATATGATATTCAGGGTGTCACTGCATGGGTTACTTTTTGAAGACAGAGGTTAAAATATTTTTAGCTTGATTCATGCTCTTTTCAGGTTTATAGAAGGTTCATGGTTCAGCTTTATGTGTTAACCCACTTTCAAGGGCCTGCTTCTTTTCTGACATACTGTATGGCAACAAGTTAGAGTTTCTGGTAGTTAAGTCCAGTGTCAAACAATCTGTTGCCTTCCTTCTGCATAGAATCATAGAATGATTTAGGTTGGAAAAGACCTCTAAGTTCATCAAGTCCAACTGCTAACCCAGCACTGCCAAGTCCACCAGTAAAACCTATCCCTAAGTGCCACATAAAGTCATTTATGTTGTAGCCTACATTGATTTCCTAGTCTCCTCTACACCTTTTAGGACCATTTTGTAACCGTGTCATGCCTGCAAATGAATGACCCTGTCAGCTCCTCATCCTGATGGAGCATGGTGCACAGGTCCCCGGTGCAGCTGGCTGTGCTGCACAGCCACGTGGCACTGTGCAGAGCCCTGCTTCCTGAACCACTCAGCACAATGCAGACATGGGGTTCTCCATCAGCACCTCGGGCTCAGCAGCATCACTGTCCCTTCTTCTCAGCTACTTTTGTGCTGAACTGCCTTTCTGGGCAGCCTCAGGATGTTGCTCACAGCAAAAGAAATTTCCCAGTTGTCGCCATTTCATATCTGCTGTGTTGACTAGTGTTTCCCTGGTTTGTAAAACAAAATATTGATGACTTCCACCTGGAAGACAAAGTCCATATTATTTTGCAGAGTCCAGATTATTTCTAAGATTTCAGATGCCTATATGCCATTTTACCTGTTTTGGACAGCATTTACTTGGCTTCCCCTATGTGTTATTTGGAAGACGAGAGTTAAGCGTGATGTCCGCTCCTGTGTACATGACATAGCTGATTGCTGATATGAGTATTATAACTGTGTAAAGGGTCTTGTAAACCCTGAGAAAGGGTAGTAGACAGCTGAGAACAAGACGCCTTAAAAATGCCCCTTTCCAGCCCTGTGACAAGTAAATCCTTCCTTGTCCTGAATGCTGTAGCATTAAACTGGTATTGTCTGATATGTTAAGATCCATTTACTGCTCTATTGCAGACACACACTTACTATATCGTGGTGTGGATTTTTAGACATTATAAATAACTGTTTTAAGCAAAATGGGTTTATTTTGCTGACTGACAAATACTACCCAAAGACAATTACCTGATAGGATAGAGGGCAGTATGTAAGTACTTGTTCATACATTTAGACGAGTGGGTAGGTTAAAGTCTAGTCTGAAACAGCATTGCAGTTGACATCCATGAAAGCGAGATGAGCAACTGGGAAATGCATTCGTGGAAAGCTTTCATGGGCTCAGCACGTCCAGAGCTAATTGACAAGGAAAACCTAAAGTCATTAGAACTTGATGCACCTGCTTTATGAGTTAAATTCTCTTTTTGCCTTTCTCTTGTCACATTTCTTTGGAAAATAAATTTAATCAGTCACAGTGGAAATCATCCTTTACAAATCATGTTTTACTGATATTGACACGTTCATCAATGCCTGTCAAGCCTGTCTGGAAAGTTTGAAAGTAGTCTATAGGCTGGTGTTTCATGAATTTGCTAGTGGATAGAGTCCCAAGCCACAGAAGGGAAGCATTCTAGCAAGCATTATCAGACAGGTATTTTATGCATTTATTGCTATTAAATGTATGTGGGCTAGTTTATCAACACTGAGATTAAGGGTTTTGATCTTTCAGTTTAGTCTTGAATGTATTGTTTGAGGTAGAAATGCTATGATACACTAAGGCACTGCAACCTACTCACTCTCTTTTCCCATCTTACTTTCTGTGTTGATTGTACTGTGCATCATTCCACCTTTTACAGCATAAATACAAAGAAGTTTTATTTGACAACAATTTTTCTCACAAATCTCTTATTTTAGTCAACGCAGGTAACCAGCTATTAATTTCTAGATTCCTTCATTTTAAATATGTTGGAAAAAAAAAAAAACATAAGAGAAAGATCTCATCAAAAGATGGACTATTATGCCAGGCACAAATGTAGCAAATTCAGTAAAACAAATTATGTCACGTTTGCATTGTAAGTCCAGGCATTATTAAGAAATATAGCCATAAGTGAGATATAATTCAATGTACTAAAAACTAGATAGATAAAAATACATAAAGTGTGATTATTATGAATTTTGGTATTATTATAAGTAATATATTATATTAAGTGATATTATGTATTATAATATCCACAGAAGCGATGGTCATATAGAAAAGCAATTTGTCAGCATTATTCTGAAGATATATGTCAGAGAATTGAATGCTGCTTTTACATACTGAATGATTCCTTTTTGCCCTCTTAAGACTGAAGTACTCTTCTTACTTTTATATTCATCCTATGCAAATGTACCATTTTTAATTGGCAGGAACAGAGGCAGCTCTAAACACTTTGTTGGGGTTTAATTTAGTAAAGTAGCAATAATCTCACATCTCATTCCAGTCTCACATTGTCCCTTGGTTTGTACCTCCTTTTCACCCCTTTTCAGCACTGCAGTACTAAGGAAGGGAAGACCTTTCTTACCTGACAGCTTCTGCCATCTGGTTTACACTCAGTGTACTGGCAGAAATTGCTTAACACTGTTCTGGTAGACTCAACACCACCAGGTGCTTCTTAAAAGTGCTGCTGGTCTATAAACCTGGCACTAGAGCACTGAGGTTTTCTGCTGCTACTCAGAAGAATTGCTGGAAGATGCAGAACTCTGAGAAACAAAAGAAATCTCTGACTATCAGTTTCTGCTTCCTCAGTTGTCCATGACTTCCCTAATAATTCAAGGAATTTGATGTTGTGATTGCACCTGGCTTAGGCACCTCTCTACAGCCTTAGACTGTGTGGATGCCAAAGGATGCACCTGTCTATGAAAACTGAAATTGCCTGACAGAAAGCTGTACCTTGGCCATGCATTTGACATATCCCCTATGCAAATGTCTAAAAGATTAGAGAAAATAATTTGCTATCTAATCATGCCAGGTTGTTGGATGTCAAAAGGAACATACAGTTTTTAGTCCTGTAGCATAGCATGTTTTCTGTTCCAGAAATGCTACTTGGATGCCTTAATAGACAAAGGTGCATTTTCCTATGAATTCCACAGTGAGTCTAAGCACATGCCAGGACTTTCTTAATGCAGCCTCTGCTTCATTGCCTGGGTCATCACATATGTGACCTGTGCTGTAACAGTAATAAAATTTGTGACAGGGTACTTCGTCCATATAGCTCTACTGTCAAGAAAGTCACCTTGCTTTAGTGGGATTTTTTCTGAGTCCACATTAAATTTGGTATAGCAAATCTGTTCCTAAGAGCCCTACTGTGAATCCAGTCAGGTTGCTGGAGAGACCAGTAGGAGTGTATTTGTGCTTAGTGCATTTCATGGGGAAAAAAAAAAAAGCAGCACAATGTTTTGAAGTTCACATTCTGTGTGAATTGAGCTATACTTCAGGAATTCAGTCACTGTGGAAATTTGCTCACTTTTTCTATTGATAAGATAATTTCTAGCAAATGAGACATTTTATAACAATATCCATTATTTCATAACCTGTTCATTGCATCTCATAAAAATCTGCATGTTTACATTGTTTCATATTGTTGCCAGTTAATTTGCATTTTTATCCATGTTCAATTTGCATTCATTAACTCATCATTTGCTGGTAAGTGTGTTCTTTCTATACATATTCAAAGAAATTCTTTAATTCAATTTCTCTGTTTCTTCTCATACAGTCTCACAGCCAGATATGCAACTCAGTCTAATCACAGTGGAATTGCAACCAGTCAAAAAAAGGCTTCTAGGTCAGTTAAATATCTCTAATTTATTGCTTGTTAGTGATACTCAAGCAAGTATATGCCAATTGATATTTTATCCTTTGGACTTAAGCAGACACTAAACAATGTGCAATTTTTGTTATGTGAGCAAGCTTTGGAATGATGAGCTTTGCCACAGAAAAGCCTTGTATTCATTGGCTTTTGGCCAATTGGCTGATTTCTACTATATATTAGCAATATTTCTGGTTGTTATGTATCCTGCATCTTTGTATTCTGCATGTAAAATATTGGATGTGAAGGATTAGTTGGTGATTTTAGTGCTCTGTTCTTTCTGGCTCAATTCCTGACTTTAGTTATGAGTGAAAAGAAGTTTGGGAGTCCACCCCAGTTCCAACTAGATGTTTTGCATATATATCAAGCCCACCTGAAAGTCTGAGTTCACAGAGTCAAGTTTACACAGAAGCAAAACAGAGCAGAAAAAAAGCATGACTTCTCAGACTTCTGCTCCATCAAGAGTAGCCTGCACACAGTCCCCATTAATAAGAGGCTTTGTTTTGGCAGGGAATTTGACAGAGCTGTGTGTAGGAACTGACTTGTTTCAGATTTTGTCACTACTTTTAGTCTGTCATTTCCATGAGCACTAAAATCTACATACCAGATTACAGAAGAAAGAAGCTGAGGTCTAAAGCTTACTCTTTTTTCTAGCTTTTTTTTTTTTTTTTTTTTTTTTTTGAGGGGGGATAATTAATGTGTTCATTAATTATACCTTTTGCTTTACAGTTCATTGGTGAGACCGATGAACTCTAAATTGCATAATCTCCAATAAAGATTGTGTTTTGCAGTGTAGAACACTAACACAATGGGTGTTGCTGGTGATAAGTTGAAATGAGCTATACCACGGTCCAGTTGCTTTGCACCTGCATTTATAGGTCTTTGTTTTCCTTATTGCTGATGCTCCTGTCTTGTCCACATTCAACTTGTCAAAGTTAACAGTCTTATTGTCTAATACTTTAAATCTGTGGCAGTGTTTCCGAAGCCTGTTCAGAGGTATGTGACTTGTCCCTTATTTGTTATACTCTTCTTTGCATTTCCTTAGCTGCTTAACATGATTCTGCAAGAGCAATTTAAAACCTGAATTCAATTAAGAAAGTCAGCAGATGAGGTAAAGTGGAAAGTGTGTAGAGAAAATGACCTCATGCATTAATGTGCTTATTGTAGCAAGTTCTTGAATTCTGGCATACAGAATATATGCAGAACTATTTTGTATTTTAACAGATCAGATGAGTTTCTAGTGTTGCACATGCCTTTTCATTGCTTTTGTCATTACCTTTGACAAATGGTCTCAGGGCTCTTACTGCCTGTCAAATTAGGAAAATGAGAAGGAGCAAATGGATTTTTAAGTTTGTTTTAGTGCATTCTTCAGGGAACAGAAGATCACTCGAATTCACGGGTCACGGTAAAGGTTAGCACGCGTACTGCTGCAGAGCAGAGACTGTCTGCCCTGGGCTCGGCACAGACACTAGCAGGGCAGGCTGGCAGCCAGAGCGAGCCATGAAAATAACCAGTGGATTAGTCCTCTGAGGTTTAAACTGGTAAAGAAAGAGACTATGGAGTTGTTTACATATGTATGCAAATGAAAATGAAATTATTTGAATATTTCTGTATGCTAGTGTATTAAACAAACAAAAAGAAGTTTGAAAAAAATCAAATGTTTTGTACTTTTCTGTAATGTGATTTTTTTTTCTTTCCTTCTAATGCTGCTCTTTCATAATAAACTGAAATTAACAGAATTTGATAACGCTGGTAGAATTTGCACTGCTATTATTAAAATCATTCCAATAAGCAAGAAACAGAAGAGAGATGCTCTTCTATGTCAAGAGCCTATCACTGATTTAGCAATTAATTTTATCTAAGAAATAACAAAACTAGAAGGGACTGGGGGTGCCCACAAAGATGCTTCAGAAAGTTTGAAGTAGGCACATATTGAGGAATCTTAAAACACAAAACAAATTTTAAAAGATGCAGGCTTACACATGCCAGAAACAGCAAGAATCTACATTTTTTCCTTAGCATAGCCACATAGTAAGGTTCAGATGGTGGCAGCAAATACTAAGAAATGAACTGTATACTCTACATTGTATAGTTCTATCTAAACGGTATCTCTATCTAAAGATCTAAGGTTCTATCTAAAATGCATCTCTATCATCTAGATAAAATAAGTATTTACAATATTTTTCATTTAAAATAGTAAGGAGGAAGTATTTTAGTCAATAGTCTTCTGAAAAATAACTGAAGATGATAACTAAAAAGCTTTTATGCTAAACACAACTGTGAAAAATTTAATAGAGTAAGAGATACAAAATATTTATTAACTATGTATTGCTGTGATTTTAAATCTATTTCTTTAATATTTCCTTTCCAAAAGTGACATATTAATAAAGGTTGATATTGCACTTTAATATTTGATAGGGTGAATCTGTTTTAGCAATGTTAATGGCAAATGCAAAGCATCTTCTTACATGTCTTGTGACTCTAGAAAGCATCTTTTTCCCTTATGTGTGCATAAGGATAAGTTTAAATTTTCATTTGTGGAGTCTAACTAATTTGAATCCTCCTGTTTGTTGTTGCTTCCTGAATTCATTGGGTTTAGTTGGTTTAAAATTGTGATCCAATATTTGCACACTGTCTCGGCTATATGTTGTCTTACATAAAATGTACAGATTTCTCACTGGTTCCTCACTGATTTTCTCACTATTCCAGGCTTCCAGGACCCTCAAGGGTGCCAGCTGCAGGCAGCAGTACCAAAGTCCAGGGAGCTTCCAATTTAAATCGGAGAAGTCAGAGCTTTAACAGCATTGACAAAAACAAGCCTCCACAATATGCAAACGGAAATGAAAAAGGTAAGGGATTAAAGTTACTAAGTTTACTCTCCATAATACTCAAGAAGAAAAAAAAAAGAACCTTCCACAAGGGTCAAAGAAGAAAATGTAGTATTTAGACTTGGTAAGGAATACCTATGGGAATTGGGGCCTGAATTAGGACTTGTGTTTCGGTTGGGATTTAAGTTCAGATGCAAAAAAGTTCCAGATGTATAATCATATTTTATCAATCTTTGATGAAAATATCACAGGGTGACTTTTACAAAGTAAAAGTTAATCCATATTGGATGCCTGTAATTTTATTCCATAGTCTTCTCTTACCCGAAGGACTACTGCCATCATTTTCAGGGGACTTGGCATCTTAGCCTCTAATGGAGAAGAATCAGAATATTATATTTGCCTCAGAATGTTACCTGTATCTATTCTTTCAGAACATGACCTAGTGTGTGTATAATACTGAATAAAGGATTGCAAGTGAAATGAAATTTTGCAGGGATTTGGAGCAGCCATTGCAAGAATTAGCTGAGTACCCTGGGTCCTTCCATTTCTCTCACCCTGACTCTGTTTTCCTGGAAAATGTGCCTCTTCAGGCTTTATCTCAAACAGAATAATGCAAAAATACAGCTTTCTGAGTTGTGTAACTAATCCATCCCCTTCCTCCCCTTCTTTTTCCCTTTGTGTAATGAACAGCATTTTATTCATATCTCTGGGTTAGAACCGAGTTGAAAATGATACAATATACATAGTACCCGTTTGCATCCTTGGGGTCTGTGGGAGGAACAAGTATGCAATGAATGTTCTTCATCCAAGCAACAGGCAGCTATCCAGATTTTTTTTACAAAATTCTGATGACCATGCTTTGCCCCTAGCTGTATCTGAAGATATAAAACCATCCTTTCAATAGTTATTCCTTTATTTTTACTATCAGGATTGAATGTTTCACGTAGTTCTATAGTGGGTTTTATTTTATCAAGGAATTGTTTGTGTCAAGACATCCAATCTAAAACTAGAAAAAGATCAGTGTGAAAACTGAGCATACACTGTATAATTAAGAAATACAGTAGTGAAGTTATGGAGCAGGAAATGTGACTACTTGAGTGAAGGTATGTACAGCAGTTTAGGTTTTCTAATTGCTTCATAATGTTGACATGGTTGCTACTGAAATGTGTGAGAATAAAATGATTCAAGGTGAGACATGAATGTAGATAATATTCTTAGCTCATTACTTGGAAAATGTCTTTTGACTTCTAAGGCTTGCATTGCATTGTACATTTATGTGACTTTTTGCATGATGTATTTCTTTACTTCCTCATTTTTTACAGCAGAGAATGAGAGCTTTGATGGGGTTTTTACTGAAGTCACCACTTGCAAGAGGATAAGGGGTGGCTTTTTTTGTAAAGTCAATCAATTCATTTTACAGAAAATAGAATAAGTAATACTGCATATTTACAGACTACTGTATTTGATATGTTTCCATGTGGGTTTTTTCCCTATCAAAACAGCAGAATAGATGAAAAACCATTAATTTTACACGATAATCAAAGATACATATAAGTTTGTTTTAGGGTATAAAGCAGAAGTTTATTAGAGAAAAATATTTCTGTGAATGCAAGCGCAGCAAAGTGATATTCTTTCATAATATCCTGAAAGAACAGAAGAACCTGTATTTGAATATGCTGTGCTCTGCTTTTCCTAAACAGAAAAACAACCATACCATGCTATATTTTAAACTTAGTTGTTATAGTGACTAATTTTTGAATATTATAATGAGATTTCCAGGTACTTTTTTCTATATTTTTAAAAGTATTTTAGTATGTTCTGTAACCTGAAATTTTTGAAGAATTTGTTAAGAAACAAACTTCAACCTTTACAATAGTAATAATTTAAAACCCATCTTTTTAAAAAATAGACCATACAATTTTGTGCCACCATACAATAAGAAACTGATTGTTTCCCTACAGTGCAGCACAAATAATAGACCTTGTATTTAATTTTTACTTCTGATGCAGATACTTGGAGCAAGATAACTTTATCAGCTTTTTTTGAATAGATGCACAGTTCATATACCTTAATTTCTAAAACAAAGAGGTGACTTGTGCCAATTAAATAGCTGTTAGATATTGGGACCATCAAACTTCTTCAAGGACAGACCACTGTTGTTCTGTTCCCTGCTCTACACCTTCCTGTATATGCAATAAGGAGACCTCAGAAAATACATACAGCATAAGATTTTTTTTTAAATCCAGTTGTAGGTAGTACTTGTAATCCATTCCTGCATAACACAGTCACTCATTCACAGTGGGGACTGAATATGTAGTCACAGAGTTAAAGAAGACCTGAAGGTGATCCAAAAGAAGTGATATCAGCCTCTTATTTAGTATTCCATTACTTAGCTCTCATTGATATTACCTCCTTTGAACGTTGCTTAGGGAGCAGTTCAACTCAGTAAGAAACCTGGCTCCCCTGAGCAAACGCCGGTTTGCTCTTTATTAAGCAGAGCAGTTTTCACCGACAGACCCGATCCATTGTGTGACACAGGTGACTGAGTGTAAATCTGGTTAAGTCTGAAACACAGAAAGCACCAGAACATTAAACAAGCCATTAGCTGAAACTTGTTTGTGGAGCTTTAGTGCAACTCCTTTTTTTTTTTTTTTTAACTGAATTTTGCAGCTGACGTATCAATTTCAGAGAAGATGCGTGCTTTTCAGACATGTCAGATTTATCTGCCACTGATTTAATAACATAAAAGAAAATTAAACTATTTAAATGAAGTAATTATTCAGATTGCTAATAAGGTAGAAAAACAGTGCATTTTGAGTACAGCAAAGAAATAACGTTCTGATTCACGCATTTTTAAAACAAATCGTAATCCCTTCAATCTTAGAAACAGTGTATTGGAACACTGATGAAGGTCTCTATGTCATGGAGTTCTATTTCCAGCTTTTCAGTATAATTTAGTAATATAAGATGGTGTTTCTGTTTTCTCCAAACTCAGTTTTAACAGTATTTGGTTATTTTGCCCATATGAACTCTGAGAAACTCTGTCCTGGAGCTCCATTGTGTGATGATGCTGATGCAAATTGTTCATCTCTGGCCAGTATGTACATCTATAGCTAGTTTGTGTACGTTTCTTCTGGTGCCACTGTTTTTCCAATTGTCCCTGGTGGTGTTCTCCTCTTGTGCTGATAAGGGGTAGCTACTTTCTCAGGGACAGCTACAAAGGGAGAGTTGAACAAGCTGAATTCTTTTAATCTCACTAGGTAGACCTCCCATTTCTTCAACATTCTTACAGTAACCCTTTGCAACTCTTACATTTTCTACTAACCTTTTTTATTGTGACTGGCTAAAAATGGATAATCTGGACACCTGCCTGCTACAGAATATTTAGATTATCATGAGTAATTTTGCTGCAGTGGAGGAGCTGTTGTTAAGAGGTTGTCTTCTCCAGCAGCACAGAACACAGAAAAGGTCACAGATGAGAAGACAAAATAGGTTGGTTATGTACTGGCCCAAGTGCAGGTCTTCACATGTCCTTTATTTGTACAACGGCCTATGAAAAGTGGATTTGAAAATGTCCATTCGGTCATCATGGTCTTGCTGTGTTATGAGAGAAGTTCCTCTTTTTGCATTGAACATCTGAGGGTGTTGTGTTTCTGCTGTGCTTTTACAGTGGAGGTTGAGCTCTGAAGCACTGAGTTTTCAAGCAGAATGCAAAACTGTTTTTACCAGAATCTGACTATGCATCTCAGAAATAAGGGGTTAAGCCCAAAACAGAAGACTGACTTCTTGTAAAATTTAGTTTACAGAAAGAAGAAATCCTTTTCATAGGTTGGGTTCACTCTGTCTCAAAATCACCACAAGGTGGGGACAGGTTTCATGTAATGAGCAGCTAAAGCCAAGCCCAGTTGAACACAGAAAGTAGGTAATTGTGTGCAGCTTCAAGTAATGCAGTTGTGCTGGAGGTGGAGGGGGAATAGATCTTTTAATACCACATCTTTGAACATACAGATAAGTTGTCAATATTTCTTGAGAGCATTCAGGTCACATTCCTTGCAGAAATATTAAGGATGCCATTTAAATTGAAGATTAATGACAAGCTAAAATTCTCTAATTTTTTGTTGCTGTTTATGATTTGTGACATAGGGATCAAATAAATACCAGTGGGTCTAGGAGCCTGTATTTTTTTGCTATGTATATAGCAGAACAAGCTGCTGTTGAAACAGTAAATACTCTTCTTTTTACATTTTTCCCTCAATGAGTTCAATATTATACAGCTGGAAAATATGGCAAAGCAGGCATTCTTCCTTGTAATCAGAACAAGGATTTTCTTTTTTTTTTTTTTTTTGTTTTTTTTTTTTAGTAGTAGTAAAACTAATAGCCTGAAGCCATAAATATGTAGCATAACTAATACAGTAGAACATAGTGGCATCACACTGTTCACAGATTGTTACATGTATTCTGCATTAACTTTGCATATTCTTATGGTGAATTGTTCTTCTGCAAAACTATTGGTATAGCTTAAGACCCCAATCCTCCTGTGTATTTAGGGCTAGCTTAGCGCAAGGCAAGATGTGTGCAAGTGCACACCCACTTCTGAGCTATCAGCCCTGTGGCTGATTCCTGGTATAAATTATGTTTGAAAAAAAAGAAAGCCTGAGGGCTGCAGTAATTTCCAACAGCTGTGACTGGCCCCAGGCTCTCTTACAGCATCTGAGGCTCACTAGATGAGAACAGGGGCCCAGCCATAATTCCTGCCTTGCTCCCAAGGGATCAGCTATGCAGCTGCCCACCAAAGGTGCTCCATGGTGATAGCTGGAGCCTGGGAAATATTCTGTAAGTAAGCCTGTCACAAAAAATACTCTGAAGCAAGCTTTACCTGTTCTTGCTTAGAACAGGACTTGGCAGAGCTGCATGAAACCTTTTGTGAAGGTGGAATGAACTCATCTGCAGAATCACAGGATTTGTCAGGTTGGAAGGGACTACAGTGGGTCATGCGGTCCAACCCCCCTGCTCAAGCAGGGTCATCTCACAACACATTGAATATGAGTTCATCTACATGGTTTTGTAGTATCTCCAGTGAGGAAGACTTCATAACCTCTCTGGGAAATCTGTTCCAGTTCTCAGTCACCCACACAGTAAAGGAGATCTTCCACATATTCATGTAGAACTTCATGTGCATCAGGGTCTTCCTGTTGTCTCTTACCCGATTGCTGGCACCACTGAGAAAAGCCTGACTTCACACCCTCCCTCTAGATACTTGTACACACTGGTGAGGTTCCCTCTCAGTCATCTTTTCTGGAGGCTGAATAGGCCCAACTCTCCCAGCCTATTCTTGAACGAGAGGTGTTCCAGTCCTTTCATCATCTTTGTCACCCATGTAGCACTGTGGTATTTGCATACCAGGCTGAGATGCACACAAAAAAAACGCTGGGCAGATGGAATTATGTAGCATCTGTTAAGGTGGAGGTGGTTTGCTCAGTGGAACAAGTTACTAATAGAGTTAAGCAAGTAAAAATTTTACTTGTTGTCATATTACTTTTATTCAGACTATTTTTTAATATTTTTCAGCTAGAACTTCTTAATGCTATTCAGAGCAGTAAATTTTGCTATGTTTTCATTCTCTTTGTTAAAGGAAAAACAGCTTAACTTTCAGCATTCTCAAAGTGCTGCCTTTCCTGAATGTATTAGCAGACTTCAGACTTCCAGATGGGTAGTTGAATCTTTCCTTGAGGTTTAGGGCTGAGACTGCAAAAATGAAAGCAATGCATAACTTTGTGCTGAAGGGGCAACTGTCCTCAGCCTTCTCATTTATGGTATTATTCAGACAGGGGGGCCCCAAGGTATAACATACTGCATGTATATGCAAAGCATCAAGCACTCTTTTTGTCATTACACAAACTATATTTGAATTGTATGTTTCATGGGCTTTTTGTAGTGCAGAATTCAATATGCTATAGACTAGCTTACATCTAATTCCCCAATAGTCCCAATACTGAATGGCACGGCAAGATGCATCCACTAAAAGAGCATATGTCAGCTGCTGAAATAGCTGTGTACCACATGATTTGATTGCTATTACCGCTTCATTTCTCTGGTGTTTGAGAGTGATGGTGTTTATATACTCAGATGTGTCTTGGGAATCTGAACTTCATACAGAAGAGTTTAACCCTTTCATGCATTGGTCTGTTTCGCTTAATAAGGCTGGGTGACAAAAATCACAGTTATTAATTGGCATAGTTTGATTATTGCAGAAGGAGCCTTGTTCTCATTTATTCTGAAGATCCACTGAAGTTCCTGGATGATGCAGATGTAGTGAATGTGCCAGAGCCTTCTTTGCCTACCTAAATACAGTTCATTGCTGTACCCATGCAGATGATGTATCACTGTAACTTTCAACTACTGACACTGGTGAAATTTTTGATTAAATTTTTTCCTACCTATGAAATTATACTGATAAGTTCCTGAAGTGGGCTGCTAAATATTGTTAACAGTACTTAAAACTAAAAAATTTATTGCTACCAGCCTTTTTCACTTTTGTGACTATTGATTTTATGCAATTAATTTCAGTATTACTAAGAAGGATCTCCTCTTGCCCAAAACCTTAGCTTTTTAGGACATATTTTTCTTTCACTAAACATCAGACTCTCTTTGTCCAGTTTTGGTTTTCTGCCATAATTGTAGCATATTTTTTTCTTCTTCGGTGTTTTGTTATGAACAAGTGATTGGAAAAATAAAAGATTAAAATATTAAAAAATAAAATCTTTACTTGGAAGGCTTGATTGGCATAATGCAATTGTTGTAACAAAGATGTTTCTGAGGCTTTCTTGGACTTGTGGAAGTATCAAACACTGTGATGATGGAGGAAAGAAAGGTGTATTCTATTAGCATCCTTCATGTTCCATGCACATATAAATCATGTTTATTTTAGATCACATGTAAGTATGTCTTACATGCCAGGGAATATGACATCACCCTCAAGCATGAGATGGGAGAATAACTATATCACCATGGCTTTTTTCTGTTTTTTTAAGCAGATTCACCAAAAGGCCCTCACCCCTCTTCAGGCATGAATGGAAATGTGCAGCATCCCACCACCACCGGGCAGCAGCAGGTCTCTGCCATACCCTCTCCAAGTGCCAGCAAGCCTTGGCGCAGCAAATCCATGAATGTCAAACACAGCGCGACCTCTACCATGCTGTCTGTGAAGCAGCCCAGTCCCGCAACCTCCCCTACTCCAACTTCAGACAGGCTCAAGCCACCCCCTTCTGAAGGTGTGAAGCCCCCTTCATCTGGACAAAAATCTATGCTGGAAAAATTCAAGCTGGTTAATGCTAGGACTGCTCTGAGACCTCCTTTGTCACTGAGCTCAGGACCCAGTGACAGTGGGAGAGAGGATGACAACTTTTCAGAGTGTGGTGAAATGGATGTCTTAAGTGGTGGGGTGAACAGCGGCGGCTCCACAAGTAGCAGTCCCAAAGTATCACCCAAGTTAACCCCTCCGAAAGCTGGCAGCAAAAATCTCAGCAATAAAAAGTCTTTGCTACAGCCAAAGGACAAAGAGGAAAAGAACAGGGACAAAAACAAAGTTTGCACTGAGAAAGCAGTCAAGGAAGAGAAGGATCAGGTCATTGAATCATCTACAAAGAAGAGCTCGAAAATTGCAAGCTTAATCCCAAAGGGAAGCAAGACAACATCAGCCAAGAAAGAGAGTTTAATATCATCTTCTAGTGGGATCCCAAAACCTGGATCAAAGGTGCCAACAGCAAAGCAGAGCACTTCCTCCGCATGCACAGGGAGTAAGGAGGTTGAAAAACTGAGGACTACAAAAGGAAACCAGTCCCAGTCAACACCAAAATCTCAGCTTAGTGAGAAGGCTTCTCCTTCCTCTGGTCTTGCTTCTTCTGAAGGGAAAGAACCAAGTGCTGCTCTCACCCCAGGATCCTCCATTGGTCTGTCAGCCTCGATGGCTGCAGGCAGTGGCCAAGGCACAGGAAATGGTGTAGTCCAGCTTCCTCAGCAACAGCAATACAGCCACCCCAACACTGCCACGGTAGCTCCTTTCATTTATAGGTAAGAGCATGGAGAAAACTGGGGTTCGTGCTACTGTTTAGGCAAGAGAGCTAAAATGGATAAAGTAATGGTGGGTCATGCTGTTATCCCCCAGCACACTGGGGATAACAGCACTGCTGTGATTCTGTCACAGCATCATGCCAATGTTTTTCTAATATTATTTTTTAATTAATGTTACTGTGTGAGCAATTTCTTACAAGAACTCTGAGTCTTTACCTTGTACAAAAGCAATCCACTGCAAATATTTGCTATTTAACATTCAGGGTGTTTTGATTAGAAATAGATCATGTGGTACATTCTCTGTGCTGCTTTTGAAAGGTCACAGCTGAATCAGGTTTCTAGTGTGAATATTCTTGTTTGCATTCTAAGGACCTCATCATCTATTTGCTGATATTCGATAATATTTGCTTAGAACTCACCATTCTTTTAAAAGATCATAAAATAAACTCCTGATGTTTTCAGAATGCGTAACAGTACTGGTGGATATTTGAAGAAAAAACATATACAAACTTCTACAAGTATTCAAAAATATTTCAACAGTTTGTGTAGACAGAAAAGGTTGATGTTTGCAGTTCTTTTCCTGTTTAGTTTTCTACATTAAATAGGTGTAGATGAACTCCCTGCAGATAGTTAATTTTTACAGGCAATAGTAACTCTTCAGAGGGCCAAGGTTCTGGAAAAGAAGAATGAACAGTTCTGTATCAACAGAACTGTATCAACATTTCTCTGAATTTAAAAAAAAATCTATTTTGCTAAGTGATAGAGCAGTTGAAGAGAAGCTGGGAGATTCATTGTTGTACAACTCAGAAGATAGAAAAAGTATAGAAAGATTGACAGGCTTATTTGAATAATGTTTTCAGTTGTCAGCTGTTGGAGGGTTTTAGCTATAGTTGTGAGTAAATTTAACATCTGATAAAATGACAAATACATTATTAAGCAAAATACACTGCCCGTTTTTGTTAGTGACTAGTACTCTGGATAATCTTGGCTAAAGATTAAAGAGGTGATGAAGTAGGCTCTGAGGAAGTATATATATCATTACATGCAACTAAATAGCTTCAAAACCAATCTGGATGACTGATAAATTCAGAAAATCATATGGAAGGAAGAAAAGGCTCAGTATGGGTAATATTTTTTCTAATATGCAGTGGAGCCTCTGGAGTTTCAATTATATGTGTCACTGGATGCACTTAATATGCATGTGATAATCTGGAATAACCTCAGTGATACACAGGATTTCTAGTGTGGTACATGGGACAACCTACATATGTGTTAGGGTGCACATACAAGGAGAGAGAAAACAGAGCTATGCTTTGCCTTCAGATGTGTGTGCTGCTCAATGGCTGTTTTACTACATATTGATGCCATTTCACTGCATGATGGAGATGTCTTAATTTTGTTTTAAGCTTCGCCTTGAAGCAGTATGTATTTTGAATATTAAAGGGTGATAGAAGCATGCATTTTCCAGTAATATTTCTTATTCATAATTGTCTCTTCGATTCAAACAAACAGCAAAGGAGTATTTGAAGTTGAATCTCAGATGAAAATAAAATTCTCAGACCCAGTGTCTGATCTCAAAATGCCATAAACTCAGAGCAGAAAACTGACTTTGATGAAGTTGCTTCAATGTGTATCTCTCTAACTGAGTGCAGAATCTCTCTAAAAACTAAATTTCTTTAAAATCTTCAGGGGTTTGTAATACCACACAATGATTTAATAGAAAAATATAACTATAACCAAGGATAAAATACCCAAATTTTTAAAGTCAGCACAAGTATTTCTGTGGATATATGGTAAGTACAAATGAACAAGAGGTGGGGTACTATATTTACATTTTTGTTCTTCAACATAATTGTTTTCAAAGCAGTCACCACATTAATACACAGAATTTTCAGGTGTGTTTTCTAACAGCACAAGTAAAGTTACACTTAAATTAGTAAACAATGATTACCATTTAGACTATCATGAGCTATTTCTTACACAGGTACAAGGAATATCTAGGCTCTGTTAGTTTGTGCTTCACTCCTTGTGAAAAATGTCAATAAAATTTAGTAAAAATACAGTGCATTTTATCCAGAGTTCTGCAGAATCTTGTAATATACTTGTGTCATCTATTTAGTCTGTTAACACAAGCATAAGTAAGCTAGTGCTTTCTTGATTTGTTGCTGATACCTGCAGACACCATGTATTTTGAAATATTTTTTTGTTGACCAAGAGGATATTACTGTAGATTACTGTGAGGAAAATGAGGTATTTCAAGGACTTTTTTTGAGACTGCCATGTATTTTCCTTAAGTAACGCAAACCTATAATAGTTATTAATAGTCATGTTTTCAAGAAGTCTATATTTTTATTGACGGACTGTTTTAGTGGTAAGGTCTCAAGTGGGATATTGCACTATTCAGCTTTGCAGTCTTGCTGCTTTGCCCTGTCTGATATCACATGGTATTTTTATTCCTCTTAAACACCTGACATTGAAATTCATATGGGATTAAAATTTCTTAAAAGATTAGCAGTAACTGTCAGAGTTGCATTTGAGATTGTCTAAACTGGTATAATTTAAATTTCTCCATTCTGCCAGGAAGTGATTCTTTATTTTCAAATGTGGCTGTGAATATATTATTTACAATCCTGTATCTGTCCCTTCTGAAGTTGATTGCAGGGTCCAACTGATGTAAGACTGAAGAAGATACAATTTATTTGCCAGAAAGCTTGATAAGACAGATACAGTAGGAAGGTATAAGAGACTTTATAATTGTTTAAAGTACCCCAGCTGCTACTTAAAATTACACATTCTTCTACTTAGAATTGTAGGAGACTGGAAATTGTACAATTTTCCTAAGTTCTTTAAACTTGTATTGAAATTGGTCTTAGAATTTAGCTGTATTCCTAGTAGTGCTTAAATTTCAAATGGAGAAGACTAACACAGCAGTTTAGTACTTAGTAGGCTACAGTGCAAACAGGAGGGAAAAGGTACATTAATGACAAAAAAAAAAAAAATCCTACTGAATTTCAGTAGGAGAACATTGGGATGTAACTGTACTGCACTTCTTTTATTTTAGCTTTTATTAGCTTTATTTTATTAACTCCTCCAGTAACCACTGTAGGGGTTTAGTAAGTCTCTTTCCCATGGCTGAGATACAGAATCTAAAGCTCTCAAATCCCAGGGCCTGTGTTGCTCAGGAATTGCTTACTGCCCAAAATGTTGAAAGTATAGAAATTGCTGCAGAGAATTAGCTGACCACTCATCATCCCGAGCTGCACTTTTATGTTGTGCATTGCTTAAATTTCCATTTTTCAGCTTAGTTTTACTTTGATGCTAGCAACATATGGAAGATGTTTCAGTAGTGTCTGAATTGCAGTCCTGCAGAGGTATTCTTTCAGTGCTGGACTACAAATACCAGTTTGGCACTTCTTTTGTCCCTGCAGAGTAACAAACTGGTAACTTCAGCTACCTAATATGTTGGTGTAGAGAAGATGTTGCCAAACTCTTCTCTGAAATGCAGGGTGAAAGGATAAGAGGTAACAGATGCAAGTTACAGCAGCAGAGGTGCTGATTGAAAGTTTAAAAAATGGTTTCGTTTGAGGGCGATGAAACACTTGCTGCAGGCTGTTGAGCAAAGTGGTGGAATCTCTGTCCTTGGGCATGTCCAGGATCCAACAAATGAAGGCTCTGAGCAACTTAATGTGACCAGACCCTTTTTTAAAAAGTCGTTGGACCAGATGGCACCTAGAACAACTTTCTGATCTCAGTTACTTTATGATACTGTAAGGACTAAAGTATTCAATAGATAGGGCAGAAAAAGGACATATCAGTGTAATAAATAAACATGGGAATTTTTTTTAAATAAACTGGTTACTAAAACTTTCTTCCCAACTCCATTACTATATGGTGATTAATGCAATTGTTTTACTAGGCCGTAGTCTCAAAGGTGAGCAGGAGGTTCAGAGTAGTGACAGATGGGAAGGAGGATATATCTGGTTGTATTTCTGAAAGTACAGTGAAATACAATTCCAGATGCCTATTCAGGATGTTTTTGTATAGGCTTAGGATAAAAATTATACTACTCTTCAAGGATCCTGCAACCATAACATGTGCAGGGTTTCTTGAAGCCATATTGACGCCCTGTTTTAATGACCAGAAGCTACTTCTGTGTCACTGATTGTGGAGTTGAAACTAAGTGTATATAAGAAAAACTTTCTGTCAGTTGTGTTTGTTAATAATAGATTATGCTGCTAAATATACTTTCTTCAATAAAGTGAGGACTCAAAGTCATACTGCAGTACTTTATTGATTCCTGTTATTTACATTGCTGCTGAGAAAATAAAGCAACTGTCACTACCAAAGTTTTGCAGGCATAGGTAGTGCTAAAGATTGCCACTCACCAGTTTTACTTGTAATAAATACATGGTCTTTAGACACATCCTCCTATTTTTCCATGATAGATTTTCAAGTAATTGTGCAAGAAAAGTTCCCTTTGTAAAGGTGTTAGTTTAAGAGATGGGAAGAAGCGTAATAATTGAGGAAATCATTATCAACACGTATTTGATTCATTCAGTCCTTTGACTGAAAAGATGTTTTCCTTCTCTTTGATTGCTCTTTTTAAATATGTAAGGGAATAATCACATTCTCTTCCTTCTCTTTTGTGAAGCTAAACCAAATCAACTCTTTCTGGTTTTGTGTTTGTTGGTTTTTTGGTGTCTTTTTTGGTTTTTTTTTTTATTTCCAGAAGGGTTTATTCTTCCTCATGAGCATCCTAGTAGCCCTTCATTGCATCTGTTCCCAATTTAACTCACAGTTCTTGAACATGGGTGATCGAACTGCTCATATTGCAGACGTGGTCCTGCCAGTCTGTTACACTGACAATGATACACATTCAAGACAGCTGCATCTCAGGGAGCTGTTGGAAAAATGCCATCATATTCATCTGATATCTTTTGGAATGTCAGCTAAAAAGCAAACAAATCTTTCATGTTGCCTGTGTTTATCTAAGGTTGGCTGTTTCTTTAACGACAGGAAATGACTGACTGTGTTAGAGACCATTTATTAAGTAGTGTTTCAAATTCTGTTCTTAATTATCCTGTACAGGCTCATTTTAATCAGAATTAATAAGCTTGTGCAGGTCTGACTGAAAGAAGGATTTGTACTATTAAGTGAGTTTGATACTCTTACAAATAGGTAGCATGTAACTCAGTGGGTTAGGGATAAATACATTCTTTGATTGCCATGATTGAAATAGAAACAGATTGTCATGTTTTCATGAAGGTTGCCTAAATTAACCTCCACTATACATGCGCAGCACTGGAAGAAATATCACTGGGCTGGCTTTGATTAACTGAAATTCTTTTCGCTTTTTTTTGATATCAAGAGAGATGCAAGAATTTAATTCTCTTTAAGGCAGTGGGCTGTGAGTAGGTAGAGCATAGAGGATCATTCATTTAGGCCAGTGTGCAAGGCTAATGAGAAGATCACTTAATTTACTGTTTACTTGCTTTGTGCTTAATCTGTGCTGCAGTCCTGCAGCAATCACTTATCCTGTTCATAGGATTAATATGTCCCACTGAAAGACATTAAAGCCAGAAGTATGGAAGACAAACCTCACCATTTCATTTCCCTTTTTTTTTTTTTTTTTAATTAGAAGAGGCATTTATATTCTTGGTCCAATGTATCACAACCCAAATTGGGCCCACAGCAATGCAACATGAAGTTTTAGGTACCCAGTGAGTACCTGGGCCTCCTTGTTTCCCAAGAACCTCAAAATCCAACATCATTTTACTTGGAAATCTTCACCCCTAGTCTAGTCTTTCAGCATTCTCAGTGCTTCTGGGCTAAGCTCAACTCTAGAGAAAATCAGGGCCTTGGCCATCTTGCATGAAAAGGCAGGACTGGTGTGTAAGTGCAGGCACCCAGCATTCTCTTGGAGACCTTGTAGAAAAAGAGCTGTTTGTGAAAGACCTGTTCCCTGTTCCCTCCCTGTGGTATCTCCATCACAGCTATCCCATGGCTGGTGCTTTCTAGTCCATCTGTACCACAACAAATAACCTGTTGTCTCAAGCAAGCAGAACTTAGGTTGCTGCGAAATCCATAGCCCTCCATGAGATTTCTGTTGTTTCCTCAGCCAGTTAAAATTGTAATGATTTAAAGCCCTTTGGAAAAGCAAGTGGGAGTGTGGAGTTTCAGAGGGTGTTCACTGCAGAGGGATAGAGTGAGCTCTTTATTTACTTAAGAGACTCTCCTCTCAAGCATCAAATGTAAAACTGCATTAAAGGTTGGCAGGACATAGTTAACCTTGCAACATGTACTGAGCTTGTGTTTCCAGTAGTGTGTGACAGACAAGAATCAAAAATAGGTTTTTTTATAGAGCAGGTCTCTGTTTCCAGCGTCAAAAAATACAGAAGTTGGTAAGAAAGCATTGCATCTGATCAGGCATAATTTACATTTCTATTTCTGAGTTAGATGGCTCTAATCAGTGGATTCCACCATGTCAGTACTTGTGCTGCTCTTTGTGCAGATATGTTTCCTCATCTATTGTTATGAATTACTGAACAAATTCATTCCGTAAATGTAAAGAAAATATTAACTTAAAATATATTTAATAAAATAAGTTGCTATAAAATTATTTTGATAGATAAGTCACTGTTTTTATGAGTTTTATTTATAAAATACAGATACATCACACAGTTAAATATTTCTCTTTTAAGTTTGGTTGGTCATTGGAAACACTTTATGGTAAATTTTGAAAATTGAACTATAAATGTCACACTTTAAGATTAGGATATAAATATTTCACTAGTCTTTTAATAAATCAGAAGAGTGGCTGCTATTCATGTCAGGAAAGCTGGAAGAGCTTAAGCTTTAAATGAAGATCTTTTAAAATTTTATTTCAAAAAGTGGCTGTTATATTTTTAGATGTGTTCTTTTACTGTATACACATGGTGGTACATGTTGCTGTTTGATGACATCATAGTTCAGCAGTTCCAGGGTAAAGTAGATTCCTCAGCTGTTCTGTAAGAAAAGGCAATTGGTGTGTGAGATATTTTTTATTATAACCAGTGTGCTCATGTATTTCTTGCTATTTACCTTCATATAACAGAAAGTAACTGTATTCAGTGAGGGGTTCCCATTATAATTTATCATTGATATTCACAGAAATATACCCTCAAAGCAAATATGAGCTATTTAGTAGCAAATTAATTGAAAAACTTATATTATCCTATTCCCCAGGGTTTTATAAGGGGCATTATCAAAAGAAGCTGCACGTAGATTTAAATATCTGGGCCAAATTTCCATCCAGCCTTGCATAAGCTTTTTCCCACATGGCCTTTCTCATTTAATATTTCATCAATTACAAGTTTTTATTTCCTTTATGTATGTGCAGGGATGCGACTTAACCAATGTAAATGGATTCTGACTATATCTGATTGACAAATCCTTCAGAAAAAAAGTGAGGAAAAAAAATGGCCTCAAATGTTGCATAATTAACTACAAGTTGTTTCTGCAGAGAGAGACAGAGAGAGAGAGGGAAAGCCGAGTTGCTTGTATATTTGTGTAGCTGGACTTTAAACTAGCACAATGAGAATGTGGCAAAAATTGTATTTTCATCTTATAGTGATATGATTCTAGATGGAGCTGCAAGTAGCACTTTTTTCCATGAACACATGAATGATAGATAATGATAATCAATCTTCTTGCTTGATTTCAGAACTCTCTCAGAAAATGACAGTACCTCTTTACCACCTGCTGACTCCTGTACCAGTCCTACTAAAATGGATTTGTCGTTTAGTAAGACTGCCAAACAGTGCCTAGAGGAGATATCTGGTGAGTAACAATGAGTCAGGAGAATGTGAACTTCTTTATTTGCATCTGTTTCTTACCAGGAACTTTGTGATGGGTTGAAATAATACTTCTGACCTCTAATCATGAAGGGTATTAAATACACAGAAAGTTTAGGTCATGCATATTTAGGGCTTCAAATCCACTGTTATCTATTTGAACTTGTTCCTTCTGCTCAAATACCCTCTTCACCATTTTGCAGAAACAAGGCTTTCACAATCTAGTGTTTCATGTAATTGTTATTTCATTCAATCGTACTGAATTTTCCAATATGAGCAGTGGAAACTCAACTTCAGAAAGTTTAACACTCTCATTTAATAACATCAAATTATATCATAGCATCAGAACTGAGACATAAATTACATAATATACATATTCCTTTTATTAATGAATCTGTATTCAGAAAATAAGCGGTTTGTCAGGTTGTGCCTGACTTGTAAACTGCTGCTAGAGCTAAGCTGCTAAAGATTGTGTTACGAAGAATTCCTTGTAAACGTGGATTAAAGTCCTTACTAGGTTACAAAGCTGAAGGCATGGGGTATTTTAGTCATATTGGAATAATTCCTTTGAAGTCAACAGAACCATGCTGAGTTAGATCAGCATTGGATTGGGCTGTGACTCTGCCTATCCATGCAAAAAGCAAAGTGTGCCACACCTCACTTTCTCATCAGGAATGAACTGTGCTGCAGGGTTGTGTACAAGTTGTTCCAAAGGGACTCTTTGCAAGAGCTGTTACTTGGGGGTTTAAAGGTGTATTTTTGCTGTTGCTTTGTTTTGTGTTTCATTAGCATCCTTAGTCTTATAATTTTACAAAAATTAAAGGTGATATCCTATCTCTGGTTTTACCTACAGTTTTGCCGTTCTACCACAAATTGTCAACATTTAAATTGATTTGTAATGAGTCTTGGTTCTTCTCACACAGGATATAACTCACTTAAAGCACTAATTTGACACATCAGTCTAAAATTATCTCTCCACCAGAAGGGAAATCAGATGCCCAAGATTTATGGGGACTGTCTTGACATTTAGCTGACTCCTACTGAAATAGGTTTTGTCCTGGTTTGTCTCAGTCCCTTTGGAAGTTTTCTGACATCCTTTATTTTCACAGCCAACTTCTGTGATAAATATGTCACTCTGAAATATGGTGTAACGTTCTTTGGAGGTGATTCATACCTGTTAAACTATAAAGGTATTTTTAATTACTCCAGAAATTGGTCTCCTTGGTCTAATATAGATAAAGATTTTAATTGAAACACTTACCACAAATCAAGAGATGCTTCAAAGAATCATCCAGAGAGAAGCTAGAAAAACCTCTAACAATTCAATACCTGCTGAAATGATCAAACGGAATATCATGTCTGATGACCTTTTACTGTTCTGAAGAGAAACTAAATAGCATCAAAAAGAAGAAAATGAAAAAACTAGACACCAGAGGTGTTCCTAGTCTGATTATTTAGACTCTGGCATTAGCCATTGATTGGCCTAACAGGCTGTAAAGCAGAACCACTGGGAGAATGTGGTCAGTGATTTGCTGTGTGCATAGGGACACAGAGGTGTGTCACCTGTATTTAACTGTTAGCAGCAAAAGGAATAAATGGATCATGTACTATATTTGCTGACTAATCCATTTCCTATGTGGATGAACTATCACCAAGTCATTGGTGATTCCGTTGTTAGATACGTGTGGATAAAAGCTCATGTGATCGTTGCCCAGAGGAGTGTTCCATCATGGATTAGCTATAAGAAAGAACAGTTCAATTCTTTTACTTAAGAGCATCTTTATTCTGATATAATCAAGGGGTTACACTAGTAGTAGCAAAGAGATAGCAAGGTTAATTTCCGTGATCTGGTCACTTATTTTCAGGGTATTAAGCAATGAATCAAGTTTCTTTCATTTCGATATTACCTTTTTCCTGAAATTGCCAACTCTTGCTGTGGGGGAGCATCATCTTTATCTTATCTTGATCTTCTTTTGAAACTCAGTAGCCACCACTCTAGCACAATATGTTTGTAAACAGTAAGGATCAGTAAGGATAATGCAGAAGAGTGAACATCTGGGGAAATCACTAAACAGCTTGGAGGAGTGTGTTCATAAAGTGCTGTCCCACCTGTATTGTGTTTCTGCTTCATTGATCATTATTATTTTTAAAGTGCCAAATATATAGAACTAAGGCTGACATCCTCAGGACTAGAATATTTTAGCCAATATTGTTGTATAAACTGTTTCTCTACTTTCTGAATATTTACACATTCCTGTTGTTATTGCTTCTTGGCTGAAGATTACTGCTCCCATAACCAGCCAAGCTGTTCATATCAAAGCTCCTAATTCACTTCAGAGCAGTATCAGCCAACTGAACCTAAACTTTAAGCCTGTCTAGTTCAAGATTTCTTTGTAATAAAGACAAAAGTTGAATGCAGAAAAAAAAAATCTTAAAATTATTTAGGAGTGGTTGGCCAGGCACCATTCTCCTGGTGTAATTCAGAAACCAAACCCAAGTTAATTTCCTTGCTGTAGTGGTGAAAAGTCATGGCTCTGCTTTCTGCATCCAGCAAGGCAGTTCACACCCTTTTGCTACTGTCTAAACAGTGGTGCTGGGAAAGTAGAAAGTAAAGCAAGAATCTGTAGAGGGAGTTTTCAGCTCTCTTCTGCTCTGTCTTCCTCCTCCAAGGGAGGTGGTTACCTTTATAGCCTCTCCGGTCTTCCAGCTCAGAGCTGGTGAAAGGTAAAGTCAGAACTCAAACCCCATGTTTCCTGCCCACTGCTTTGCAAGTGATTACCTGGCTTTTCCTGCACAGTCATGAGAAGAGAATAGTGCTGGAAGGCAAGGGAGGTGGGGAGGCTGGTGTAGGCATGGACTCAGAAGTGTGGCTTGTGGTTGTCCCGATAAACTGGAAACCCTCTTTGTTTTTATATTATCACCAATAATCTGCTGCTCTTGGTGATTATATATATGGCTTATGCCTAAAGCCAGTTCTGCATTTTGGTAAAGGTATTGTAAATCTGTTCCCCTGTCTCTGGTGGGAATTTGTGCTAGATGTGATCTGAAGTGCTTTTGACTTTTTCCTAATTTTTTTCCCCCTTTGAATATTCCATAGCTCAGCCAGAGCAGCCCCAAGTGTTTCCACAGTGCACATGCAGATCAGCACTAGAGTACACCTAGAGCAGTTTTTCATCTTCCTGCACACCTTGAATCCCCTCTGTGTGCACAGTTCCAGTGATACATGTACTCCCACTGAATGAGCCCTGTTTGTAAGCATGAGACACCTGAGGAGTAGTTCTGGTGTGTTCTGTGTGTGGCGGGCTTATTGCTCACGTGGCACACAAGTGTGCAGACCTCTGCCCAGGAAATCCCAGACAGAATCTGAGTCCCCTAAATAAGGAACAATTCTGCATTCAAGTATGAACACAATTTCTTGTGTGTGCTTTATGTACCATTTGCCTAAACAAGATTACTCAGTATCTATCCACTCAGTTTCTACAAAACTGGAATATACCTTTATAAACAGAATTATAAAATGATCATGACAGTAAAGGTTAGTAAAGTAACACAGGTTGGTTGTTGTTATTCATGGTATGGCTGGAAGCAAGTTGTTCAGACTTTCTTACCAACTATTGCTTCTTAAAGTAGCTGTGACATTTATCACCTTCTGCAGCAGGTTTATTGGAGAAGGTTGTCAGCAAGTTAATTAGTTAATAATCCATTGTAAACTGTACATGTCAGTAAACTACAAAGTATCATTTTATGAGATCAGTGATAACATTTGGCTTTCACAAGTGCTGGAATGTTCTAAGAGCTTAATGCAAAGTGTTTGATTAAGTAATTATTAATGAATTTATAAATATTGACTAATTATTTAAAATCTGAGGGATGAAGCAGAAATGAAACAGTACTTTTAAAAGTTATAGGCCTATCTCAATGGCAGGATTAGCATAAAAACATTCAAATTTAAATATTTTATATTTATTGTGCTTAATTTTTTTGTTCTCAGAAAGAAATAATTAATACATGCAGGAATAGTTTACATCTTTTTTCAAGTAAGCTTAGCTAAAGCGATTCATAATCTTATGCATTTCCAGATCTATTACATAATTCATTTGTAGGGCTCTAAACCATCCACTGAGACTTCAAAGAAAGTCTTATCTGACAGCAAAATTTGCCCAAAGATTATTAGTTCTTAAAATAATTTTTATAATTCCTTTTATGAAAGAGACTGTGAAAATAAAGTAGTATGTTACATTGACTGTGATGGATTGAGGAAGTTCCCTAAGATGTTCTTGATGTAAACATACTCCTGCTTGGTGGGTGGAGAACACACTGAATTGCAAGGTAGTTGGGGAATAATGCTGTCATGACATTTGCTCTCCTCTAGGTCTCCTATACTTTCTTCTTACCATAGAAAGATGTATTTTTTGGTTGCTATATCTAAACATTTTAAAATGGAGAGCTGAGATTTAGAAAGTTCTTTTTCAAGAAATAAACCTAAGAATTTTCCACATTTCAATTTTATGTTTTGGCAAATGACACCCTGCAGAGAGATGTGGTAAAGTAAAAGGATAAATTCAGTGCTGTTTCTACTGAGTACTTGGTCTAAGAGATATAAGTATTCACTGTATCTGGGGATGATCACAATGGCCTGTCAACCAAGTGAGGCAATGGAATTAATGGGAGAAAAGTTCATATAACTTTCTAATTAAGAGATGTAGTAAAATGTCTGTACACAGGAAGGCTGAATGAAGGTTGTGTGATTAGCCTCAGTACCTCTGAAGGAAAGCATTGGACTCATTGTGTTTTCAGTGTATTTCGAAGTGAGGCAGATGTGTGCTGCAGCTGCCAGCTACCCTCACATGGCTCTCACACAGTCCAGGTGTCATTCCCTTTTCAGTATGATGGTCTGTGGACTGGAGCTGGGCTGCAATGAACAGCTCAGCTGGGAGGAGTAGCAGGTCAGCAGAGACACTGAGGCCCACTGGGTGGCCCAGGACACAGCTGTGCCACTACCAGAGACCCATCCAGCCTGGAGAGGTGTGGCGCCTATGGACAGCACCGTATGTGAGGTTTGGTGTGGCTCATTGGGTGAACATTTTTCATCCCATAACATTTTCTGCTCCCAGCTCGAAAGAGGACTGACTATACCTGCCCAGTTCTGGCGGGCTTGTGTCTGGTTTCTCGTGTTGGAGCCTCGCAGCCGTGCCATGCACTGCTTCCCTAGCAGAGCAGTGCTGAGCACAAGGGCTGTGCCCTGCCCACAAGGGTTCCTGAGGCCAGCTGCAGCTCTGCAGTGCAGACTGCTCGTGTGACCATGCGTGCTGGGAACCTGGAAGGAGGCAGAGCAGGTCCACATCTGCCTACAGCTTACCATGGAGAAAGTCACTGCCTGCAGATGTTGGGGTGTGAAAGGGAGGATGGGGAAGTTATTCATGGATTTGAAATATCAGGGAGAGATTCAGACTTGCTCTTTATGGTAAGAAAAGAGCCTGTTCTCTTGATTCCAAGACAATCACCAAGGGAACTTTGGCATCACAGAGCCAAATCATGGAATCACTGTCTGATTTGGTTTGGAAGGGACCCAGAAGGATCATCGGTTTAGAAGGGACCCAGAAGGATCATCAAGTCCAGCTCTTAAGTGAATGGCCCACACAGATATTGGATCCATGACTTTGCACTGTGCTCTGGCCAACTGAACTAAAAATCATTATCCTTCCGGTTAATTCAAAACATAGCAATGGAGAATACTGTACCAATTTGAGTATAAATTTAGGATATAAAACCAGTTAATGCAAAAAGAGTGAGACTGCCTTTCTTTTTTGAAATTCTCTATTGTCAATACCTCCCTGTGAGGACTTTCTAGTAACCACAGATTAATCAGGCATATTGGACAGGCTGGCACAGCCACATGGCACTGTCAGTGCACACCAACACAGGAGTGTGCAGGCAGTGCTGGAACTCTGTGACAGCACCAGCACCACAGCAGCTCTGAGACACCATTGGCATCCACACCACACCTGCTCTGCTGCAGGCAGGCACCAGCACCTTCATAAAAACCTTCCGAGCCCATATGTCACTGCAGCTGGCAGACCCTGGAGTAAGCACAGCAGTCTTATCTTTTGTTTCCATGCTGAAAAAGTGATAGGTGTTTAATATCTGGGACAGTTTTGTGCTTGGGCAGACAGACCATTCCTCTTGTCTCCTCTTCAGCTGTGTGTTCTAGGTGGGGATGGGAGTGGTACCTCCTCTTGATGTGGAACATGTCTTTCTCAGAATTCCAGTGCTTTAATATGGAAAACCACCATTACTTTAGACTACTGATTTTTTTTTTCTGAGTTATTCCATGTTTCTGAGAGTTATCTAGGAAGAAATGTACCTTTCCTTTGAAATTTCTGAGAATTTTCCCCTGTGTATCTCCAAAAACTGTAAACTGAACCTGTGAAAGGCAAGAAATACACACTGAGGCTTCTGTTAACATTTGTTTATTCATACAGGAAATCTGTGAACAGCTTGTAATTCCTAGGGTGGCATTTTTAAAGGTTATTTTTCTGTCAAAGTTTCTCAGGTTTCTCAGAGGCTTGAGATGAGCATATTTTCACACTGACAAAAGCAGTTTATTTTTATGCAGCAATTTTATTATTTGTAGATTTCTATATAATGTTTTGTGAAATTAATTTTCCCTGGATAAAAAAGTTTGTATCTTAAAAAAAATTACAATTAAATTCAAATTTCTTTGTTCATCCGTCCATTATTTCTGGGACTAATATCTTTTTCTTTGTGAGAAAATACATACATTTTAGTACAAGTCTTCTTTTTCTCTGGATAATGAATTTAAAAATAGCATTCAAAATTGCTGAACTTAGATCAGACACAATACCGATTTGCTTTATTAAAAAAATTACTCCTCCAATAATAGGTTTTCTTCAGAATATTGTGAAACGATGATTTTTTACAGATTTTATAATTCTGTACTAGCCTCTGAATCTTACAGAGGTACAGTGTAGCTTTCTAAGGAGAAAGAAATTAAATATTTCCTTTTATGAATCATTTTACCAGACAAATACTATTGCGTTCCATGTCTTATCTTATGATATTAAATTACATTTATTTTTTTATTTAGAGCAGAAATTGCAAGGCTGAAGGTCCTTTTGCAAGTCTGCTTTTAGCTTCCTGCATAGGGAGTAACAGTGATAAGGAAGAAATAGTTTTTCATCCTTACCTTTCAGGGAGAAAAATAGGATTTGACCATGAGCTAGATCTGTTACTGTAGCATCCCATTCAGGTGAAGCTTTGTCTTGAAACCTCTGGCACTGTAAACTGGGCAAAGGCTTCTGTGTCTCAGGTTTAATTCACCAGGATGTTTGCTGCCATGGCAGCCAGCAGCATTCACTGCAGTAGCAGAGAAGAGTCATATATCTGGGAATGCAGGTTGAATACTAAAATGTAAGGAGGCTTGTGCTTCAGTGGTTAATTTTGGCTCTTTATTGAGCTCTGACGTGGAGGCTGTACTTGCAGCTCTGTGTCAGCCCATCTGAAGTGAAGAGCTGTGCACTAGGATCAGTCATGAGCTGGTGAGAGGGAGGGAAAAGCCCGAGACAGTACTTGTGCCTACTTTGGATTTCAGAAGGCAGCAGCTGTAGAAAGAGATGCAGGCCCACCGCTCCGATGGGACTGGTGATTGGATGGAGAGGGGAAAACACAGTTGGCTTTTGGGATTACTTCTGTGCTGGAGCAGAGTGTTTGATCAACTCTCTTCTGCTTGAGAGAAACCGAAGTGAAAATGACTGTAAGTACTGCAGATTAATGTGACGGACGAGAAGTGGCTGAGCAGAGACTGCAGCGTAATTTTAAAGAAGATGACTGTGCCTGTCTAGTCCCTTACAGTGGCAGAGTGCACGTGGGAGCTGTGCTTTCACTGCGAGTGCAAGTGTGTGCTCCCTGGGCTGTGCGGCGTGCGGCGATGCAGGGAGCACTGCCCGCACCTTTCAGGGGAATTGAGCTGCTGTCCATCTCAGGAATATGAAATCCAACTGAGGTGCAGCCCCAGCCAGAAAGATGCAGCGATCTGCTGAATTGTCAGTGTTTAAAGGCACGGAGGTTAGAAGAGGGTGTGTTCGTCTTCAGAAGCAGAAGTCTCTAACCAATCTCACGCTCATCAGTGAAGGGGAGACCAGACGATACTCATACAGGGAGAACTGGTTTGGAAACGCCTCCAAGTCCAGCCAGAGTTACCAACAGCGGCATGCAGAAGCTGGGTGCAGAGGCTCCCTGTCCAAGGCATTCTCTCAGTCAGTGCACTCTCTCTGCCACTCCGGCTTCACCACAACCCAAGCATTTCAGGTGATAGCACCTGCTGGAAGCAGGACATCCAGGAGGTCAGGAGACCGGTGTCCAGGTGAAGGCTTTCAGACTGACAATGAGGAGAGCAAAAAATCCGATGATGAAAATGCATCCTGCACATCCCATTTCCCCAGCAGGACCTGGCCAGAGGAGGAGGAGGAAGGGTGCTTGCGTGAAGGGACTGCACATCTGGATGAAGATGTCATAATAACAATGCTGGGTGACCTAGAACAGGTCCTTTATACTGATATTTTAGGTAAGTTAACTTTGGTTTGACATCAGGAAGGGCAGGAGGAGACCCAAGTGTTAGCACATATCTGCACGGAGCAGATTTTTGATCTTGACAGTGATTTCCCAAGACAGAACTGGGTTTATTTGCAGTAGTATGCAAAAATAGGGTCTAGCCATTTCTTCTTTCTTTGCTTACTATGACCTCTGAAGACTGTGTGAAATGAAGACAATTGTCTAAATGGCTTGTGATGGGTGCAGGGGCAGCAGCAGCAGTTCAGTGAATAACTGAACATAGTTTGCTTAGCTTTTTGAAAAATAAGGTGAAATATTTAAGTGCTATTAGTTTATTGTTAAATATTTAAAATATTTAATAAATATTAAATATTATTGTGCTATTAATAAAAATATTTATTTAGCACTTAAATATTAAAAATTTAAGTGCTATTAATTTATTGTTAAATAAATCTATTTTAGTTATATTTTTCCTCATTAATCTGAAATTGATTTCTTGAATCCAAGTTTGGGTGGGACAAAACACATCTCGGCCTTCCTACAAAGTGACCCTCCAGTATTTCTTCCCCCTTCTCTACCCCCCCTGCAGATAACTGCACCCCTACATGTGGAATTGTGAGTGCCAGGGTTTCAGTTTAGCTTAAATAGCCACTTTTGTTGTATCTGTGCACGCCAGTGAGTATTTGAAGTCCACAGCCATAGATGCTTCAAAGGCTTCTGTGCTACTTTTCATCTCTTAGCCCTTTAAGAGTGCTCAAAGTGTTCATTTCCAAAGCTTTGTTCTTCAGTCAGTTAAATGGTTGAAGTAGCTGCTTGCTTTTTGAAGGTTATATGCCATGTGTCTAGCCTGGAGCTTCTTGCTGGTTGATATGTTAGCCCTGATTGTGTTTAAACATTAAGGACAAAATTTTTGCTGTGTATGTAGTGTAAAAAGCTGTTATCTCAAAACCAGAAAGAAATAAGAATTCTCTTTGTATGCATTCCTTTTATTATTAGATTGTACCAGTAGGTTAAAAGGGCTTTTGCTAGAGATCAAAAGCTTGCTAGCACAGAAGACTGAGCTCTAGCCTGCCTCTGCTCCTTTTCAGCTGTTTGTCACTGACAAATCCCTGCTCTCTTGTAAGCCTCAGTTTCCCTGCTTGCAGGGTAAAACTGGTACTTTCCTTTCTGAGTTAATATCTCATAGTGGACAATTCTCTGGGGAAACATTTATTATTTGTGAATCCTTTCATATAAATCAGACAACTGATGGAATTGTTACTCTCCCATTTGATTTGGGCTGTGCTTACATGTGCAGAAGAACAGGAATTATTATGAACAGTAGTATTGAATGTGAAATTATGAGGGAGCTTCAGAAATGTGAATGTAAGTCTGACCTGGGTATCTAGTGGTTTCTGTAAAACATCTGTTTTGATTTCCTGTGAATGTATCTCACACAATGTAAGAAATCAATGTATTTTTCAGAAATTTACTGAAGGACTAATGATTCACTGTTTATAGTCAAAAAATGTGGGGACAATATTTTGGAATATTCACATTTAATATAAATTATGAAGCTACAAATGAATGGAGAAAATGGCCTTTCTTATAAGAGAAACAGAATTTTGACAGAAAGTTTCAAGTTACCCTAGTTTTAGTCTTATCTCAGTCCCCCATGTGTGAAACAGAATGGTTTTTTTTGTGTACAAACCAGAATCACTTGAGATAACAAGACCGGGAGCTTTTCTGATATGTTAGGTCCTGCAAATATGGGCAGACTCTATGATGACAGTGTGCCATAGTATAAGAAACAAGGTACCCAGAGGAGTCTGGGATCCCTTTGAACCCAGTCCTGGTGAAATAAGCACCACAGTGTCTCCACTAGCAGGCATGGGGTGGCTAGTTTTCAGAAAAATTAACATATTCATCATCCCTGTGGTCCTCTTTACAGAAGGAGGCTTGATGTGGATGGGGAGTCAGTGCAGTCATGAAAACATAGGATCTTGTACTCAGTACAGAAAATTTCTTCACTGTCAACTATACTTTCTTACTTGTTCAACCATGGTACAGCAGGATTCCAGTGACATTTAGAGAATGATGGAAAGAAAAAAGAACTATTCCTTTCTAATCACTCTAGCAGTTAGTGTGAGATATTTTAAAAATAGTACTATGTAGTATTTTAATATAATAAAACTTCAGTTTTAACTTTTTTTTTTTAGTTAAAACTGGTGGAAATTATCTGCTGTGTCACTGAGAGATCAAAAGAGATTAGGTCTCAAGCTTTTCACCTCTGCAGGATAGAATAACAGCAATTTTATGGTATAATTTGTCTGAAAGGAAAGTATTCTTCCCTGTGAAAATATATTTTGGCAGCTTGCCATATATGTACCTTTTTTATTTAATGTATTGCAATTATACCTCAAGGCTTTGTTATGCCATTTACTGTGCAATACTTATTTAAAAAGACAGCTGCTGTCATTTTTGCTGCAAGAATTTGCAATGTTAACATACAGCAAAGGACAACTGACAAGGATAAACAAGGAAGGAAAAGGGCAACATCACTCTCAAATATGAATTGTCTTCAGTTCCTCAAATAAATACAAAGGTAAAGTATTGCTTTGCCTTTAATTCTGCCTGCATAGACCCCAGAATTTGTTTCTGTGTAAATAGATTTTCTTATACCGTCAAGCTACTTTTTCACCTCTGGTTCAAGGCAGGGCAGGTAACATTTCCTGGATCTTCGCTATATGGGTATTATGGCAGGAATATAACATGCTCCTGGAAGTCAATTTGAATGCATTTGGCAGAGCAGGGAAGGCAAAGTGCAGTGACTGAGGATCTGAGGGCACCACAGACAACTGGCTGGAGGCAGGCATGCACAGTGTGCCTGGAAATTGTCTGGGCTTTAAAAAGCAGTCTCAGTCTAATAGGATGTAAATGTCTTCAGCCTAGCCTGGCCATGAGCCCTTTTGCCTCACAGGAATCTCCAGGGTGTTGCAGAAACTTCTGCAAAGAACTGCTGGGGTCCATGAGTACATTGATTGCCAGTGCTTTAGCGAACACATCTAGCTTGAAACACAGGAACAGTTGTAAATAATTTCAGTGACTGCAGACATTTGTCTCCTGCAAGACACTACATGTGAAAACCTACACAGGTAGTTTATTTTATGAAACTAAATATTGTGAACAGACATGGCCTTGGGGTGTGGCTTGAGAAGAGAGAATTTGGCAGCAGTGCAGGGCCTGTATTCCCACTTCTTTTTTCCATCCTGCCCAGGTGTTGATCCCACTGTCAGTTCCATGGTGCCAAACCAGACGTTTATAGACATTAGCATCATTAAAGCACTGAAGAATTTTTTTGTCAGTGATGAAATAGGCAAACATAATTTCCCAAAGGACTGTTTGGCTGCAGCGAAGAAGACAAAAGATAACCAGGGCAGGGTAGATGGGAAAACGTCAAAATGGCATTGCTGTGAAAGCTGGTTTGACATTAAGCCACAACTGCAGGCTATGTTGGCTAGTTCAATGCATTGTTTGCCTGTTGAGGAGCAATTAAAGTTTATATGGAATTTATATGAAATAATTTATTTCCATTTAATGTCAGGATTTTTCTTAGCAGCCTACAGAGTTTGGGCAATAGGACCTGACTGCAGAAGGTCTGTGAGATATGATGTGAAATTTGTAATTGATAGAGTCAAAAAGGAATTATTTGCACTTCAAGTTCAGCATTTTACATGTAACTCTAATACTGATGCTTCTTGCCAGCCTTCTCACAAGCAACAGATACAGGACATGATCAGAAGTATGACACTAACCTTGAACAAATCAGAGATTTTTGTCATGGAATTTATTTTGAAATTCTCTTGGTGTTCAAAAGTAAAATGAATTAAACTTCCTTGATCTATGAATTCCCTAGAAAACCTGCATTTCTGTTTTTTTGTGTATGACCACTGGAGGCTTCTTTGAGGTTTATGACGTTTCTCTTTTGTAACATATCATATATAACTTCTCTCCTTTTTAAAATTTATTTTTTAATTGTATGAAGTAAACATTGTTCTGGATGTGTTCCAGGTGAAGTTCTGAAAGCTTCATTATCTGAGATATGAGACTAGCTTTTCACAGTGGATCCCGAAGGCTGTTGAAACATCTAATTGTATAAATGATGCGTGTGCTTAGAGTGTTCAGATTGTATCCCAAGAAGCATATTTTATTTTATCCCATATGAACAATAATGTCCCTCTTCAGAAAAGCATTACAGTCTAGGAAAGATGCTTTATTAAGTGCCTTACTTAAGAAGTACTTTCAAATAGCCTGTGTTAATGTTAAGTGAATGCTGAAGAGTTATTCTAAGAGTCATCCCCATTTTTTCTGGGATGACAGATCACAGATTTACTGTGGCTTTTTTTCCTACTGAGTTATGTAAAATGTCAAGGACTAAAAAGGGACTTTATAATGTATCAAGTGGTCTGGGGCTGCATCATGCCTTGATTACACAGGATAAAAATCCCAACACTGTAAATCAGAGTTTCATTAATAGATTTGGGACTGCCTTAACAGGAATACTGTGGTGGTTTTTTTACATACCACATGTTATTTATGAGTGTATATGTGAAAGGATGAAGTTTTGTTTTTTTAAAAGATTAAAAGATTTTTACAATCATATGTGTGCATTGTCAGCTGGATACACATGTGCACTTTATTCAACCTTTCACATGCTAAAGTGTATGCTGGTTTTACTGTTTTCTTCCAGGGGAAGACCCTGAAACAAGAAGAATGAGAACAGTCAAGAACATTGCAGACCTGAGACAGAATTTGGAAGAAACCATGTCCAGCCTTAGAGGAACCCAGATAAGCCACAGGTATGCTGGTTTTGTGTAGACTAATAAAAATATGGACCATGGGAGAGTATTACTCGTTGCTGAATGTATGAGAGACTTGCAAGGGAAAATTAGCTATGACACTAAACTGCCTTAGCAACTTACATGTGACTTTAATATACTATATTGTCAATATGTTTTATACAATCATTCATAAAGACAGTTGTTGTTTCATACACATTTATTTAGAAGCTGATAAAATTGATTTTAGGTAATTTTGTAAGTAGATGTTGGGGATGAAATCAAATGCAAGGAAAAATCTAAATTTAAAAAATAAATATGTCAGAAATGAGAAAAAGACATTGGTGTAGTGTTACAGTTTTGAGCTCTCCAGGTATTTTTTTCCTCTCCTTCCCTTTTCTTCCCACATGAGCTCCCTTTTAATTTTGTTACAGATAAACCACTGCCTTCTGATTGGTCTCTGCTAATTTTGTAACATGCAAAACATGTCTCAAGCATTCCATGCATGTGATTATGTTCAGTCACACACTCGTGTGGTGTATTTTTCACCAAAATAGTTTTCCCACAGCACCTTCAATCACATGTAAAGATTAGTAAAGCCTCTAGGGTCAATATTCTCTTGTTCTAATCTTGGTTAAGATACCAGGTGTTTGGCATGATTTCCACAAGTAGAGGAACCATAAAATTGTTTAGTTTGGAAAAGACCTGTAAGATCAGCAGGTCCAACCATTATCCCAGCACTGCCAAATCCACCAATAAACCCTGTCCCAAAGTGCTGCATGTACAAGTCTTGTAGATACTTCCAGTAATGGTGACTCCACCTTCCCTGAGCAGCCTGTTCCACTGCTTGGCAACCCTATCTGTGAAGTAACTTTTCCTCATATCTACTGTAAACCTCCTCTGTTACAACTTGAGGCCATTTCCTCTTGTCCTGTCACCTGTTATCTGGGGGAAGATGCCAATCCCTGTCTGACTGCAACCTCCTTTCAGGCAGTTGTAGAGAGTGAGAAGGTCGCCCCTGACCTCCTTTTCTCCAGGCCACTCCCTAAGCCACTCCTCATCAGACTTGTGCTCCAGACTCTTCAGCAGCTTCTCTGGACACACTCCAGCACCTTAATGTCTTTCTTGTACTGAGGAGACCAGAACTGGACACAGGATTTGAGGTGTGGCCTCACCAGTGCTGAGTAGAGGGGGAAAACAATTTTCCTGCTCCTGCTGGCCATGCTATTGCTGATTCAGGTCAGGATGCCATTGGCCGTCTCCGCCACCTGGGCACACGCTGGCTCATGTGCAGCCACTGTCACCGGCATCCCAAGCTCTTTTTTTGCTGGGCTGCTTTCCAGCCACTCTCTCCCCAGCCTGTAGCACTGTGTGGGGTTTTGAAACCCAGGTGTAGGACCTGGTTCTTGACCTTGTTGAACCTCAAACAATTGGCCTCAGCCTATTGATCCAACCTGTCCAGACCCCTCTGCAGAGCCTTTCTGCCCTCCAGCAGGTCAACACTCTTGCCCAGATTTCTGTCATCAACAAAATGACTGAGGGGGCACTCAATCCCCTCATCCAGGTCATTTGTAAAGATACTAAACAGGACTGGCCTCAGTTCTGAGGGCATATACAAGCATATGTGTGCATATGGTGAAAGCACATAAACACAGAGAATTTTTGAAAACAAATATACTTTCCTCCAGCCTTCACTTTTCTTGATTTCTCAGGAACATAGAAAGCACAGTTCACTGACTTCTCCATTCTGTTTGGCAGCACATTGGAGACAACTTTTGACAGCACTGTGACAACTGAGGTGAATGGGAGAAGCATACCAAGCTTATCCAGCCGTTCGACCCCTGTGACTTGGAGGCTGGGGCAGGCCAGTCCTCGGCTGCAGGCAGGAGATGCTCCATCCTTGGGTGCTGGTTATCCTCGCAGCAGTGCAAGTCGCTTCATACACACAGACCCTTCTCGGTTCATGTACACCACCCCGCTCCGCCGAGCTGCTGTTTCTCGCCTTGGAAATATCTCACAGATTGACATGGGTGAGAAGGGAACTGGTGATTTGGACATATCCTCTGAAGCTGATGTTGGTGGCTACATGAGTGATGGAGACATTCTTGGGAAAAGCCTGAGGACTGATGACATCAACAGTGGGTAAGCATCACTTTTTCCCCGTTTGAACTAATGCATGATTGGTAGGAGTAGAAGGATTTTTCTAAAAATTTTGGCACACAAGCAGAAGTTGCGTTATAGTTGGAAAATTTACAACATATACATATAAAAAAATAAAACTCTAATCTGCCAGTGATACTCTCAACTGCCTTCAAATTCTGTTCTCCTTTAACATCAAAATTACTTTGCTGTGAACTTTGAGTTCCAATATTACCTACTGGAAAATTCTAGTTGTCCTGTGAGCCATCATTTTGCATCACTTTCCCTGGGTTAAGTCTTCTTTTGGTATTTTTATGTTTTGTTTGAGATGGTATGTATGGCATTGGATGCAGCTGATGAAAAGCAGTTGTTGACAGCACTGACTTTCTGTTCCCACTTCAGATACTGTCTAGCATAGTCATTGTAATGGGCCTGTATTGTAGGTTTTCAGCTGTGCATATCATTTGAGCACCAGCAATATCTTTTCATTAAAGACTAGACCAGTTACTCTTAGTGTATCCAGGAGGAAGAATCACAATTTTTATTTTTGTTTGCTCAGGCAATTGGGGTACTGCAATTTGAGGTGCTACATTCTTCCCTGTGTTTCAAATTCAATTCTTATATCAGTCTAGGAGCACAAGTCACTTCAGTCCTGTGTATGTTAGTGCTCCTAGAACATCATTAAAAAAGAGTAGCCATGTTACAGTTTTACTCATACTTAAATTACTATTCACTGCTGCTGTTGGCATCTCAAGGCTGCTTGCTGACTGATGTAACAGTAGGTTAAATAGAAGTTCCATGGAGTACCTGGTCATGTCACACCACACTGCTTCACTCTATAATTTTAGAATTCTTGCTGTCAATCTAATCTCTTAGTTTGAAGCATAGCTGTGATTAGAGAATAGTGGGGGATGAAACTGAGTATTATACATTCCTAAAGGGAAATCTAAGTCTGTGATCAAAGCTCTGTCTAGAGCAGTGTCTCATCTAAAGCACCATCCAAAGACAGATCTCTAGAAAAAGCATCATTTTAAAGAAAGCATATTCCTGTATCTCCCTGGTCTACTTTTTCAGTGATCTGTGTATAGAGCACTGCTGACAACATTGTCCACAACACATCATTAATGACTGTCAAGTAGGATGCCATATTTATATGTGCTACAGAAGAGAAATACATATGGAAAATATAATTCTTTAATGTCTGAGGACCTCTTATCATAAAGGAAATATTAATGCTGTCTTCAACAGATGCATGGTTTTATTTAAAATTTTAAAAAAGGGAATCCTTTGCAGTGCTTCATGAGTTGTATTAATTAGCTTATCACATTAAAGGGTGAATATAGTCATCTTATGTGACTTTTCTTTGCATCTGTAATAAGGATAACTCAACAGATAGTAAGTTGCTCTGTGCTCACTTAACATTTTTAGGTGCAGTAAATGTTAAAAACAAGTTGATAAGCTCTGAAATTTCAAGATTTACTGAGGCATGTAAAGTCTTATCTCCTCTATGCCTCTTCCATTATCAGTTTAATTACTTTAAACACTTGGGGAAAAGAATGCAGCAGTAATTAGAAATTAGTGTGAGGAAGGCCTGTTGCACTTGTCAAGTCTATCCTTACTTATACAGGAAAAAAATGCATATAGTCTGGATTGCATTCAAGCCACAGCTAAATTTAATATGCAGTTCTAGAGTCATGGAATCTACTGGATCATTCACGGCTAACTAAATAATCTGTCAAAAAAGTCTGAATTTTGTCTTTAATAAAATATGAATATAATATGTAAATGTGACTGTTAATTCACCTTCGCAAACAAATGTGAAGTTACCTTCTCAAACTCCAGATACCAAGGCTTCAGAAACACTTTGTAAATTGCCGGACAAATCTCACCCATGCATTAAGTACTGTCAAGTAGGATGCCATTCAAGTTTTGTTGAAAATAATCCAAGGAACCCTTTGTGTTTTAATGCACTTGAGGTTGCCTTCACCCATACTGCCACCCAGGACATGATGCCTTCTCAGGCTGGAACTACCACTCAGGGCTCCACTACTGCAGCTTTGCTCTCAAGGCCTGCCCCTGCTCAGCCACTCCCAGCCACAGGGATGGAGGCAGAGGCAGGTGCTCCCAGACTGCTGGATTGGCCCTCGGGTCTCTGTCACTGATGATTTCAGTTAAATCTGCTCCCAGAAGGAACCACAAGGAGAGGGCCAACAGAACAGCTGGAGTAGCAGCAGTGTGTCTGTGTGTCCATGCCTTGGTTTGTGCCTAGGATTCTGTGTAATTACTAAAGTTAAATGTTTGTGTGCTTGCATACATGCTTAGACTGAAAGGTGCATTTGTGTGGCACCATTTCATGGCTCAAGGAAAGCTTGTGTTGAAGACTGAATCATAAGTAAACTCTGGGAGATCACTTTAGCCATCATCCTAACATTGGGACTACACCTATTTCAGTCTGTGTTTTGAATAGGTTCAGTTAGGTACAGAATTTTTTTTCTGAATATGTGTGCTTCTATATTCAGTGCCGTACATGTATGTGCATGGTCCTTCAAAAATAAATTTATGCTAACTTTGTTGGTAAATTAAAGTTATCAGAAAATACCGAAGGGAAACAGAAAGAACAAGAGCCTAAGAGGAAGGACAGTTTAACAAAAGGTCCTTTAGGAACATATTGGAGGGGTCCTGTGGGTAAGACAGGCTGGTGATGCTGCTCCATTGTAAGAGCTAAGACATCTCAGAGAGACAGACAAACTGTAGGCAGGCATTCCAGAAATTATTGCTGGTACTTTCAATTCATAAACTTTTAATGGTTCTCTAGTGAGTAAACAGCACTCTACTCACTGTTTCACTCATTAGACATGCATTAGAATGTGAAGTGGTGAGAATCAAATAGAAGGAACACACATTAAAAATACTCTTAAATATCATTGTACGGTCTTCAGTGAATATCTCTTTCATATCTGAATAATTGCATCCCAACAGGGACTATGAATTTGGGTTCCTAATCTCGGTTCCCATTTGGATAAATGCAAATAATTTTTTTTTTTTTTTAAGCTGGAGTGATTTTTCTTGCACCTGGTGCTATTTTTTGGCAAAACCACAGTATTTAAAATGTGCTTTTGAACGTAATTGAGGGCTTCAGTCTAAAAATATTTTAGTAAAAGAGGCTGGCCTGTAAGCCATCACAGAAAAAGGCAAATGATCCCAGAAGACAGGCAGATACCCAATCTCCCTGTGCCAGGCACATAAAGTGGGAATATTTGGTATAAGTCTACCATCTAATAAGACAACCTGTGCCTTAAACATTTGAATTTCACAGACCATTAACTTTAAAGTGCAACACATTGCCAGATGGCTGCATTTCCCATGCATTGACCACAAATTTATTTTCAGGTACATGACAGATGGAGGACTCAACCTATATACAAGAAGTCTGAACCGAATACCAGACCTTGCTGCCTCTCGAGACGTCATCCAGAGAGGGGTTCATGACGTGACTGTGGATGCTGACAGGTAACAGTGCTTTGCTAAGTAAAAACCTGTCTGAGCTCTATAAATATTTTGCATTCTTCGCACTTGCTAAAATATCATATAAGGAATTGGAAGCAAGCTTCTGAGGCTGCAAGTTTTCTGAGCACCCAAAATAGCAAATACCACAATGAGTGGGGGAAAAAAGTGAATTTCTCACACAGGAACAAGGCTCAGGAAGAGCTTCTTTTTATAGATGTAAGAGAAAATAGTAACAAGCCCAGACCTTATTTGCAGTCTTAAACTTCTGAAATGGGATGTGATTTTTACAGGTCGCCTTATCAGTTGATGAGCAAAGGTAAATCCACATGGTCTCTGGGCAGCAGACAATTGTGTGTGCTTGGTGACATGGTTCAAAACATACATTTGGATTTGGCTGGAACTAGAACAATAGTCTTGTTCACCTGTTTTGCCCTTTGCAAGTATCGGAAGGCGGCAGTACCAACAAGTAGTGAGAATTGTGGTTCTATCTTGTTGTTTGTACAGCGTGAAAAAGCAAACTCCATCCTGCCCTTATATATGGGTGTCAGCCTAAAAAACATGCTCCCACTAGTACGTCTGTTCCTTTTCCTAAAGCTTAAAGTAGATTCATGTTGGTGGCTTTTATCCACATCTGAGAAATAAAAATTCATAACCCAGCTTTTGCAGAACTTGGAACTGTCAGCTCTGAGGTTTTGGTCAGACCATCATAGAGATAAGGAACAGCTGTGAAATTTGGCAGTCTAAAATGTTTTGGGGTCGATTTGAGTGCCCTTGTTTTAAAATAAAGTTTCTTCTAGGGGGAAAAAAAATGTATTCAATCACAAAGGGGGCAAAGGGGGAAAAGGTTCATGGAGTGGTTCTGGTTTTATAAACCTGGCAAATTAGTTGAAGAAGTTCTAGGATATTTATCTAGGTATGAAATAATTTTTACTTTTCACACTTTCTGATGAAAATATGCCTGTGATGTAAGTCAGGAATAGTCTGCATAGGTCAAACAGTGTAAGCAATGCATTGGGATAAAGGACATAATTTTCATCTAGGAAACCAGTTACTTAAGAAAGAAGGTTGCTTTAGCTGACATCAGAGCATTTGTTGACCTTGCAGAAAAACCATATTTTAGATAGAAATTCCAATGAACACGGATAGGTTCTTTGGAATGCAAGCACTGACATGATGCAAAGACCAGAGAAAGTGTACAGTAGGCGTTTAAGAAAATAATTTGGATAGAACTCAGGCAGTAACAGAAGGAAGAAACGAGATGTGGGCAGGAGGGACTTTTGTGGAGCTCCATATGTGAGAACAAGAACCTTATGCTCAAAGTGAGAGAGAGGGTGGAAAATTTAGAGGCTGGCAGTCATGTAATTAGAGAATGTCACTAGTGCCCACGTTTTTGTATGTGTCTTTTTTTTCCTTGTAAGTGAAGTTATTAGAGCTCTTCCCTCCACACAGTATTCACACCCAGGTTTCAAACCATGCAGATTTCCCCTGGGGAAAAAAAAAAGGTGCAAAATAAGGGATTTTTAAATTTTTCTTAGTATTCCTCAAGTTCTAGATGCCACTCAAACACTGTATGCTTATTTGTGCTTACTTGTCTTAATATAGGTATTTGTTTGTTGTGTACAGTGTGCAGGTTCATACATATTTTTCAGAGTCTATCATCTACAAATGTGAAGTAGAACTTCAAGTAATGACTGCTTTCCCTTACACAAAGAAAGAAAGCTGGATTCCTGTGTTCTTCTAGACCTTCTAAATGAGGCTTCATGAAACATACTATGTTAATATTTAATTGAAAGGTTTTTCATAAGGCTCAGGCATAAGGTATTTAAGTTATGGCTATTCAGACAATATCTGGCATTCCCTGACCTTTCAATACACTACTTTTACAAACTTAATCATTCTTCGTGGACATAGTGGGGAGGTTTTTTACGTATAAGTGCATGTTACCCCTTGAAAAAGCAAAAGTTATTTAGGAAATGTAAAATGTAAATAATTTTACGAGTTCTGATTATAATAAAACCCATGCTTACCAAAACTGGTTGAAAAAAAACCTGTGGTGGGTAGAAAAAAATTGTTTATGATGATCTTCAAGAATGTGTGCCACATTTATGATGTGAAATCAGGGAAAAAAAGCAATAGAGATTGCTGAGACCTCAGCAGGGTAAGCTTCGTTCCTTCACAACAGTGTGAGTACCTAAGATTTCATCTGATCTCATATAGCCTTTTGCAACATTTTTTGTCTACTCTAAACAAAAAATAATAGGGTTTATGTCACAGCTTCAAGGTATGCCTTGCCACTGGGATGATGAACTTCTGTGAAAGAGGATTATTTTCCTCACTGTCATCCCCATAGATATGTGAAGGACACATGCATTTTCTCTGTGGTATCATTACTATAAGCCTTTTTCATAATTGGCATGATCTGCCCTTGCCTTTCTGTTGTAAAGGACTCTTCTGGCATCTTTTTTCAGCAGAAAATAAATTATATGCTGCAAATATCTGATTTACATTAGCAAGGGGGAGAGAAGTTTTGGTATTTTGCCCATTACTAGTGGCAGCAACTTTTGCTGACAGCAGTCCCATGTTCATGAAAACTCAACCTGGGTTTTTTCTGACAATTTGAGTTATATCTTCTGCTTATATTTTAAAACTTTTTCTCCTTGTGAGCTGGCAGTACCATATTCTTTAGAGATGTGGACTGATATCTCTAAGGGTAATGCCATTTCTGGTAAATTTATACTTTCAGACTGATTCTCATTTCCTGGATTGTGTAAAAAGACAGGAAGGTCCCCAGTGTGATGATGCTAAATTGTTTCAGAGAGCACCTGGATCTCCACATCTTTCCAAAAAGCAAACAATTGAAGGACTTCCACATTGGAAACCTAGCCTGAGAGAGTTCATCCCCATAATAACATTGAATTGCTCTTTGAACTTCATAGAAGTTAAATTCAGAAAGTCAACCTAAGCCAAGGCTTAAGTGTTGCTTTCATAAAGCACTGCTTGCATAAAGCACATTGGTGCAGAAAGTAGTACAGCAAACTTGCTTGTTCTGGTGAAGGAATTGTAAAGGCTGAACGGACACTGGCAGCATCAGATGTCAACAGTTGTTTCATTAAGTGTAGATTTTTAATTTATTTGTGGGTGTTTTGTTTGGTTGGTTTTGTTTTTGTTTTGTTTTGTTAGTTGGACACTATTTTGTTTAAATAAAGGCCTATTCCTTCCAATTTACCTTGTTTCAGTTACCATAAGAAATTAATCAGAGTGGAAGATGGATTTTCTTTATCGGGTATAACATGGGATATGGCTAAGAGAGTTCTCAGTGATATTGTATTACATTTCATTTATTGTCCTGTTACTTCCTCTACACTCTAGCATTTCCCTTCTGGGACTTGTAGAGGGAGTATTTGAGGAACGTTCTTGGATTTCAAAGCCTTTTTCAAAGTAAGATGAGCCAAAAGAGATTAGATATAAGCACAGAGAATGAATTATGTTCTTCGGAAGAATAAGGTTTATTGCAATGTAGGTTGTAACATTTCCAAACCACCCTGTGATGTTCATGAAAACTGTTAAAGAAGTTTAAAGTAAGCACTATTAAAAGGGGATATAGCTCCACTGAGTTCAAACATTATCCTTCCACTCCCTATACATGCAGTGTGTCATAAGTCACAGCTTTCTTCACCTTCACGAGTCAGCATGTACAACCCCTTTCCCCTCACTGCTTCCCTTGAATGCAGTATTCTTTCTCTTTCACCTTTTTTTTTTTTGATGAAACCCAAAGATTTAAAGTTTATGCTGCTTAGTGTGCTTCTAGCATGGTCCACTTCAGCTACTTTGCTGTTGCATTGAATCTGAGCTCCTGTAATACAGAGTTCTTATGCATAAGGAGACTCCCAAAGGCTTCCACCATCTGCCACATGTGCAGAAGATTTGGCAGTTATCTCAGACTAGCTCAGGCTGGCCTGGTTGTTCTCAGCCAAACCATAATCACCATAATACATTATTAATTATAATAAAATAATTCCAGATTTTGCCTGTAGTTTATTAGCTAACATCCTGCATGAATGACTATGAGTCTTCTGGTGTTTGTCTGAGTAGATGAGCCTTGAGTTGGAATACTGTGTGTTTGAAAAAGGAACTTTTCTAGAGATTGATGTGCATTGAGCTGGGAGCTCTGTTTCATAAGGTTGGTCATATCAGAAAAGGCTGAGACATTTTGAGCAGTAACTTGAAATCCAAATAGAATACAATGCCTGTTCTCATACTGTACAGTTCTAGAAGCACATTAAAATTTCTGCTGTCATTTGGAATTTACCCCATTGGCATGTTGCTCAATGGAGGAGCATACTTTGCTTTCTATCCAGATGAGTCTGTGTGATGTTTGTTTCATCACTGTACTGTGTTTTCTGCTGTGTGTCTCTGCAGTTTCTTATTGATATGACCATTTTTCGGCCAAGTTGCAACTATTACCTGTTGAGCTTGCTGCTTCTGGTTGCAGAGCAGGATTTACTATGGATAAAGGAAATATATATGCCACAGCATTGAACTATTCACTGTGTGCACACATTCAGCTATCAACCCTTTCCTTTGTCTGCCAACATTCCAGGTCTCTCCAACACTGGGTTCCTGTGTCTATGGCAATTAATACAAATATCCATCCCACAGATATGAAATAATAAATAATAAAACACAGAAACAGATATGCCTTCTTCTTGCTGTCTAAGGTTTTCTTGGGCAAAACTGAGTTTTGCTGTAAAACTTCACTGTGTAGGGAGGCTTCCAATATCTTTGCATCTGCCTTCACCACTCAGTATGCCTGTGACTTGCTCTGTTCACAATCTAAAAAAAGTTATTGTAGGTCTTAAAGTCAGCATGGTTCATACAGTTGTGTGATCTGCTATCATTTTCGTGGTTGTGATTTTATAGTATTAGTAAATTCTTAGTATGTTGGTAAAATTTAAGTATCTATGCCTCACTGTTTTTGCGGTTACTATTCAAATACCTATAGAAGCCGTAATTATAGAATCTCTTATGTGAAGCAATTTAAATTTTAAAGAGTTTTTACTATTATTGTTCTCGTCTATACTTTTAATCTTCTCTAATTTCTTTTCACAGCTGTTGCTGTTAACATTTCCCACCATTTACTTCTTTATTATTCTCAAATGATCCTGCATTTTCATAGTCTCTGGTGTAAATCTTTCCTTATCTTGGCATCTGCTAGGCTATCAAGAAAGTTACTAGTTAGAAGTATCTATTTCAGTGTGTATCTTGGCTTTTATTGTTTCTGCAAAGTATGGGTGCTAAATTTAAGTACCTAAAGCATAAATATGTGTGTATCCATGCATGAAGGGCAGAATAATTGTGTCAAAAGGAGCACTCCTGGAGTTTTGGCTCATTATGTTGTTAAGTATTCAGAATTCTTTGAGGATGAATTCCTTATTTTCAAAAGCATAATGAGAAATAAATTTTTCAGTAATACAATTTTGTACAGCATTATTAATTTAGAAAGAATGTTATTTGAATTAGTATGATTTGTTTCTGGTCATGCCTTCAAAAGTCAGGATTTGAGCAACATAAAATAGGCAAAGCAACTGGACTTTGATCTAATTTTGTGAAGTTGACCCTTCCTTACTCATTTGAAACATCTACTGTAATTGCCCACAGAACCACAAACCAAAACATGGAAACATTTACCAGCTGTGTGGTTTTAGGTTCAGATACCATATTCGTATCAGTGACATAAACAAACTGCATTGTTAGCATGCTGTCATTAGTATATTAAACTGTCATGATCCTGCAACATCATGTCTGCAGACACATTTTTTTTCACCCAGCTTACATAAGAAAATCACACTCAGAAAAGGCAAATGTGAATGGCAGATGTTTACCTTAAAACAAGACCAGGCTGCAAATGACAAATTAAGTTTTCTCTTTTTAAAATTTTTAGTACTGGAAGAAAGAGGGACAGCTAGTTTCAGTTTAGATTAAAAAGGAATTATTAAAAAGAAGTATTTAAATTTTTGCAGGATTACAAGACAAATACATTCTTATGCCATGTGAAATGAGTTGAGCATATGGTTTGCTGCAGGTTTATTGAACCAAAGGCTGGCTCTTTATAGATGACATGTATAATATTTTCATAAATGTACTTTTCAAAAGTGGATGGTGTGGAGCTAGGTATTACTGACATGCAGTATGTTGGCTTTTCTGCTTATTTCAAAATTTGGTTTAATAATTTAAAGCCATTTGAAGTGAAGCAGGACTTTATCTTTTATTAACAGATTTCTAATTCTTGACTTCAGGCAAAGTGTAGATGGTTTATTTTGATTGCAACCTACTTCTGAAGAGAGTATCAATCTATTTAATAAAAGCTTTCTAAGACTCAGCTTACAGTTTTAGCAGCAGCATTTTGGTCCACTACTGTACTTCACTGTTACCAGCAAGGACTACTGTACTACCTCTTTGTGTTAGAATAAAACATGGATAGCAGGATTTAAATCATTAACCAAAATTCCCCAGGCTTAAATATAAAATTCAAGAACTTGAATCTCCCATGTGATACCTACTTGCTCCTGGAGTCAAGAAACAAATTAATTTCTTTAAAATGTCTTGACTAATTAGATGGCTGGAGGAAACAAATGTTGTCATTTTATTCTCCTGCATGGCTATTTTTTTAGAAATCATAATGAAATTTGTAATAAAATGGTTGCAATTGATATTACAGTTCTAACATTAACAAGCACATGGTATTTTAGACAGAAGTCTCATAAAACTGGACATAAAAATACGGATTTTGATGATTTATTACTGGAGATAAAGCAGCTCATGATTGCTAAGCTGTCTTTTGTTCCAAATTGCCTGAGACATACTTCTTTCTTGGTTAAGTAATTTTTTAAAGAACTGTTTTTATAATAGTTGCATTCCAGACTGAGGTATTGCCTGCTTGTCAAAATAAACATATGAATTATCAGAACATTCCAATTAACCCTTTCATGGAAAGCAATTAATTTGTAACACTATAAAAATCCTTTGCCTTGGATTTATTGTGTACTTATAGGTGTAAGTAGTTTATTTCAAATAAAATATGAATTTGATAAATTCAGCCAATCTCTAGTACAATGAGAAAAAGGTAAAAATGGAGAGTCCCATCAGGATGGGCTTTTTACACTCATGAGATGTCATGAAAAAGGGGTTAAATGTACTGTTGTTTTGTACACCTGGACTTTCTCCTAGTTGACAGGTGGAAAAATAGTTAAGTGAAAGGAAGACTAAATTTAAGTTAAACTAAACATCTAAAGTGCAAGTGCACTTTGCTGCCCAGGCTGTAGGGCTGCTTACAGTGCACAAGAGGAAAATGGAAAGGTTTTGACTCTTTCCTTTGCAGTGTGCTGCTGTTGAAGCAAAACTGTGCTGCTCTGTGCTGGGCCTCCAGGGAAGCAGTGATGTTCAATACATTTTGGAACTGAAATTGCATTGCAAGGTAACTTTATCATTAGTGGTTAAAGATAGCTGGAATCCAGATGGAAACCGGTTATGGGTTATCTACGATTAAATAAAATGAAAAGAAGGATGTCTCTAAAGGTGTGCAGGTTAAAAAACATGGGAGCCTTTTATTTTCTTTGACAGAGAAATAGACTTTGAGCACTGTAGGCTGGCTAAAGAGTGAGTTCAAAGGGAGAGAGCATGAAGGGAAAGCTGGAAGAACACCACGTGACTGACAACCTGCCAGCCAGCACATAGAATACCCTGTGCTGCAGAGCACAGCATGTGTTAACCTTCCCTTTTGGAAAAAAAAATCCCTCCATTTGCTTATATCAACATTTTACTTATAAATCTTAATGATGTCACCTCTGAGTCTTCTTTTGATGGAGAGAGAAAAAGACAAGCCTCCCTCATCAATCTGTTCTCCAAGTGCTGTTGTGGAGGCTTCCTGCCCCTCCTGAGCCCCTTGGGACAACCTCAGCTCCACGCAGGGAAATGTTTGGTGCAGCAATATGCTAGGAGTTTGTTTTCTTTTGATGTTACAGCACTAATCTCATCTGCATCTAATTGCTAAAATATTACGTCTTCAAAGATTTCCTTTGTAAACAAAAGACTGTCATAACAATTTAAGCAGGATCAGATGTATAAATTTAGAGTGGAACCCTCAATGAATTCTACAGAAGTTTTTTTGCAAAAGAATACAATATACTTATAATTCAAACCTGCTTAGTGGATTGAATAATCTAAAACAATCTGAAATACATTATTTGAAGAAGATTTAAAAACCAGATTTACCTAATTAAATTTACCTTAATAAACAATAAACTTTTAATCTCTTACCTATGTGCATTAGCCTTAATTTCTGACGTGCTAAATGTTCCCTTTTATTCCTTTTGAATGTATTACACTCTAGCATGTTTCATACTGCAGAATAGAATGTAAAATGGCTGCTAGCCCTATCAACTGCTGTGAATGTAAATTCATAAAGACAAAAATTGCTTTACTGCAGTTTAAATATATGTGTGATGTTGGAAATAATTGCATTGCCCTGGGAAATACAATAACTGTTAAAACAGGTGTTTGTCATTCCTGAAAGTGCTTTTTCTAGAAACAAATCTTATTGATATAAGCTAGTGTTTTTTATGTTTAAATACCCAACAGTTTTTGATCAGACACTTGGTATACTGATTTAAAAATGAAATTAGAGTATTTCAAATGGATAGGATTTCAACCAGTTTCTGGAAAAGAAACTACAGAGTCAGAAAACACTAAGTTATGTATTCCATATCTTCTGAGAGTTTATCAGTGAACAGATTCATACTGATAGCCAGGACATAAAAGCTGAAAATTTTGATTCAAACTGGAAATGCACACAAAATTTTAATAGCATTGTGAACTTTAGGAACAAGATATGAAGTATAAAGGTACTTCATTGTTTAAAATCAAGCCTAGATTTTTCTCTAAGACATTTATTTACTGATTTAAGTACTAAAGTAGACAAAATTCAATGTGGTCTGCTTCTGGGGTGACTGGAGGACATGTAATGCTTTCTGAGAAGCCTGAGATCAGCAAAGGTGTATAATCTTCATGTTTCATCAAACACCATCTGGAAGCTCTTATCTCTGTCAACTAGCACATTGCTAGACATCTAGCTTTTGTGTTATATTTCGATGAAACATAACTGTTTTGAAAAATTAAAAAAAAATTTTCTCTTAATTTTAAATAAAAAAAATTCTAGTAGAGCACTGCAGTGAAGTGATAGCCTGTCACCCAGTGATAGTTCCTTCGTGGAAGGAGTTAACTTTCAAGGGTTTTTAAAATGATTTTCCTAAAATGGAGTCTTTCTCTATACATCAAAGTTATTGAAAGAGAAATCAGCATGTTTTTTAAGACTGAAGAATTATTCTTTTTCCTCTTTGAGTTAAAATCATTCCCCTTCATGAAAAGAGTTGACTCAGTCTTCCACTTTTAACCCAAATGTTCTGATGCATAGTAAATAACTGAATTGCTCTATTTTACAAATCTTTTTCCTTTATTCAGTACAGAAAGAAATTTATGATCCCTTCTTTAGCACATCTTTCTTTCTAGTCATTTAAATTAATGATACCAGCCATACTCTTGGGAAATGGATTAATATCAAGTGGATAAATTCAATGCAAAATCATGTAGGAAAAATAATTTTGTGTATTAAAAATAATAAGTGTTCACAACAACAATTTAGAGCCTTCCAGATAAATTTTGAAACTTAATATCCTAACAAGATTTTCAACATCTTTCCCTAAACAGCTTATTTTCACTAAAATTATCCACATTTTCTTTTAAAATACATCTGTTGGATTGGAAATGTTGGAAACTTTAAGACAACCAGGCTTTTGTGTGTGAGTGTGTCACTCCAGCAAGCCACTGAGCTGCAGAGTAGTGGTAAGTGAGCCCCAATAACTCTGAATCAATTTCTGCAGCTTTCCAGTAAGAACAGCCTACATCACAGAAAATTGATGATAGATAGTTTATTAATTTTGGATTGCTGCCTTGGTGATGTTTTGTCAGATTCTTGGACTTACTGCAGCTATTTGGTCCAAGTCAGCACAAAGGCAATAAATACTGAAAGTAGCTGGTCAGCAATGCCACATGTAATTTTGGTTCTCAGTCTGTAGCGGGTTTGACTAATGCTTATTGAGGTAACCATAACTATTTCCTTGACAAGTGCTCCTTTCCTTTAACTAGCCATAACTCTGCTACAAGGGAGAACTGAACAATGTGATATTTTCTGTCTCAATGCTGCAAGGAAATTCTCCTATTTCTGCTACCAGTTTCTGAGAAACCACCTTCTTGTATTTGAGTAGCAGCTTTGTGGGTTTAGTTCCTGGTATTTGCAAGGAGAAGCTGGGATAAAAGCTTGAGATAAATCCTAGGAATACTAATCCAACTTAAGTATCTCACATCTGGTTTTATAGGATTTTTATTTGAAAACCTGAGCTAGGTTATCAAGAAATAGGAACCGTCTAAAAAGAAAAAATAGGAAAATTTAGGCAAAATAAATAAGAATCCTTTGATTAAAAAAAAAAAAAGAGAATTGTTTCAGGATGGCTTACACTATGGAGGTAGAAAAGCTGTAAATAAAAATAAATCTTCAAGGACAGTGTTAAATCTTTACATATTTACTATTCATCTTTTAGGCAAACAGAAATGCTCCTGAGTTAACTTTAAACTGAATCTTTCCCAGTTAATTGTTTTCTATTTCACCTTTGAATGTTTTTCCAAAATACTGTTTGCAGAAGTTTGCCATAATGTAGAAATTATGCCAAACATGTTGTCAGGTCTTTCTGAATGGACATGATTAGATTCAAGAGCTGAATGCTTAAGCTGTAGATTTAGCAAATTACATTCTCTTTTCATTTGACCCTCGAGAATTTCCTCAAGAGAAATTTGTGGATTAATGTACATGTCATAGAAAGCCATATCTATTTAAGAAAACTCAGTTAGATATGAATGTTTCTCTCCTTCCCTGTCTTTTTCTATTTCTGATAGGAAAATAAACCCCGTTATGTTGAACAGCTATGACTTTAGAAGATGTGGAACAGTCTGATGAGAATATTATGGGTCTCTAATGTATTTAAACAGCCTAAATTTGCTATATGTATTTTACTACTCAGTCCCAGTGAAAAAGATGAAACAGTTCCTATACTTCCTCTCCAGTGCATACCCTACGTGCAATACTACATTTGTCATTCAGATATTTCCAAAAAGGATTTTATTAGCTCTAAATACTCTTTACACATGACCAAAATTATTCAGTGCTTTCCTTAGCAGCTCTTCAGGATGAGTTTATGTACAAGGGCAGTCAGAAAGTGACCTGCTGGCTGGGCTAAACCAGGAGCAGGAAACTTCCAGAGAGACAGCAGGGAAGGGCCTTCATCATGGAGAGGATGCAAACTGTGTTGCTAATTATGTATCAAAGCAGAATTATTATATATCTCCTAACACCTCAAGGTCCTCTAAAGAGACTGCTGAAGCTGTGCATAAAAGATATCAGAAGGGTACTGAGGAGACTGCTGTTCTCAATAGGCACAGTGTGCGTGCCTGTGTGGCTGCCCTTCTGCTCCAGTTAGTGTGCCAGCAACATTAGACCCTGCAATATCATCATTCAACTCAACTGGGATATTCTCAAATTATTTTATAGGCTGTTGACTAAAAAAAAAAAAAAAAAAAAAAAAAAAAAAAAAAAAAAAAAATCAAGTATGTGTTTTCTGTTTGGCTTCAGCATGGATGCTTTGACTTCTTTTAGAGACACATGATTGGTCTTTTGTTGCAGGGGATGTTGGCTGGGTGCAGAGAGAACCCTGAGCATCCCTGCAGTGCTGCTGGCTGTTCAGAGAGGCCTGTGAGCTCAGCAGAGGTGGTCTGGCTCCCTGAGCTTCATGCCTCAGCACTTGCCAGTTGCTACATGTAGCCAAGTGATTGCAGAAGAACCCTTTGCGATGCTCTCGATTACAAAAAACATTTCATTAATTGCCAGTTACCCCCAGATTGTGGAAATCCAGACATGGCCTGGAGGCATCATTGTATTCTGTGTGCAGTTGAGATGGAACAGGGGATTTAACCTGCAGTAGTTGAGTATGTAAAACTCAAATATATAGTACATGAGAAAAATTGTATTAAGTCTAGATAAATATCTGCTTATTGTGTCAGGAATGGAAAGACATTTATCACAGTAGTTCTTCAGAGTAATATCCTATAGTGGCAAAAAATTTACTGTTAGTTTTTCTTCGTACTACATCTTCAAAGTTCCTTGATACATTTTTAGCTGTCAGTTCCATCAGGACTTCGTGCAAACCCTAGGAATCAGCTGGCTTCTTATTCTAATCAAAGATCTCATGAAGCTTATATCAGAGGCTCTATATAAATATATGGCAGCAACAGTTTTTAAGAAAAAATACATAATTGAAGGTGTGATGTGTAATAAGTTGCAGTCTTCATACATCAATTCACTTTAATGCTTGTGTCGCTTTAATTTTCTGTCGGTTAAACAAGGGAAAGACTTTTTTGGTTCCCAGTATATTTTCATTTTTACATTTTTAAAGGATTTATTTTTAGCAGAGAAAAAAATAAATTTTTGGACAAGAACATATAGAATCATTCATGCATTTCCTGAAAGCTAGTATTATGTTGGTATTTCTCTATGAAGCTTTTCCATCTGATATTTTCTGTAAATTCCAAGAGAAATCTTAAAAAAAAAAAATTTAAATTGTCACTGGTAAAGCAAGGATTCCTTAAGAACAAATTTTTGGTTTTAAGAGTTTTAATTTTTTTCTTGTTGGAGATGGATATTTTAAAATAAGCAGCTACCTCAGTTATTTCTGAATCACTGCTAATTTAAAGTTAGACCCCCTTCCTTAATGGGTTTCTCTTCCTAGTGCTAGTTTTTTCTTCTGATATTTTTATAAAAGCCTTCTGTATTCCCATTTGGATAGCATTACTTCACGATGCTTCTTCTCTGGTGTTATCTCTTGCCTGCAAGACTTTTCTGAAGCCATAGTACTAATTGGTTTCCTCCCCATTTTTCTGTTACAAGAAAGGACTTTTTTAATCTTCGAACTTTTAACTCATTTTGGTCATTTCTTTTTCCTTGCATTTTTCCTTTTGAAGAAGTACTGAATTCCATTACACCTCCTGGGGAGTCTTTTTTAAGTTTGACCGGCTTTCCTGTATTCCAGTAGTTATTTGGTTTTTTTCTCATTTCCCACTAGCTTCATTCTTATATTCAACATCTGTTGTTTTGTTTGCTTGTTTGTTTGACCAAAGAAAAAAGTACCAAGCTCTTTCCTCTAGTTGCACCTTTCTAGGATAGACTATAATTCAAAATAGACTCTGATTCTCCATTTTAATAGGTATTTGATTCCATTAGTTACTCAGCAATTAGCTGTAGGCCTTTCCATAGTAATCCTCTCTTTTAAATTTATTGCCATAATGTTTTTGATGGTGAGATTTTAGGTCACTGATGATTCCATTTTAAAATGTCACTATTTTTTCTGTCCCTTTCTGTCTCTGCAGTAAATATGAGAACCCACTTTTGCTGTTCAGTTACATTTATGAAGATGATTACTGTTTGTTTTCCAGATTGGTTTTGTTGTCTCACATTTTTTTTTCCCAGTGTACTAATTTTCAGTAGCTCTGTCCTCTTCCAGCTTATCTTTCAATCTCTTCTAATATCAGAGTAAACTCAAGTGATAAACACTGGCTGGACTTTGGGAGAGAGGAACAGTAGTCAGGAATGAGAAAGAACTGCAAAAGGCTGTTGTCAGTGTTCAATTTGGAAAAAAGTCTTTGACATATTGCTGCTGATGTGGAACATTCAGAGAATTATTACCTTTTGCAAAGTGGGTGGTAACAAACATGACAGCCAAGAAGTCTGGAGCGTGAGACGAGGACAAAGTTTCCAAAGATGGCAGAGACTTAATTAATTGCAACAGACTTCAAATGTTTTTGCTGTCTGCAGCTATATTTTTATTTCATCTGTCACCTGCTAGTCTGCTCTCCAACTTGAGTATTACATCTATTAATGTAGGAAGTGGGGAAAGTATTTCATTGTAATGGGGAGCTTTTACATTTGGATCTTTTTCACCCTACATAGTGAAGCCATTTATGGCCACCTTCCATCTTTGTTAGTGGTTCACTAACTCAGAAGTTTAGTTGTCTAACTGGAGTAATTAATAGGCTAAAAGAGATGTGCAATATTGCTGGTATGTCTTCTTCAATATTTCTAGCTGATAAAGGGGTTTTAACATTTGTTTTAGTTTGGATTTGGGGTTGTTATTTTTGTGTATGTGCACAGCCAAGCAGTAGCCCTGCTTTTTTTGTCTTTTCTGGCTTTAACTCAAGATGACATTTATGGAAGATGAGAGAGGTTCAGGATGCTGGGGTGAGATCCTGGGTGATTGGCTGCTGTTTGGCAGTGATTTAATAAAGCAGCTTGCCTTATCTCCCGACTGTGATCCTGGTACATTTACTGCTATAAACACAGGTAGCCAGAGGTCCCATTACCTTCTCAGCAAAATTCTGTTGTGTCATAGACTTAGTCATTCAAGTTCTTAGCCTATGAGATATTTAATTTTTAATATAAAACATTGATAAGTTCCAACTAAGCTGTGGAAGCAATCAGCTATTTTGTATGCACATTGCCATTTTTATAATTTAAATGCAAAGTCTGCTTTGCTTTCTCTGACAAAATAGCATATGTTTTATAGAATTTTTGGAAAAGGATGAGTGTGCTCTGGGTTTCAGCCAGACTCTTTGTATTATGTGCAGGTGCTTTGGGACTTTAATAATTAGAGTATCTAATAAAATAATCAGAGGATAAGCCGGGAAAATTACTACAACGTGAGTTCTCTTTGCCGTTACAAAAACCAATCTTTCCTGTTTCACCTAATACAAGATTGGAGACTTACAGGTGTATTTCAGCCCAAACTTACAGGAAACACATAACAGAATTGATGAAATCATTAAATCATTATATAGTAGCCTCTATTTCAAGCTGCCTGGATTTAATTGCTTTACCTTGAAAAATAAACACCAAAATCCCCAACCAAATAGTAAGCTATAATTGAACAGGCAAGCAGAGCAAAGATCTGAAGTTCCTGGGTTAATGCTATGTCACTTACTTGTTTTAAATTGTCATAGTACAGTAAATCTACATGGGCTGTTTCTTTTTCCCTATACTGACTGAAGAAATGGGTATGCTTTTTGTTGTAGGCAACTTTTCAGAAGGCAAAATCATCACTTTTTTCTTTACCATGTCTACTCCTAAGTCACACCAGATTTAAACAAACTCAAAATGTTGCTTTTCTGTTCTGCAGAAAACCCATCACTGCACATTGCCAATCAGCACATTATATTTGCATCAGCATACCTATGCCTATGTGTGTCCTGCCTGCAGGTGCTTGTCCAAGTGGTGTGAGCATGTGCTCGTGGTCCACACCCATGAGTCAGTGTCTCTGCGTGTGTGCAGTGAGGGATCAGGTCCTCCGTGGAGGAAGAAGTGGTGTTCACAAGCTGTGCTGCCTCTTCGTGCTGTCACCATCTGTGCTGGCTCTTTGCCTAAAGCTGGTTGACTTTGAACATCACCCTGAAAATGGATAGGTGTTAAAAACTAAGAGGTTGTGACCTTAAGTGGTTAGCAATGACACAGCATGATAAGTTTTTAGCTCTTGAAGGATAAAGTATAAGGCTTGGAAGGTAACGGATAAATAATGACACTATGAGGTAAGGAGAGAAAAAGGCAGTGAAAATGCTCTCCTGGTGATTATAGGTATGTTCTCCAAGTGATTACAGAGAGAGTAAAATTATTCATCAAAGAATTTTATAAAGATGCATTAGGTTCCAAAAGCTATTTTGGCTCTTCCGGTCTGATGAACTAGATAATTAAAAGTTTACTCCGACTGTGTCATTCGGGTCTGCTAATTATTTACCAATTTCTGCTTGACAGCATAGTGCTGTATATTAGACCTAATTTACATTATCTTGCTGTATATTTCAGAAGTAGAAATGAGCAAGCAGCATATGCTGATATTTTCCTTTTGTTACAGTTACAAAGGAAGGAAATATTCTATTATCACTCTGCCATCACCAGTTTTAGGAAGCATACGGTATTTAATATTTTTATCTACATATACAAACATTCCCTGATACTACAAACATCCCAGTGCTGAGTATTTTCCTTATTTTGAAATCAGGGAAACAGAAGAAAAAGAGCTAGTCTTTTCTTAAAAATTAAAGTTCTAAGTCTGCTGTCTTTGTAGAGTGGCTATCAACCCTTTTAATCCTCCAGAGTTAAGTTTTCAAAAGTCATATACCCATTTTTCCTCAAAAGTAACCATATATTACCTGTGCTTTTTTTCTGCACTGTAAGAATGTATTCTTTTCATTAACTGTGATAGATCTGCTCTTTTCACCCTTACTTCTCATTTTATTGATTAGGCAAACAAATTCCGTCTGGCTCTTTCATCTGCTTCTTTGCTCAGTTCTTGCATGTGGTCACCACTTACGCTTCTATGCTTATGCTGGCTGTTTTCTCATCCTCTCGTGTCCTAAATGCTGTGGAAATTATGAATATTCTGGGGCAAAGATTTTAGTTGCCTGTTGCTCCAGTGTGCAGGGAACATATTCAACTAAAATATTTGAGTATTATTTCTAGAGGACACCATAATACATCTTATGGCAACCATTAGTAAAGATCATCTGAAACCACTCCTACAAAGTTAGCGTTACAGCCATTATTCAAATTCAGTCAAAAACATCAGCTAATGTTATTCCTTAATGATTCAGTCATGCTGGGCATTGTTCCTTTTCAGCAGAATTCTTCTTTAAAATGGCATGCCTAAAATAGATGCAATAATTCATGAAAAGATAAATTGAGGGTATTTTGTACTGAGATAGTAGGGCTGTGAAATTAGAGATTTGGATTGGAAAGCCCCTTTGTTTCACCGTGTATTCTAATTCAGCACTGTTACTAAATAATTATCTTTGGCTGTTCTCACTTGAATATTCTATTTCCCATAGTAAAGATTTTATGTTATGCCCAGAGCACCATGTTAAATTGACTCTTCTCACTGGGTTGGGCTTTTATATAGGTTTTGTCAAATGCAGTAACATAAAATACTAAAATAAAAATTAGCAATAAATACTAGAAGGCAAGAAATTGCAAGGAATATCTGTGAGAGCGCTATCAGAAAAGAAGTCAGAGCATAAAAGGCAAAAAAGCAAAGCATAATATTAGAGCCAGGAGTCAATAATATAATGATCATGATGGAATAAAAAAAGTAATAGATTTCATAATCTTACTAATAGTGCATTAGAAAAGAGGCTTTTATCAGATAGTAATGTTTATGTCCATTTTGATAAAGTATTTATTGATTTTCTGCAAGGCAGTGGTTGATTAGAAAGGTACAATTAGCACTAGGTAAAAATGACAGAGAGAAATGTTCCTTGATAACTTCATAATCCAAATGTGTCCATATGTGGACAAAAAGAATCCTAGCATTTTGAAAGGAAAAGCAGGGAAACACTTTAAAATTATACTCAGTGAATTCTTGAAGGCAGGAAATTCATATTAGTTAATTTGAGAAAATAAATGCAGAACCATGCAAAGGGAATACAACCCACAGGGAATCAAGAAGTCATTGTTTAGTAATCCTGATGCTTTATGCAGTAAATTCAAGTGTATAGTATTTACATAATCCTCACATGAGAAGAAGGCCTGCTGTATTTGACAAACAGCCACGATGTGATGAAAGAGAATATGCCAAGCATATTTCTGCTTTCTGTAGTGCTACTCCCTCATATTTGCTTTAGATTTTGGGAAAAGGGGATTTTATTAAGCTTTCAATACCACCTCTCACTAATGGTTGATTTCTGCTATAAAATAATGGAGGCCTCCCAGGCTTGGTACATGAGAAGTCAGAATAAGCTCATTATCTAATCAAGGAGAGGAGTCTCCTGACTCACTTGGTGGTGTTATATAGCTGTGTGCACACTATAGGTGGTCTGCCTATTAAATCCTAACCCCCAGAGCAGTTTGTTAGACAAAATGGTAAACCAAAATGAGATTTAGCAATTTCAAAACTCTTTTTGGCGCATAAATCACAAAGAAACAGGAGAATATGGTATTTCACAGTGATTGCTCTCACTGGAGACATTTTTAATAGTCATTGCTCTGTTAATATATTACTAAGTTAATGGAAATATTAATAGAATAATGAAAAAAATTATAGTAGCAGAAAAATGGTTAAAGAAGTTCTCATCCATCAACTATCTGAATAGCAAATTAAATTAGAGCAATTCACAGTAAACTGATTAGAAAACAGTGAGAATGAAGTTCAGTAAAATAATTCAACCTAGATCAAAACAAGATAAATTTTCCAGAATGCTGATTTCAGATTCCATTTTTCTGCAGGCAATTTCTTGAAAATAACTGCAGCTACCTCTTTAAAATCTTTTCTTTAATCAATATTTTTTACAGCAGTTGAGATTAGGTTGTTCATTGTAGTGACAACAATGTCGATGAACTTATTTGGCTTTAATGATTTGATTCTGGCAGCAGCTACTAATTCTGCTTACCACGATACGTAAGGATTTTGTACAAAGGGTAAAGATAGAAGAGGCTCCTGGGACGGCTGACAGGGTGGATTAGTGCTGCTGAGCCCTGCAGGAAAAGGTCACCACTGCAGTTCACAAAGGAGGGTTGTCACTGGGGGAGGTGAAGTCACAACCAGCCTACAAAGAGGGCTTTGGGTTTGGGTAAATTAGTCATTGGCAGGAATAAGTAGGATTTGGTTGTTCTCTCCTGCTTATCTTTGCTTTTGCCTATCAACACTGCTTCTAATCTTCACTGCCAGGCAGCCATCATGTCAGTGGGTCTGTTAGCTGTTCTTCCTTCTCTCTCCTCCCAATATTATTTGTTTGTGCCGTTTCCAAATAGAACATATTGAGCCAGCACAGCACTGCTGGGTGAGCAAGGGGAAATAAAAGACCTTTTTCTACTGGCAGAGGTTTTTAAGCTTATGGAAAGTTCCTCTTGGGTTATAATTTATTTTTGAAGTTGCATACAATATTCTGCACTCATCTATGTCTCACTGAGAGTTCATGCTCAATCCTAATAATGTCTGTGTCCCACTTTCAATAAGGGAGTAACTGAAAATCTCATCACTTAGGACTTTACATGATTAGTTGTTGGGATGTAGGTTCTGGACAGATTCATAGGACTGTGTAGCATGTCGTGGCCTTAGGAGACAATTTCTCAGTTGCACAAGGTAATCTTGGCTATGAAATATGGCTTGCTAGGAAAACGATGGCTCAGCTGTTCACCCTGAAATGTCACACCATTTCAAAGGCTTATCTTTCACAGTGCTGCATGTTGTGAACTTACTAGGCTGTACATTGAAGCCTACATACCCAGTAAGAATATTATACGTATAATATATAATATACGGCAGTGCATGAAAAAGTGGCAGTTTGCAAAATGATGCCTGAATTATAAGAAATAAGAAGTGATTGCCAGCTTTTGATTTGCCTTTAATGGTACCAAGCTGCAGTGAGATGAAGGCTGCTATCTGAGTTTGGTGAACTGATGGTCTGATCTCACTTAAGTGGACTAATTTTTTTAAATACTGGATTTCTCCATCTGAGAGGTGGAGAATTTTTTTCTTATACCAGCTCCATTATATGCTCTCCCATCAGTCATTCAGAATGTTCAGATTTTGGGGGTTTTTACTGACCCTGTATACTCTAGTTGTGCTGCAGTATGTTGCAATGTAACAGTAAACTTCCTTATTTTTTGGTGGAGCAATTTCAAATCATAGGAGATGTTCCTTCCCAGCCCCAAAAAGTAAACTTCAGTGGGGAGAATAACCTCTTAAAAGACGTGTCATAAACTTCCACTGATTTTAATGAGATTACAGAGAAAAGATGTGGTCTTGAAAATGCAGTTTAGTGCTTCTGTTTGTCAGTTGTCACCCAGCAAGAAGCACATAGGACACATCAAAAAGGCAGAGGAAACCAAATGGCTAGTTTGAAGAGCTTTAAGCCAGTGAATTTAGTTTTGGAACATGAATATTCATCAGATCTTATTCCCTAAAATAATCATCAAACACAACCTTTCTTTGGGAAAGCTGTCAAGATTGACATACCATGCATTCAGAACCTGACTCAGAAATCATTAACTTTCAAATGGAAGGATCTTTTCAAGCAGCATTAAACAGGGCATTTTAGCATTTCTCATTAAATTTACTTGAGTATTTGTGAAGTTCATTGATTCCAGAGAAATAAAAAGCATCCATGTATGAAAGACGAACACTCAGTACTCAGGAGTAAACCAACTCCTCCCCCTTTCAAACTTTAGAAGTAAAAAGAGGCTAAGAAATTAATTCAGATAATTTAAAGTGGCAAATTAATCTGTCTCCTATTTGGGAGCAATAGATAGAAACAAAGAAGTAATAGGAGACCTTTCTGCTTTCCCTGCCCAAATGCATTATTTACCATAATTTTTGGCAGATTGTCTGCCAACAGACTGAAGGGTGTGCAATAGCTGGGGAAATCAGGCCATTTGGTGGTGTCCTTAAATGCTTAAGTGCCACAGTTTTAGATGTGTGTGGTTGAGAATGATCCAACCTAGACTTTTTGATTGCTACCTAAATCCTATGTCTCATAAAGAAAAATGATGATACATAATATCAAGAAACTTGTATTTTGAATCACTTAGAAGTAAGTGCTGAAAATCCTCTACATTACAGTTTTAATAACAAAGGCAATCTCTGTTCTCTAAGGAAAGTCTTAGGAAAATGCCAATCCTAGGGGAAAAATATTTAGGGATCATTTATACCTTAGAACATAAAGGGCTTTTATTTTTACTCTAATATTTAAAATGTATATTTGCATTATCCTCATGAATATAAAATTCTTTCAAAAAGGTTTGGTAGGATCAAATTTATTTGTGCTCTGCTTTATGAAATATATTTCAATGTTTTCAGTGGGTATTTTTAAAAATTTGTCAAATTGGTTTATGTGTCAGTTTGTTTCATTTCTGCCCCAAGAGATTTCCGCTTTTGTGAGTGTCTCAAGTAAGGGATTTTAAAAGAAATTACTTTCAGCGATTGAACTATAAATAAAATAGTGAAAATTTCCTTCAGACAAACTCTGGTAAAAGTTTTTATACCATAAAAAACAAGCAAACAAAAAGCCAAAAATTTGTTAGAAAAATGTAAAGTGAAGAATTTGGTAAGACAAAAGGCAAATAAACAGAGAATGAAGTATCAGTAGATGTCAGAATTGGTTTTGCTAACAAATAAATATCTTGACTTCTACTGACAGACTATTTTGATATGGAAAAGAATAAATATAATGAGATGGACTCACATGCTGCACAATCAACAGGAGAGCCCTTAATAGCTTGTTTATTTTCCAAGGATGCATGCTCCAGCATTCCCAAGTGTAAGCCATCACATTTGACGGATTTGAGAATGACCAGAGGCCTGAACTAGCAGCTTGCCATGTTCAACTCTGCCAAATGCTTTTAATAGCAGAGTAACAGCAAAAAAAAGTGGAGTCTGAGTGCCTTGTCAATCTTGGGATTTACTGTGTTGCAGACAGGCAATGCCTGACTCATACCCATATTTTAATAAGAGGAGAAAGGAGTAAATTAACAAATTTTCAGAGAAAAACTTGAATAAGTTAATGAAAATTCAGTGGAGTCTTCGTGTTTGTCACAAGAAGTAATCCTGTGATGTTTTCTGTAATTATCTGTAACAACCAGATTCTGTTTGCTTTATGTGGGAGCACCTGCCAAGAGCTGGACAGGTCTGTTTGCAGGTGACTGGAGCTGGCTTCCAGCTTGAACTTTGATTTGGCACTCTCGTTTTTACTCGTCACCAGCATTAATTACAGTGGCATTTTGGCTTGATGCCTAGATTTCTGTAGAATGAATCTGAGGCCGAAAGCAAGTGTGTGCTTAAGCCAGTGCATGTATCAGGTGCCTCAGCAGGGAAAGAGAAGTAAGACCAAGGGAGGGGCAGGCCACACGCAGAGCTTCGCTGTCAAGCACAGGGTACCCTATAGCCACTGGGCTTTTGAACAGTGTGCATATATCATCTCTAACATCCAGTTTTCATATTGTTACTAAAAATGAATCTTTAACCCATTGAACTAGCATACTTAAAACAATCATCTGTATTTAAGTGTCTAGCAATCAGAACATGAGAATGGTATTACTTGAATAAGACATGAATTTCACTCTTAGATGCAATGGCAGTGTTAAGAGGTGCCAATTGAAAATCAGAGATTTTAATGGAGGATAAGAGAGCAACCATCTTTATTAAGGCAGTGAGTTAGCAAAAAGTGAAGGTCAGAGGTCCTCTGACTGTTTTCTCTGGTGTTGTCCTCCTTTGGATAAATCCACAAAAAATAGCAAGGCAAGTGAAGAATAGCCTCTGTGATACTGCTGCCCCTTTGCAGCAACTGAAGCAGTGTAGTGAAGAGAAGGGGGTTGTGTTTTTTGCAGAATTTTCTTCCACTCTACTGCAAAAGAAAATTGTAGTCATCATTCATTTTTCTAGAAATTTAATACTGAAATAAATGTTGCTTCTCTCAGAGTTGGTCCTATCTGTTCCATTTTAGCACAATAGTCCTATTAGTTACCCAGTATAAGATAGGTACGCCGTTACTCAAACTTTAGTTCTTCAAAACCCTTTTAGGATGTTTTGTGTTTCATATTTATGCCAGTAATTCTGTATCTTTCCTGGAAAATGTAATTTTGGGGGGATTACATATGGAATGGGAACTTCTTATAAGGAAGAAAGCTAGATGTTGTAAGTATTGATTATTTGTAGAAGAGCTATCATATCAGTAGTAGTACATACTGTATTATGTGCTGGGAATTTTAAAAGGTAAGTTTACAATAGAGTTTTTAGCCAGCCATAACCTGTTCTCACTACTCCGATATACTCTGCCCTTTAATTTCCGCTGCTTCTGATAATTTTATGTGGTCTGTCAGAGAGCAAAAATTATCTGAATTTTAGGTTAAATGGGAGAGAACAGGGCAATTTCAGCTGAAAAGTAAGTAAACAAAGTACTTGACTGATGTAAAGACAACTTACTTTCTCTGCTGGAAATGCATGGGAAGGTTTTTGCTGCAGGGCCTGTGCTGCTGTCTGTAGTGCCCTTTGTCTGGCTGTATGTGTCTAGGGTAGAGACGATGCAGCAATTCAGTTCTCCAAACTCCCCTCCCTGCTAATGTCTAGAGCTCTGACCTTTGTAGGTGACATTCACCCTTTTTTTCATGCAGGATTTGAGCTTGGTGTCCCTCTCTTCTGCAATTCATCATACTTCCACAATCTCTTGCTGTCTGGTCTTTTGTTGCCTTTCTTGCATCCTAATTATTTCTGGAACATTGCAGATGAGAATTTTAATTATCAGTTCTCCTAGCAGGTGATAAAGAGGATTCTAGTCCTTTCTGTTCTCTTTCCAGCAGGACTACAGGTTTCATGCCTATCCTTTCTGGTTTGGTTTTTGGTTTTTTTTTGGTTTCTTTTGTTTTGTTTTTCATGTAGAAAAACTGAACTGAAAGAACAGTGAGCATGCATTCTTTCTTTTTCTTTTCTCTATAATTTTAGATCCACTTCCCCACTTTCACAGCCTGCCTGGGGTTGGGGTCTTTTGGGTGGTGATAATAAATACTGAACTTACTCTTTATATTACTAGAATTAATTAAATATTCACACAGCTGCAAGGATAGCTTGTACTTAAAATGTGTCTTGCTTACAAGCCCAATGGAGTCATCATCATTTTGGAGGACATTTAGACTGGCTCTGAGATGAGGCGTCCGATGCAGCAAAGTGAGCTGCCTGGAGACATCCTGCCCCTGGTGCCCAGCAGGATGCAGTGGGACTGACAGAGCACATACACCTTGACAGACAGTAAAGATCTATCAAGTGCCAAAATCTCCTCCCCTACGGTCTCTGTCTGCTGCTACCATCCTCAAGCACATGTGCACGGCCGTGGAGGGCTGGGGAGGACCAACCAGAGGACTTTTGTCTCTGTTATTCACAACTTCTTTGGTCCTATCACAAAATTCTTTTTCTGCCCCTTGGTGTTGACCTCAGTGTACTTCCCAATCTTCCAGATTCCATTAAAAACAGCCAGAACGGAATTCCTTAAACATTTGATAGATTTTGATATGTTAGGGGATTAAATCCACTCAGACAGTTATTTATGTGTCTACAGGGAGATCAGGCATTATTTTTCTGCTGCTGAAAATGTTTACAGGCAGAATTGTGTCCTCTTTTTAAAACCTGCCGTTCACACCACCCCTACAAGCTGTGTCAAAAGCATCTTGAATCCATGGGCACCACTATTCTCTATCAGAAGATCTGGCAATAATAGTAATTTCAGTACTTTCATCCCCGGGAAGGGGAGACCTCATGGTGAGATACATTAGTGCAGCCACCTTTTCAGCTGACAGGGGTTCTTGTAATGTGGTGTTTCTCTGAAATATGAACTAAAAATAGCCAAGGTAATTATTCTATTATCCAGAAGAAGGACTGCAACTTTCTGAAGGGTTTGGGTTCTTCATTTTTTGAAGAAAATTGTTTACAAAACAGAAGGTAGCAACGCCTCCGAGAAGTATCTGTCACTGCACTAGGAAGAATGCCAAAATGTTTAGTGTGTATAAAAGTTAGTGTTTTTTGGTTGTGTATCTTTAGAGATTTGATCAAAATATGTAATTTCGTTTTAAAGGAATTTTTCATATTTTGGCTCTGGTTTTACATTCAGTTTTGAGGGTTTGGTTTTTCTTTTTTTTTTGGTTTGTTAAGTTATATTTGAAAATTTTGGGTACCATTTTGTGTTATCCTTTATTATTTTATTATATATACATTATTTCATGTGTCTAGTATATGTTATAATATTTCATTGAAGATGCTTAAATTTACGGAAAGGTAGTTTTATTCAATGTTAAATCATTTCCACAATGATTTGAAATATCAGATGAAGTACATTGAACCATCTGAAAGCTAAGATACAAAAAGAACATTTGTAGTGTTCCATTACACCTGTTTTCTCAGTGCAAGAAAATTATTTCTGATTGCAGTATGACTAAGTATAGATTGACTGTAATTTAAAAATTAATTCCTAAACTATTCTGTTTTTTGAGAAAATAATTATTTTTTTAAATTTTACAAGATGTTTGATTTTCTATTAAAAAATAGTGTACTGTCATCTATATTTTATTTGAAAATTTCCACCTATTTTTATATCCCCACAGCTCCATGATGGTTTACTCTTTCATAGTCCAGAAACCTAAGCAGTTTATCTGGCCTATAACTTACTCCCAAATCCCTGCCTTCTCCAGACTCTTAAAAATTGGATAAGGATTAGGTTGAAACCTCAAGTAACAGTTCCTTAAGTGAGCTCCTACCCTCATTGGCGAGATAATAAGCACATGGCAGAGGGACTTTTTAAGAGATTATGAGAGCAAGGATTGGGTACCACTGGCATATGGAATAAAGAAAGATGTTTGAAAATGTCTGATGATAGAATAAATGACAGCTGTGATCTCTGAGCACCATTAAATTACTATCACTGTCAGTGACTGCTGTTAACAACCATGTGAAAAGCAGTCATGTAACATAAGGTACAAATTATTAGCATTTATATTTGCTGCAAAAACCTGGCACAAGTCAGTATTAAAGATAACATTAAACCCTTCAAACACAATTTATCTTAAAATAAGCAGTGTCAATAACATAAATTCCAAGATAGCCCTTTAATGCAGAGTAAAAAAAATCTTGAACATTTGAGATACTGAAAAACTATAAAATATCAAATAAGTGCTTGGATGGCTAAACCTTTGTAAATAAGTCAGGTTCTGAAACCTGTGTTTTCTAAACTCAGCACCCTGACCATTGTGGGCGAAAAGGCTAGAGGGTCTTGAAAATCTTCAAATCTCAAACCTGAATAAAAATGTTCCGTGAACCTATTTATTAAGAAGAGACTGAAGATACACCTGAACTGAATGAGCTTTTGGTTTTGCTGATTTATAAGCAGTCTGATTTTATGTATAGAATCATGAGGGTCTGATACATTTCATTCATATTGCACATTCCCTCTCAGGAATACATCTGCTTTGCTTCTGTCTTCATGTGACTGTGTAGTCACTTGAGAGTTAAGAAATATAATTTTTTGACCTTTATGTTTTTTGCAAATTTTTGTCAAAATCAGTCAGTAGTTTTGTCCAGGCAGCAGTGATGAGCAAGAAACTGAAGGCCAGATGCACAGGGAGTGTGACCACGGAAGCCTTTAGTCCGTACTGATGCTGAAAATCAGGTCATGCAGATGCAGGTTTCTGCTAAAGCTGTAACCTGTGTCATTACTCAGCAAAATTTGGGAAAGAAGCAAGAGATATGAGATACAATCCTGGCAAACAAAACCAAGAAAAGAAGAACCCTTTTGTTCTGCTTAACTTGCCCTTAACCTTTGCCAGACAGGTTGTTGTCATGATGCTGACTGCAAGCAAGTAATCCTGCTGGGCTTCAGGAAATAGGCTTACCTTGTTATCTGAAAATATTTGGGTGGATCAAGCTCTCAAAGAAGTTCAAGGGAGAAGATTTTACTAAGTTCTTTAGGCCTCGAATTAGCACCTTTTCCCATAGTCACAACTTAATGCTAAACTGAACAAACCAGCACCTCCTCTTGAGACTTGCAGGGAGAAAATACTTTGCACGAGGCAGTGTGTGAGGAAGCCCATTGTCCCCCCAGACTGAACTCACTTTGCACTTTCAGAGGCACTGTTTTTCCAACAGTTCTCATGTGTTCAGGGATGCATCCTGCAGCTGGAATGCTCTACTTGGATGGCGGTGCAAGGCTGCCAAATCTGGGACCAGGATATGGTAAGAAGGTTATTAGGGGGTGCTGCAATAAGGTGACAGGGATAGGAGGGGTCCAACTCTGTGTTGTTGCTGCCTACACTTGTAAAGGATGATTTTAAAAATCCCAGTGAAATTACAAATTTAATATAAAAATTTTGGTTTAGTCTCTGTCTGCCACATCTTCCTATTCTAAGGCAAAGACAGTGGGGGGTAACAGATACTCATCACAAGCCAAAACCACTCCAAATTTTGCTGTACTGCAGCAGCAAAGCTGTATAAAACTGCTGGGTTTAAGACTTAGCTACATCATGGAGAATTATAGGATGAGTATCATGACCAGAATGAAGACAGATTTACTTGTCATTCTGCTAACATAGTTATGTACACTGTTTATTTCAGACTGAGTTTAATCAGGTGCAAACAGGAAAAATAAATCCCTGCTTCTGCTCATAAGCAAAAACAAGACAGGTAGTTCTAGGAACAAAGATGCTTAAGTGTGTGAGACTGTACACAGCAGAGGAGATTACCAGTAAATCAGGACTTTGACATTGGGCAAATAATTACTGGGAATAGTTCTCCTCTGAACAATTATCAGGAGGGTCTGTTTGGTTTCTTAATATGCTGTAGAGACAAGGTTGAGTAAAGAGGTTTGATATTTCAGTGCCTTCCTCCCATCTGAAGCAGCTGACTGACAGTTTGCAAAGGTGAATGGCAAATTCTGCTTATCTCATGGCTGGTTTAATTGGCTGGTTTTGGTATGATTTTTCTTTGACTATAAATGCAGATACCATGAGGTACTTTGTGTTGGGGCATTTAATTTACATTTTCAATTTTGCGGATGGGAATTTGCCGCATACAAAGTGAAGAATGCAATTTTTACTTCATAAAGTGATGAGGTAACAAGAAGTAATAGGGGTTTATATTGCTTTTCAACTTCTGAAGAACTGTATGGGCAGTTTGTATTTTGTTTATTTATGCTCATTCAACTAATTTTAATTAACTTGTCTGAATCTGCATTTGAAAAATGTAAACATCTCTTGCATCCAGTGTGCAGATAACAAGCAGCAGTGGGAGGATGATTCCATCAAATTATTTTCTCCCTTTGTTTGTTATGATATTGTCAACAGCTCTTGATGAAATTACTTTCTCACATCTTGCTTCAGCTCATACATTACTATTTTGCAAAGATTGCTAAAAATATAATTAAAAATGGGTGCTGCTTATGTGCCTCATGTCAAAAAAATAAAACAACGCTGTACATTCCAGAAATAAAATATCTTCCTAGATGGATATATATTGTTTTATTCACTTCCCTAAATTTCATTTTACAAAATTCCTTCTTATGATTGTTTATACATTCTGTTAGGAATTTAGAGCTAGGTAATGGCTTTCTGCTGTCCCTATCATGTCAGATTAAGTATTGTATTCAGAAATAAGTGGAAACCAGAAGGGGTTCTGGCAAAGACTTATTCAGATCCTGTGGTGTGGATATGCAGGTTTTGCAAGGTATGTATAATTATCTTAAGGAATGTAAATCTTCCACTAGTTCATTTTTTCCCCCCACTGGGTCTAAAACCAAATTATTTCTTAAGGCACTTATGAAATGCTTGGAAGAATATGGAAATTAACTGACCTTGCAAAAATGCATTTTTCTTTAATTGTTCTCTTGGGCTAGATGTATTTCCTGTAGCAGGATATAATTTTCTAATTGGATTTTCTTATAAAATAAATTTCTAACCTGAAACCAAAATAGCCTTGCAAATTGATACTGCATTAAAACAGATGCATAAATGCATTCCTATTATTTTTAACTCTAAAAAGTTTTCCTTCAAATATGCTGAGTGCAAGCATTTTGAAATGTATATGGGATGATTTTCTACCTTAAAGACCTCAAAGTAATTTAGGATTAAGGCTTCAGCAGTCGCCTTGTTTCGGTATGACAGGTGATGCATTGCACTTGCTGAGGAAAAAGCGGTGAAGTATGATCCCATCTGGCTATATTTTCATTTAGCTATGAGCACAGAATAGCTATAGGGAAATTTATGGTTCCTGCAAGTTTTTAGTTTGATTCAGGGCCTCGGTTTTGGCTCTCGCGGTCTGTGGAATGAAGGAAAGTATTGATCTTACAAACTCTGTGCCCTCTTGAATTTGTCTGTGAAGGGTCAGGGTAGCTGTTCCATGAATAATGAGCAGCTGAGATCACAGTAGAAGATTTAAAAAGGATTAATTCATGTTGAATTGAACTTTGAAGGAGAAATTTTGCCAGCTGATATATTGGCACGTTAGTGAGGAGCTGCTTTAAGTAAAACTGTCCAATTATTTTCTTATCTCTTCCTCTTAATGAACTAAGATGACATTTCTGTTCTCAAAAGTCAATTATGGAAGTAGCTATAAAATCTTTATATTCAGCTGTATCCTGCCTTACTCTCCTGAAACATGACCTGAAATACGGATGTCAGAGAAGAGTTCATGGCAGCAGCCCAGAATGCATGCTAATATTTGCTTCACTGGCTTGTTGTAGAGAAGTAATGACCACCTGCATGAAGTGTGTTGTGGAGGCTGATTTTTACATTTTGTTCCCTATTTTATGGATTTTATGTGTGTAGAAGTAGCTTAAACCATGTCTTCCACTTGCAGGGCTTAATTTGTGTGAGTAAAGTAAAAGTGTACTAAGTTCAAACTTTCTAATGTGGGCATATAGTTTGTCTTTTACTTTGCTGTTATCTTTCCAGTCTTTCCTGCTTACCTTTTGGATGTACCTGCCTTTGTCTGTTGACTACCTAGGGGATTAAATACAGCTTTTATCTCCTAACTCACATTTAATGTAGATGCCTCGCACTGACACCAAATGTCTTACCTGTCTACCCCAGGTAGCTGTTCACCTCACAGGCACCTAAATCTAGGGATTTTGTATTTTTAGAACTCCATAGTTTAAATAGGTATCCAGTGTAACTGAGGATGTCCAAGTCCTATCCACTGCAGTAGACTACTGTACTAGCGTCTTATTTGGCAAACATGGAAGTATGCTATACTAATCAAAGAAATTCTTGGTGTTTCTCATACATCTGCTGTTTCTAAGAAAAATTGTGTAGTGACATCCAGTGGCTCTAAGAAAGGGACAGGGAGACCTGCATCCTCTATGGATTCATTGACATAAAACAATGAGCTGTGTGCAGGCAAAAAAGAAGGGGTAACACCTTACTGCTCACTATTGATCTGCTCTTAGTATGGATTTGTAGATCCTCAAACATTCAGAAGTCAAGTTTTGGTTTAGCTCTGAATGTTACTCTTGTGTCATGATCTCAGTTTTCTTGCTTGTCCTCTAAGACCATTCCCCCCAGCAGGAGAAATACACCTGGGCACCACCCTGCATGTAGCTGCCGTGGTAATGTGGGATTTAGAAGTGTTTAAAAGGGCTTCACAGTTTGAAAGACCAAAGTTACTACAAAAATCAAGTAAAGGTTGTTTTGCTAAATGTGTTCAGATTCCTTGAATCACAAACCCATACAAAAGTCTCTGGGAGTATGTGAGCTCCATTGGCATTAGCAAGAAAGTGACTAAGGGTTTCTCATTCCAAATCAAGTATGTGTGTCTAGTGCTGTGGTCTAGAGCTCTTCATGTGCAGTACAAAACATGTGACAAATACAGTGCTACTTTTCATTCAGCTACAGAGAGAACAGTTATTCTGATTAAATGAATTCTTTAAGAGGAAAGATTTTGGTTTTGTTTTCTAGAGCTGTATGTTTGAAAGCTGTAGCTCCTGCTTCTGCTTACAGAAATGGGTAATGAACCAAAGAAAACAATGCCAGCAACTTGTCAAATTGTGCAAGGACTGAGTACATTGAAGGAACCATAATTTTCTGGCATTCATGATAGCACATTGATTGGGGTCTTGCTGTGTCTGATGATCTTCTTGTAAAAAGCTTCTTTATTTGCATACTGAGGCACTTTGGCTGGAGGTGGTCTCAGAAATTAATGAAGTATGCCAATATTCAAACAAATTCCAGGCACTGACCCAGCTTAACAGTATGATGAACTTCAATAAGCTGGCAAGTTTAAGGGCTTGTGGGAAAATTCTGAAAGTAGAAACAGGAAGGGTGGGTGAAACAATGATCATGGCTAAGTGCTCTGTCATGTCTTGTCTGCAACTAGACTGCTTTGATTTCCTGAAACAAGTACTTTGAAAGGAGACTATATTAGGTGTCCATGGAACTAATACAGATTGTTGATACCACTTCCTTTCATCACATGCCTTCATAATTCATTGCTCTTCTAATCCGGTGCATTTTTACTTACAGGCATCATGCAAAAATCTATAAAAATGTGTTGCATATTATCTGCGGGTCCTCAGTATGTAGGCTACAGCCAAATTGCATCTTTGCCCTAAAGCTCTATTGCTTGCCTGCCTGATGCATGAAATAATGTCTTATTTTTTATAAAATATTCCTCATTTGGTTCATATACTTCAGTGTGTGAACTAAAAAAAACCCCCCAGATAGTTATGGAAAGCAAATGAAAAAGTTTCATGAGCACAGCTGAGTGCAATTTATCTTTCTATTTGAGGATACTTGTTGGGATAATCTTTTTGTTTGTAGTCTTTGTTCAGCTTTACGTACTGATGTTAAGCACCGTGTTTTGCCTTCAGACACCTTGCTATTTCCAGAACATTATGTGGTAGGGAGGTCAATGAGGGGATTATTATGAGGAGATCTTATCAGTGCTAGCACACACTAATGAAAGTGAGACAAAGAGTGATAGTGGAGACTAACCAACTGTGTAGATAGGAAGTTGTGGATTTCTCAGCTTTGTGGAGTATTTGATATGGTCAAGAAGCTGAAATGTGTGCAATATTCATAGCCACCTTTGCCAATTATTGACAATGTCTTGCATCAAAACAGGCAAGAATTGTTCAGATTTGAAAGGTGCAAGCTAGAATTAGGGGATGAGCTTTAGCTAGTGCAAAATTATCTCATTTTCATAACTAGTACATCAAAGGAAAACAGATCTAAGCAGAAAGCAGACTGGCGAAGTTACTGCTAAGAGTCTGAGCAAAGTCAGAGGGCATGAGGTATGTTTTTGGATGAAAGCTGTAACACAGCCATCATTTTAACCATTTGTGCGTGTATTTGTCTCCATTTTACAGATGTAAAACTGAGGTACAGCAATAGTAAGGCCAAAAAAGAGGTCCTGGATTTTGACATGCAATTCGAGTTGATAGTAACCTAAATTTTAAGGTATCCCTGAAGCAAAATGTAGGTTCAAAGTACATATTTCCATGCATTACATCTTTGCAAGTTGAATGTAAACCAGAAAAGTAAATTAGAAGCCCTTTATTAGTGTCCAATTTATTTTAAAATGTTGATTAAAGCAGTCACCTTGCAGATTTCAGGAAGTCTGGTACACCAGGGGCTTCAATCATGCTTCATAAAGTCCCTTTTGTTAGAGAACTTTCAACTTCTTTGAATGAAGACAGAAGGCATCTTTCCTTAATGCAAAATTCAGATTCATCCCTAAAGGAGACCTCTTACAAGTCTTAAATTAATTAAGCATTTCTAGAGAAAAAAAAAAAAAGTGATTGTGTTATCAAACACCATGGTGTAATATGCATTCACAATGAGAACACTGACTGCTGGGCTGTTTGCTTGTTCTGTGTTTGCTGATTTGAACCCAGACAAAGCAGAATGAGCTGGGCTACTGAAAATAAAAATCTATCAGGTACATGCAAGCAGTGATTTTGAAGACGCTTAAGAATTATCCATATTTAAGAAGATTTAAGGTGATTTCTCTTAGAAATAGCAAAATTCATATTCTTAATGAGAAGATTATGTCTTCTGAATATCAAGGTTCTTCTTGAGATCCTGTTGAGATCCAGGGGTTTGTCAAAGAAAAATTTCCAGAACTTGTCAAAACAATGCACTTTTCTCTTAGCTTCAGTCTCCCAGATAGATGAACACCATTTGCTGACATTTTCTTTTAAAGAAGTCAGCCTGAGTCTGACACCAAGAAAAACGAAGCAAATTCTGTCAACATTATAAGTAGTTAAAATGTGGTTTTTAACAGCTAAGTGGTGTAATGCATTAATGAGCAGCAGTGCTAACCTGACCTGTTATAGACTCTGTAGAATGTGTGAAAAAGAGAAAAGTAAATGAAAAATAAAAAATGAAAGACAAATTTCAGCCAGTATATTAAAATATAAATGAATATTGTTTTGATGAAGGGTAGGAGGAACAAGAACTAAAACTGGAGTTTGTTGTAGACTCCCACAAATGGGTTTTCAGTCTTGAAGTGATGCACAATAATTTTATCAGATATTTTTGTCATGAGTTTCTAGTTTAAAGGATACATTAATATGAATCATCAAGAATTTTTTTCCAAATTATAAACAAGGCATTTTCATTATCAAAAACATACATTCTTGTCTGACGGCAGCGCTACTATCTAGGTTTGGGGAAAGAGGTCTATAAAAGTAGAAACAGTAAATACTGAAATACAAAAATTTAGCTGCATGAACAAGTTAAAACAATTCTGGATAATACATTAAAATATGTAAAGACAACAGTCTTCATTGCCAAAAGGGTATGGTCTGTTCTTTTGGAGTTTTTGGTTTTTACCATGTCTCTTCAAAAGGCTGGTATAAAACATTGTGTCTAGTAGGCATCAGTTTCTGTAACAGTCCTTAGAATATGCCAGAAAGAAAGTGGGTTCCAATATTCCTGGTTTTTGTAGGCATACTGAATATTGTCAGACATGTTGGTGTATGAAAGTCCCCAAATTTATAAAACATCTCAAACACCTATCAGAAGAGGAAAAAAAATCCAGGCAAATACAGTGATGATTCTGAAGGGTCAGTAGTAGAGGTGTCAGAGCTATCTTCTATACAACTTACAAGATGGCCATGAGTGTTCCCCAAACCCACTAATAATCCACTGGTGAGTGAGGTGTGATGAGTGTGAAACACCACAGAGAAGCCATAAATCAAAACATGATCACAGTAATATTTGCCTGAAAACTTTGGCTATAGAGAACATCATTATTTTTTGTGAATCAGCTGAACTATTCCAGAATTTAGAAAATGTAAATTCTCTTACAGAGAAAAAAGGAGCACAAAATGAAGTATGAAAAATTAAAATAGAGTATAATAACAAAAGGACATGGGAAAAGAAGATGAAATTTTATCCCCAGGGTCTTAGGTAGACTCAGAAAACCGATGGTCAAATATTATTTGACATGAATGTCATACATTAAAAGCTGATGTTCCTTCTGGAAGTATCTAATATATATATTTTTGGATTTAGTTTATGATCATTTTTTTTCTCTTTTTTAAAGACCAGCTTTTCATCAGGCAATACTACCTTTCCTACAACTTAATCACATTTATATTATTTATGGTTTTATCCATTCTTAAGGTTCTCAGTCTTAACACTGTTCTAAAGGTATATTCCCATGTAGTACACAGTGTTTTATTAATGGCTTTTTATCATCAGTGAAATTATGCGTCACATTAGACAGTGAAAAACACAGAAGGCCTAAATGAGTAGTGCTTCAGAGATGGTTCTTAGATGAATGTGGACAGCCTATTATGTATGACATTATAATTTCATTATTAAATCATTAATGTGTTTATCATCTGGAAATGTAGCAAAAGACATATTTATTTGTATCATTGCACTCAGTGGTGTAAAGTGCAGCACTGTAATAAACTCTTGCCCTCTGAAATGTGTTTATCTTGTCACTGAGCTGGCTTGCTAATGTGATTTTCTACCTTTTGCAAAGAAAGGTAATGCTTGCTGCAGTTGCTATGATACAGGACTAGTGCACTGAACTTTATGGTGCATCAGCACACATTTTGTTCCATGCGGTTCCCTGTCACTGCTGCAGTCTCACAAAACTCCAAATGTAAAATAAGGATTCACTGATATTTTTCTTGTTTGCTCTGAATGACTAGTGCCAATAGTGCTGAGTTTTAATTTAACTAGGGGGTTGAATTACATGGGTTTTTTTTTCTAAAAATTGTCCATGAGGCTACAGCAAAACAAGGATAAAATGCACTCTCTTGTGTTTGGGACTTTATCTGTGGGTGTAAACACCTAGCTTTTTCTTGCTAGAAGTTATATATCTAAAAGAGGCTTGATCAACCCTCTCCTCTCTAAGAGAGAAAAAGACAAAAAGAGGCACCTTCAGTGGATAGTTTATCCCACAAGCCTGAGACATTTTAAGCCAGGATGTGTTACCTCCTGGAGGAGGCTGCTTTTAATACTGGTTAGAGAGGACACCTAGATAACTGAAATTAAATGAGATACCTAACTTTTATATCCCTAAAATTATAGGAGATGAATCCCATTGGAAGTGATAAGGTGAATTTTTTTTTCAAACTTTTGGCCTGTGAATAATCCAAAACCAGATGAACAGATGGAGATGTAGCAAAATACTGGAAGTATAATGCTGTATGTGGCAATGAAATAAAAGTCAAAATGTAATGCCATAGAGAAGCAATACTGTAGAGAAAAGTCTGAGAAATACAGCTCAACCTCCCTTTCATCCAAAAGCAAGTCTTTTGTGAGAGTTGGTAATGACATTCTGTAAGAGAAACCTCTCTCTCATTTTCATCCTTTGCCTCAATCTCCCAAAGCAAAACAGTTGACAGACTGGGTTTCTTCAGAGATCTATAATGTATTTTCTGTCAGCTCCAGTGACTGTATTCTCAGGGATTCCTATTTTGATGACATTGCACCAGCTAGACAGATACTGAAGACAAGAAAATAAAACTTTTGAAAATACTGGCTTCTTGCTGACAGTGAATTAGTCTGCAGAAAAGATACTCCTTTAACTTTTATGTAGCCTGGCAATTCATCAGGTCTTCTCTAAGATATTATTTTTTTTTTTTTTTGACTAGCAATATCAGGTAAGCTTAATGGATTTCCCTGCCGGTGTAATGAATGTGATTGCAATGAAGCATGAAACAAACTGTTTTAATGGCTTACACTTACATCTGATGGTAATTTTTTAAGGACACCTGCATCTTTCATTAATTGAACAAGCAACCACTTGACTGAAAGTGAATAATTAATTTAAAAGTCTGAAGAACAATATTCTTTGTACCTTAGGAAATATTACTGAAAAGTTTTTGGTAAATCACTTGAAAAATAAGTAATCACATCTATAGATTTTGAGTTGCTTTCTGCCTGTTGAGACACGGTATGTAAAGTAGATGTGCTCCTTTCTTTGCAGCTGGGATGACAGCAGCTCAGTTAGCAGTGGCCTCAGTGACACTCTTGACAACCTCAGCACAGATGATTTGAATACCACCTCATCTGTCAGCTCTTATTCCAACATAACAGCCTCTTCAAGGAAGAATACTCATGCCCAGGTGAGTAGCTTTGTTGCCATTTGTTGCAACACCCCCATGCAGGATAGAAAATGTTTGGTATCAATGCCTCTAAATGAATGTATTACGATGGATTTTGTGTTACAAAATCCTCTATTACACCTGAATGCAAGAAGCCACAGACTCCATTGACCCAGCCTTGGGCTGTGAGCTGACATTCCAATTTACCTGCTCCCAGGGCATTTGTCACTGCTGAAGGTGCTGGCTGGTGAGACCCAGCTCTGCCCACCCTGGGGGAGCAGCCCAGGTCCCAGGCTCTGCTGCACCCTAACACAAAACAAACGCAATATGATTGGATCTGAGACTGTGGATATCTACTCACTTCAGCTCATTTGGAGTATCTCTTGCAACAGATAACCCAATAAAAAATAATATATTTTTTGCTTTTTGTGAGCTGAAACACATTAGGGAAGAAATGTGCTATGCTGTGCTTTCAAATGGCAGAGATTGTCTTCTCCCCGCTTGGATCCAGGGATGAAAGTGTCAATGCAAGGTGACAATGCATAGTGTCAAAACAGAGTTCGTAATAGCATACAGCCAAAAACTATAAAGATCATGCATACATGTGTCTATGTCTGTGTATGTAAAGCTCTTGAGTTTCTTCCCAACTCCCCTCAAAATTGCAAGTAACAGAGAAGTCAATACAGAATCCTTGCAGGACTTGGTTCCCTCCAAAAAAGAAATAAAACCAAAAAAGTTTGTCTCAGTAGGAAAGTATTCTCTGCCATGTCATTTCCTGTTCACTAGTAGGGAACTTTGAGACTGAACACTCAGCACAGGGGAAGAGTGGCTGCCTCCAGTGATTTGATGTCAAGTATGCAGGACACAAGACTGACACTTCTGATTCCATTTAGACTCCTGCAGGCAGCCAGTGTCTGCAATTCAGTGGTCTGTTTTCTCAGTGTAGATTTCAGCAGACTCTGTGAGCAAGAGAAAAACACGTATTTTTTATTTTCCCCAGACAACAGGGAAATATAGTTACTTTTGGAATGAAAATTACTTTAATATCCAACAGGACAGATACCAGACAAATGCTGTATTCATGCAAAGGTAGTCACTCAAATGCCAACATTCTTCAGCTCTTACCATTGCCTTTCCCACTCCATCAGGGACTTCCATGGTTTTTAACTGGAGATCAGCCTCTTCCCTTTCACGTCAATAATGATGGCCAGCTAGTTCTGGCTTGCTTGTTTCACTGCATAGTCATCAGGACTGGGAAATCTCAGGCTGACTTTTTAACTCTGTGGGCTTTTTTTTCATTTGGATTCTCTCATGCTCTAGCTGCCCAATAATGAGCCTCTCTTTTATTTGCAAATTGTTCAGCGATAGACAGAGATGCAGTGCATGTTCAAATTTTGCTTTCATTCCAGAGTTTGTTTATATTATGAAGACTAGGAAAATACCTTTGTCAGGTATGGCTTTACCAGGCACATTAAGCAGAACTTGCTGTATTCCATGCTAGCTGGCAATCTCAGTCACAAGCTGAGATGAACAGAATACTCATTTTGACAGCTTTTTTTCGAGTCTTAGATACACTGCAACACAGAGATCCCTTTCTCAGTCTTTTTAAGTGATTGGTTATAGACTGAGGCCTGGCTATAGACTGAGACAGAAATTGCATATTTTGCTGTTGCTTTCTTATTACAAGAACTATAATGGTGAAGAGAGGCTTTTAGAAAGTATTGTACTACTCTCTTTTTATTTTAAATTAAGCAGTTTGCTTTAAAAATGTATGACTGTGTTTAGAGCCATTCATTTATGGTAAAATGTAAGCATGCTGTTACACATTACACATGTTGTAACAATAACTTCAATGAAAATTTGCTTTTGAATGACCCTGCAATATTTTTGTAGATATTTTTGCTTGGGCTTTCTTCCCATTAATCCTTACCCATAGTCTGTGCTAGCATGTCCAAAGCACATACGTCATTATGGAAATAATTACGTATTATTTTTAATAGCGAGCTTTTGCCTTTTGTACACCTCAGCTGACAAATATGTAAACAGTAACTGATTATTCTGTCGGTCATGTAATTGGTATTAATCCTCCTTACGGCAGCAGTGCTTAGGACACAGCCACAGAGGGGTCTCTGTGGTGAAGGAGCTGTGACAGCACAGGATAATAAATAGCCTGTCCCTCAATGAGATCCATTTTGCAGCCCCTCTTTGGCTGGTGATACCTGAGAGCAGCACCACATTTTTGCTGTTAAAGAGGGGCAGAGGCAAGCAGGAGTAGTGAGAGGGTGATATGCAAATAAGGCTTCAGACTGAGGTCAGGAGGCTGCAGAAAACACAGAAGGAAGGGTTACACCAAACAGCCTGTCAGCATAAAGAGCACCAGTCTTGTCAAACACAGAGGCTAGGGTCAGTCTCTGTTTCTGTTTAAGCCACTTTCACAGCTTCTACATTGTCTTGTTGGGCTGCTCCTTCAGCACTCCCTTATCAGCATGCCTCAGGGACAGCAGATACCGCAGCGGGGTTAGGTCCTCACTGGACCATCCTCCACATGGGTCTGAGTTTCAGAGGGAGCACAAGCCCAGCTGGTTGCCTTCACACCACAGATGAGTAGTGCTGGCATAAGCCTCTCTTCTGCTCTGTTATCTGATACAGCTAGAGAGAGTTTCTTGTTGGAAACAATTAATTTCTGTGGAGACAGACCAGTGGAAAAGCCGTCAGCTGTAGCATAAATATTTTTGGAGAAGATGCTATCCTTGCACGCTGGTGGCACAACATACTCTGTTCTGCTGGAAAAATATTCCTAATCCAGTCACTTGGGTAGGAAAGGAAGTCTTGGGTAGGTAGGAAGTCTTGGGTAGGAAAAGGTAAGAAGCCAGACTGAGGTAATTTTAGTAGCATATTCAGAAATTTGCTCATCCAAGCTTTCAGTAAACCTCTCAGCACAGTGATTCACTTCTGAAATTCACATTGAACTGAGGAACAGTAGAGTATTACCACTGATTATTAGAGTGAATTATGTTTCACTTTTTTATAGTTTATCTGTAAAGGAAAGTGATTAAATATTTTGCAAATAAAAGAGAGAGAAATGTCATCACCAAATGGCTATATTTTGTATGTTTTTAAACTTTTGGAATCAGGATGCTAATGTTCTAGAAGGAAAGTTTCTGTGGCCCTTGCTGCAAATAGACCAAATTCTCCTCCCCTACTATGATTTAAGAAATCAGCAAATAACAGAGGTGCTGGGACTGACCATTTCTCATGCGGATCTCTTGTAGCTGAAGACAGACTCAGAGAAGCGCTCAGTTACAGACAGTGAAACTTGGGGCAGCACTGAAGAGCTGAAGAAGCCAGAGGAAGACTTTGACAGCAGCGTAGACAGCAGTGGCAAGTGGAAAGGCCTTCCCTCAGGGCTGTCTGAAGAGTCAGAGAAGGGGGGGCAGAAGACATCTCTGTCTGTATCACAGACTGGATCTTGGAGGAGAGGCATGACTGCACAAGTAGGAACAACTCAGTCCAGGCACAAAGCAGGAACAAGTGCACTCAAGACCCCAGGTAGGAAACTTCTGCAGTTCAGATTACAGTGGTCTTAAAATAATTGATGGATGTTTTATATATGTATACATACTATATGCATATTGTTCTCTCTTCCCATAAATGACTGCAAGCTCAGATTTTAGTATTATATTAACTTTTTCATTTACGTAACTGTTAGTTTGCTGCATGCATAATAATAATTTATTAAGTACACATGGGTGCATCCACAACAAAAACTGTGATTGCATTTTGTTGTGCTATCATCTGTGTATGTCAACGTCTATTAATTCTTAGAAGTATTTTTGGACTCATCTGTGCCTTATCCTTATTCTCTAGAAAAACTTATCTTTGATAATTCAATGTATGCATAGAAATAGCCAAGTATTAGGAGATGAGTCAAAAGGATTTAATGTTCAAGGGAGGGGACTCCAAATGATATTTTTAGTTATTTCTGAACTAAAGCTGAATCATCACATTCCACATACTACGCGTGTTCTGCAGACCACTGTTAAGTGATTGAAAATTGTAAAACAAAAGTCTTTTTACACACTTTCAGTGCTAAATGCCCTCCTACCTAATTTTGGAAGGCCTCTCAGAAGTAGTAATGTACTTCTGCAATGTAGTTTTGAAGCAGATAATTCTTGATACCATCTAATCCTAATCCATCATTTTACTGAGGACATGTGTATTCCCAGTAGAACATTTTCTGGAGCTTTTTCATGTCCTGACAAAACGATGCATGCTTCCACCCCTAGTGGTAAAGGCAACTGACAAAGATCTCCTTAGTATAAATCCCCACCCTTTGTGAAACCCTTTTGTTTCTTTGCAATTTGGAACTGCCAAACATTGCTCAGTCTCTGGTCTGTGAGATCCCTGAGGAGCACTGCATGGTGATCATAAGGATACAGAAACTATACCCCTCTACTAACAATTAAAAATGGAGATACTAAAAAGTTTGCTGTACACCAAGCTAATCTTTCCAGATCTGTTTTGCTCAAGGTGATCAGGCAGCCACTGTGCAGCACAGAATTGAGGCCCTAACTACTATGTTTGCTGGGTCGGAGTCTGATCTGTGTCATGGCATGTGTATCTGTTGTGTAGCATAAAATGTGTGCTGAATAAAAACATGAGTGGAGTTAGTTCTGCTTTGCAGGTGTTACTCTTTATTACATTTTAGTTTCTTAAGAGAAACTAAATCATCCACCTCCACAGCTTCCATAATTACTTCAAGAGTAAATTAAAAACTTTGGTATGTTTCAGGAGTTATACAACAGATGCTTAGAGAGAAATTAGAATTGAAATGGTAGTTTTTATCTATTTGCAAAACAGCAAGAGGGTACTTTCTGGTGTAGCAGAATATCTAACTTCGACCTTCCTGCATGCAAAAATAAAGTTATAGGAAATATGGAGGAAATGTATAAATATATGTTATATAGTCACAAGCCTGCACAGGACTGAAGAAAACCTCTCAAAAAAAAAAAAAATCTTGAGAAGTCATCAAGGATATGACAAAGACTAATTAACTTATGTAATTGATATTGTTACAGATCAAGATGATTCATTGCATAACATAATCTTTCCATGATAATTTTGTGTAACTAAAACCAGAACAAACTTATTCATACACTAAAAAGATGTAATCAGTGAAAACCAAAGAACTCTATAAGTACCACTTATTTCTACACACATAATTGATGTCATCCTTCAGGAGATGTTTATCACATGTAAAGTTTTATTTTTAAGTATTATTTATTTCATGTAGAAATACTGTTAACAGAAAAAAAATCAGTCAAAATTCCTTATGGTTCATTCAAGATCATTTTCTACAACTACATTTTCCACCTATCTATGAAACTGGAAGTCCTCATAGGAAATTCAAGCTTTTAATGCTTTAAGCTTACCTGTAGTGTGTCATACCTACTACAGATAGCTGATGGGAGACTAAAGACCAAACTGTTGTGTTTCCTTAGGGGAATTCTATTTGTATATTTTTTCATTTTGAAAGGGTAATCGTACAGTGTTGAAATTAGATATTTAGACATTGCAAGTGATACAAGTGACCTTTTCAAATATACTTTTCCTTAGGAAAAACCGATGATGCAAAAGCTTCGGAGAAAGTGAAAACTCCACTGAAAGGAGCCTCTATACAGAGATCTCCATCAGATGCAGGGAAGAGCAGCGGTGATGAAGGGAAAAAACCTCCCTCTGGCATTGGAAGATCAACTGCTACGGGGTCATTTGGATTCAAGAAGTCTGGGTTGGGATCTTCTACCATAATCACCACAAGTGGAGCAACCATCACAAGCGGGTCAGCAACACTAGGAAAAATGCCAAAATCTTCAGCCATCAGTGGGAAGTCCAATGCAGGGAGGAAGACAAGCTTAGATGGTTCCCAAAACCAGGACGACGGCGTCCTGCATGTGAGCTCCAAGACAACTCTGCAGTACCGGAGTCTGCCTCGCCCATCGAAATCCAGCGGCAGCGGGATCCCTGGCCGGGGCGGCCACCGCTCCAGCACCAGCAGCATCGACTCCAACGTGAGCAGCAAGTCTGCAGGTGCTGCTGCCTCCAAACTGCGAGAGCCAAGCAAGATCGGGTCTGGGAGGTCCAGCCCTGTCACCATCAACCAGACTGACAAGGAAAAAGAGAAGGTGGCCGTGTCAGATTCTGAAAGTGTCTCACTGTCCAGCTCCCCTAAATCCAGCCCAACTTCAGCAAGTGCCTCTGGCACACCAGGACTTAGACAGCCAGGATCCAAATACCCAGATATTGCTTCCCCCACGTTTCGAAGGTTAGTGCATTTCTATGATTCCCTGAAGTTGCAATATATAAAGCAGGGATTTTCAGTATGTTGAAGTACTGTGCAAAAAGCCTTTTCAGGGTGTATTTTGCCACAAACAAATCAAGTACAGGAAAATAAAAGGGCAGTATTTTTTCGTACAACACAATGATTTCTTTGAGATTTGAAGGCCTTCCCAGACCTGAAATGGCTGCTCCCTGAGGTTTAAGCATTTTAGGTACATACCCATAACCATAGTTTGAAGCTTAGAAGGTGGACTCACTGATCCTTATGGGTCTGTTCCTACTCAAGATATTCTATGATTCTAAGTTCAGCCACATGTGCAGTTTCTTCTCAATACTGCGGTAAACCCCCAAAGGGAAGAAGGACCCTATGTTCAGGCACATTCTCTTAATGGAACAGGCATTGCCATATTCTGGATGGAGAACTGAAGAGCTCTTTAAATTGCAGAGTTAGATTTGCTTTCCCATTGTTGGCAGCTCCAGATACAAACACTTCATTATCTTAGCAGCTTCGTTTCATTTTTTGACACAAGCATTGGCAAGGCTAAATTTCAATTGTAATTGCTCTATTGTAACATTTCTGGAAGTATAAATCTGGATGAGCACTCCGTGAATTGGGATAGAGCACTTTCACTGCTGGAGAAAAAGCAAATAGTGCCCTCTTGTGCCTACTTACCAAGACAGCATCTCCAGGCAGCTGGGGAGCTGCAGCTTAGTTTTGTGGGCTTGGTAAAATGTAAAATGAATTCTTATGTAATTAGACGTGCTTACTTTACATCATGATAAGTTTTGTATTTATTTACCTTTAATTTATGAGCTGTACATTAACTGCAGCTTAAAATATTTCCAGAAATACATTAAAACATCACATGACCTTTTAGTTAAAATTTTAGAGGACTGGCAGTTTACTTTTTCATCATCACTATAGAATTTTCCTATCTAGAATTGCTGGAAGATGTTATGTGAAATACACTTTTATCATTCCTGCCCTTGGAGACAAACTGAGCCCATTTAGCCATGGTGCAGTTTATTCTGTCTGAGTGGTTACTACATGACTGATGACCACATGACCATCTGTGCAAAAAAGACAACGAGAGGGGAATTTTGCACAAATACTTAGATGTTTATTAAACTATGAAAGATTTTGCAAGAGTTTGTTGCAATCATTTAAGCAGATTTGAGAAGTGAGGAGTTTAAAAGCTGATGACTGGGGCATGCTTAACTACTGAATTTGGGTGAAAGTGTAATCTGTTTATGAACTAAGAAGACAAAAATTTGATTATTTTATCTCTCTCTGGGAGGGTCTGTGCAAAGAGCGCATCTGAATAGGAGTGAATAAGAGTGGTTACTAAAGAAACAAACCATGATTATTGTGATATGGTTAAGTGAATTTAAATTCGCGCTGCGATTGATCAACTAGGTAGGCGTGATTTTCGTAGCAGTAATTAAAATGTGTAGTTTGGCTCTTAGGATGTTGCGCCATGAATGTTTAATGTGGCTATCAGTTTCTCTAAAGCTATTTGTTTTACATTTAGGTTGTTTGGTGCCAAGGCAAGTGGTAAAGCTGCCTCTGCACCCAGTACTGAAGGTGTGAAACCCACATCGGCAATGCCCAGCCCTAGTACCACATTGGCACGGCAAGGCAGCCTGGAATCGCCGTCCTCGGGCACAGGCAGCATGGGCAGTGCAGGTGGGCAAAGTGGTAGCAGCAGCCCCCTCTTCAGTAAACCTTCGGACTTAAATGCAGATGTTGTAAGCTTAAGTCACTCCCTGGCTTCCAGTCCTGCCTCAGTGCACTCTTTCACATCAGGTGGTCTTGTGTGGGCTGCAAACCTGAGCAGCTCTTCAGCGGGCAGTAAGGACACACCAAGTTACCAGTCCATGACTAGCCTTCACACCAGTTCCGAGTCCATTGACCTCCCTCTTAGCCATCATGGCTCTCTCTCTGGACTGACAACAAGCACTCAGGAGGTTCAGAGCCTGCTCATGAGGACTGGAAGCGTCAGATCTACTCTGTCGGAAAGGTGAGCTCGCCTATAGATACAGTGACCACGAAATAAGTGAGAGGCAAAAGGACAGGAGCCAGAAAAATAAACCCTCGGCCTGTTTTGCTAAAGTGACACTCTAATTAGCAGCTTAGTCCTTTATGTAATAAAAGGAAGGAAGAAAGGAGAGCTGAAAGGCATGTTAATGTGGAATCAACTGCCTTTTAAGGTTATACAAACACTTTTTCTATCTTTAGAATTTTTTTGGGTTCCCCTTTTCTGGAGACAATGAGAGAAAAGGGGGAAAATTGTCTAACTAAAGGCAAGTGTAAACAGCCAAGAAGCACAAAATGATTCCTGCAGCAGGATCCACCTGCTGTCCCAGCATTTGGCAGTTCTAAAGCAAGCAAACTTCTAGCTGTGGGACCCCCGCTTTTCTCTTCCCATTAGCTGAAAGCACAGGCAGAGCTGGTGTGTCCTGGTCTTCAGCTGACCAATTTGCCTTAAAATACTCAGTCTTGACAAGTTTCTTCCTACATGGTAATCATTACACAGATCCTTACTGAAGTGCAGCTTCACTGGCAGGGAGGCAGTTTACAAGATGAGATCCTTGCTGTATGGTAAGCCCTGGCAAGTGCCCAGAAAAGACAAAGAAATGCAAGAAAATGGTTTTTTGTTTGCTCTATCAAAGAATTTTTTGATATGCAGGTGTTTTACCATTTAAGTTACATTGTAAAAGGTGCAACCAGCCTGGCACAGTTGAATGAAGATTTTTTTTTCTTTTTTTTTTTTTTGGAAACATTTATTTGGCTTTGGCAGGAGACAAAAAAAAAATAATCTTTGCTAGGAACTAAGTAACTTCCACTTCCCATGAAAATTTTCAGGATGTGACAGTTAAACTCTTATCTCACATGGGGAGTGTTAAATCAATATTAAATATTTCATTAGCCTTTTATTCAAAAAATAAAATTTTACTGAATCAATCAAAAATATTTTAAACTTAATTAGTTTTTTAACATCACAAACATTTTAAGGAGAAAAGACCTCTAACATACAACATCAAGTTTTTTTGCCTTTTATATAAACTCAGAGATTGTTCAATACCCATCCTTTGCATAGAAGGAATTCACTTTCAGTAAGCCAGCATTTAAAAAAGCCTCATAATCAAAACCTTGAGAAAACTAGATGGAAACTTTTCATAGGTTTCATTTTCTTGTGTTACATTCATAAGTATTACTATATCAGCTAAAAATCACACCTCTTACTAGTGTAATTACAAATTATATTATGATTATATACTAATATATTATTTCAATAATTATAAAACATATATACGTACTGATATAACGTACACTAACAATACAGTAGTATTGTTAACAATACAGTAGTTGTAAATGCACTGACACCTGAGCAATTTGTAGTTTGCACTGTGCCTTTAATTTTTAAATAGGAATTTGAATTTGTCTACTATGAACTGAATGTGACAATATTATTAATACTAAGCTTACAAAATCCTCCACTGCCACATATATGGATGGTGAGGTCAATAGAATGATGTGAACAAGTATGAATTCATGCCAAAAATTATATTGATATGCAGGATCTTAAACATCACATTTCAAAAATTAATGGCTTGGCAGAAGTTTCTGAGCAACCCCCACTGCTAATACTTTATGTATTTTTTCAGTGACTTAATTTCAGTCATTCCAAATACTTTGCTGTTAGCAATATTTTTAAGTTTCAGATTAGTCCATATGGGGATATTATTACTGAGTCCAGAGAGAGCCATTGTTCATGTTGATCTGGCCTCAAAACAAATATATGTACCTAGAGTAAATGGTGTCATTCTTGAATTATAGCCCCAACAGGGTTTTTGCAGTTCGATTTTTCTAAGGTCTGATACAAGTGCTGAGTTTCTAAACGCTTTTATACATTAAAACTTATTTGTAGCAAAGTATTTTTTCACAACAAAAGCATTGATTTGCAGTGTTGGAGACAGATATGTTTGGCAGCATATTATGTCCTTTTTTCTTTGTACTCTCATATTTGAAATGCCTTTGATTATACTAATTATAGCATGGAATAGCATAAAAAATTATCTGCAAGGAGATTTTTTTCTTTTTCTTCAGTCACCCTAGAGCTTGCAAAAGACTGAATCAGCAGTCCTAATAATTGGGTGTAATATAATGTAGGGGCAAAATCAGAAAGACCAAAGTGCACAGTGAGATACAACTAGCAAGCAACATAAAGTCTATGCAGAGAAAATGCAGGAAAAACTGAAAGAGAGGAGAAAGCTAATGACAGATGATGTAAAAAATGTATAGCTTTGTTTCATTGAAGCATTAGCTGTAATTTGGTGGATAAGTATCAGTAATCGGGAAGCATACTAAAAGAAAATGAAAAGGTTAAAGATGTCTTTGGTTTACTGGTCCTGATGAACTTTTCATTTCCCTGCTTCAGACAGAGCCTGAAAACCCTGCAATCATTAGAATTGGAGAAAAGTTTTCAAAGGCTCCCTGCTGAGGAAAAAGAGAGGAGGAGAGCTGGGATGGAGAGCAAGGGGATTATGGGAAGGCCAGTTTGCCTGCACAAATACAGAAGACATTAAACAAAATAGGTTAAGTAACAGATAACATGAGATTGGTCATTAACAGCCTTTTAAATAATAAAGACTAATTTAATTCATTTGCAGGAAAACATGATCTCTGAATAGCAGAAAAATAGTAATTGCAATAAAAATCCTGAATTTACTAAAGCTTTAAGTGCTATTCCTAGTAACACTCTCTTAGGCAGATGGGGAAAATAAAAGTGCTAGTTGGTAAAGAGTTACTGAAGATGAGTGACCAAAGGCTTATTAGTCTGAAGGGACATAACAGGGCAGGATATATATTTGCGTAGGTACAAAATGGAAAATAGTGAGGCTATCTTGCAGAACATGTGTACAGAGTTGTAGTGCCATGCTGGAACAAAGCATTTTGAAAATTAAAATATTGCATATAAGTTTTAGAAAGTAGATATCCCATTATACTTGAGACTTTGGGACATCAAGTTTTAGGAAAGAGCAGCTGGAAAGAACACAGAAAATGAGAACAAAATCTCAGGGTACATCTACGTTTTCTCTGAAGGAAAGTAGCCCTTGACTGCCTCCAAAAAAAGTCACCTGTCATGGAGACAGCAAATCTGCAAGGTCTCTGCTATATTTGCCCCCCTATCCCTCCAGGGATGCTCAGACATTGCCCAGTTTTCAGGCTGCCCACGGAGTGATGGTACAGCATCAATGCAGAGCTGCCTGACAACTCCTGGAGTGCAGTGTCAAAGTTTTCTCTAGCCAAATTCTACATCATTCAATGAAATTCTGTTGCATTGTAACAACCAGAAAGTAGACTCAGTAAAAGCAAGCAAAATTTTAGTTTTTTCAGAAAGAAGGCAGATTTTGCATCTTTCTTAGGCCTTTTGCTGGCTTTACACTAGCAATATTTAGAAAAGTCTAATTCTACTGTCACAGCATATGTCCTCCTATATGGGAGGACACTTGTATTTTACCTTACAGCAATTTAGAGGGATTAAAATAATCATGCAGGTACTTGTACTCTAAAATAAAAACATCTTCTGGGGTTGATTGAAAATATTAGTGTTTTAGTTGTAAAACTTTCCAGGTGGACACATGACCAGTAGTTCTTTCAAACCCTTAAATGCTGTTGAGCATTGCAAATTTTAACTTTCTTCTGCTTAATCTGAAGGACACAGCAAGGAAGGCATAAAAATGCAGAAATATAGAAATAATAGCAGTAATAGCTGCATTTTAAGATTAGCAGAGTGGAAGTGGTTTTTGGTTACATGACTGGCTTTCTCTAGTTTGCTTTAAAAGAATGTTTAGTTTTGAGTGCTATGAAAGTCCATTGAAATCCACTTAAGCCCTTCAAGACTTCCAATTTTTTTAAAATATCATAATTGATAGTTGTGGTTTTAAAGTGTGAAATAGTGCATCATGTATCGAATTCTCTTATATGCCTAGCCTTTGTAGAAACTAATTTGTAAGACCCATATCAGCTTGGCTCAGCCTGTCATGGAGCTCTCTCATTGTTTCTTAGCTTTAATAATTTGTTTTATTCCCTAGCAGCTCTGAAAGAGTTAGATGTAGCTCAAGGATATGCTATTGTGGCCCTTTCCCAAGATAACCTCATGACCAAGGGCGGGTAGAAAAATGAGGAATGTAAGACTTCCTGTAATTTCCCTCATAGAAGTTGCAGTGAGTTTCAGCAGTGTAAAATAAACAAAAGAGGATGAGATACATTGGGCTTGATAATTTCAGCCTACATCTTCATTCATCTTTTTGCAAGATTGCTTTTTCCAGTTTACATGTCAAAGGAAAATATCAGGAATATTATTATATTCTCATCCTCACTTTATAATGCTCTTTGTCCATGTATGCATTGCTTCTTTCAGGAAAGGACTGTCTTTATTATCATTATCAACTTTAGAGATGTGAGGTAAATTAAGTTCTATTTACCAAAAGTCCAGTTTCTGTGGAAGCAATGAAGCCAGCTTTTGGTGGATGAATGATTTCAGATATTAATAAGATAAGGACAGTTATTGGTCTGAAGTAATAGTTACAAGAAACTATGCTTAATGGTTTTGTATAATTAGCTAAAATCTAGGAGCATCTTTTTAAGCTTTATTTTAAAAACACAAAATGAGCATTTGCTACGCTCACTTTAATGTAGCTGCAATAACTCCATGTTTATATTAAGGAATATTCATCCCTATTTCATTTGATCATCTGAATTCAAAGATTTTTTGGAAAATTCTATGGTCACTCTTAACGTACTTTTACGACTGGCATACCTTTTGGCTTGTGGGTTGGTTTAAAGGAGAACTGACTCCCTTATTTTTAGATAATGTGCTATAGATTACTTTTAAATACATATATCTCCAAGTTAAAGTAATATTGGAAAATACATTGTTCATTTGGACTTTTAAGTGTTTGCATAAGAAACTGGTGTTATGATCATGTTTATTCATCTTGAAATATAGAGGTGCATAAAGGTAAATAAAGGAACATCAAGCCCCCATTTTTCTCTGTGAAGAAAAGAAAAAAAAGTGAATCATTCATTCAAATTTATATTTCCTTTTGGCAAGCCATTCTAGGTCCTGTTAGTTATGTTGGGAGCAAAATGCTGAAAATACAGCATTTTTGTCTGATATGCAACTGCTCTCACACGGACCATGATAGCTCGGCCTGTGCTGAAATACTGCTGATTTTCTCCTTCCATTTGCTTTCTCCAAATGCAGAACAGGGCCCTTTATTTAACTAGTAAAATTGTCTGTAAAATTTCCTGGTGGTAAGAGTAGTTTGCTTCCACTTGCCCAGCCCCTGATAGTTATGCATTCTCTATGCCATCAGTGTTTTCACTGCCTTTATCTACTAAGATCAAGGATACATGACAGTAGGACTCCTGTCACCCACAGCACAATAGGAAACACCTTTAATAAGGGTACTTCTTGGGTGGCCAGGGTCCTAATTTACTGCTGCTCTCAGAGGTGTGATTATGATATGTAATACAGAAGCTTTCAAACACCATTTTGCCATTTAATCCATATGGCGACACTAAGCTATGTTCTAAAGGGAGAAAACTTTGCAATACTTGATGATAACTGGTTCAACCCACACCAACCAGAGACCAATATACCAAGACTTTATGATGAAATGCTGAAATGACACTTGGAAGGAGGGCTAGACACTTGGGTGCTCTTCTAGTGATGGGGTTTAACTGAGGAAAACTCCATCCATGTGTTTTGGGTAATCAGCCACTCTGACACTGTGTGCAGCAAAATGGAACAACATTGCTCTGGTGCCACTTTTCATTGTCCCCACCATTGACTTGCTGTGTGAGCCCCTCAACAACAGAAAGCCAAGTGTCTGAATTTTTAGGACATATTTCTACATGCGGAGCTGTCATTTGGCTTCTGGCAAGGCCATGCTGCCTCTTAGCAGGTGCCACAACCTTAATTTCTTTTGGAAATCTATTGCTTTATCATAAGCAACTGTGAAAAATGAAGGTTTGTACTGTGACCATATGATTCTCACACAGACTGCAGAGCAAAGCTGAAGCTGTAGAAAGGTTAGAAATGGTGAAGAAGCACTTCTTTCTGACTTGGACAGTCTCCAAATTACTATTGACCCAGCCCAGAGCAGTCTAGATGAAAAAAGAATGTGCAGCAGTCCATGTCCTATTGTTCCTTCCAATGAGTAAAGGATTTATCATGAAAGTTATATTAAAAGGCATTAAATGACCTTCTGTTATTCACACAAACCTAGAGCTTTAAGATTTGTAATTCTGAACAGTCCTGTTTACTGTATATCCTTAGGGATTTTTTTTGTTTTAACAGCATGCAGCTTGACAGAAATACACTACCCAAAAAGGGATTAAGGTATATATTTTTTTGAGCATGACTGCTGCTTCTCTATTTTCTTGTAACCTTTTCTATGCTGCCTTTATTTTTCTTTCTCCTTTTGTTGATCCTGTTTACAACAGAGTTCTTGGAATTTCAATTCAAACCAGAAAATGTAAATTTTAACAATGGACTTTTTTTTTCCATGTCTGCCTAAGAAATAAATCTCCTTTCAAGATATACCATGGAAAGTAAATACTATTAGGAATCATTTCCTTATGGAATGAGTCTTAAAAGGCATTGAATTCTGGAGAGCTAAAAGAGATAGAATAATATATTTATGCAATTCAATAGGACTAATTATTGAAAACATTATGGAGAGAAACAAGCTTTTAGAGGTGGATCTGACTTTGGACTCATGCAAACACTCATGCAATTTGAACTGGAGAGCTATTGAAAGGTAGGGCTAGAAAATATTAATTTTACTATCCAAGGTTTGTAAGTATAAAATACGTGCTGCTCCATACAGTTTTCTTGGTCCTTATCCAGCAATACAGAGTCCAACTTTGCTACTAACTCTTCACTGAATTCTGTCTTCATCACAGAAAACAGAATTTATCCACCCTCTTCTCTCCTCCATGGTGAAAAGAGTAAATCATTATGTAACTTGGCTAGTCTCACGAAGCATGGAAGCCCATCTCCCCAATCCAGGAAGAAGATTTGGCAAGCAAGGATATATGTGCATGCACACAGACACTGCAGCTTTCCAATAGCTGAAATTGCAACATTAAATCTCATGAGTTAGGAATAAATATTTATGAAATTTTAAGATAGTGCTAAACTATTGTCACTATAATGCACTTTCTGACCTTCTGCACTAGCTCTTCCTTAATAAGAATTTAGTCAAATTTTTTATAATCACTCAACAATCACTATGGATTTGGAGAGAATGGAAAAGGTGGAAGACATTTAAGGCATAATAGGGACCCTGTGAGGATACTATGGGATGATCAAAGTTTGTGGCTGTACAGCTGTAATGGTGGCTGAAAACTGAAAGTGAATTGGAGTGGGAATAGTGCTTATAGGCATATAGGAATGATCAGTTAGCCCAGGAAAAAAATTCAGTTTGATTTAATGTGCAGAGATCCCAGTCCAAAACTGAGATCCTGAATTCTCATTTTACTGCCTTTCCAATCTGATAACCACTCAGTAACTCTGTGCTTTACCACAATTATAGGCAAAGATCATAGCTGTATTTTTGAAAGGAGAAAGGAAGTAAATATTTAATAAGGACAAGATGGTTTACTGCTGTAAAATATTGTACAAAACCCCAAGCACAACACAAGAACATACATGTTCATTTAATCTTCTCTCTAAGCAGAAACACTTGTCCCTCACAAGCCTGAAGCCAGAATATCAAAAGCCCTTTCTGCTCTGCTGTTTTGGGGAACACTGATGGCTCATGACAGTAGCAAAGAAAGTGTTCATTTCTTAGCAGGATATTGTCTGAATGAAGCATTTAATTCAGGTTTTCAGACATTGCTGAGAACAAATCTCTTTGTCTGCACATTTTAATGTATAATCACTGCCAGAATTGCCCTTCTTCCAGGTCAGCCAAGGCTGGACCAGTGAGTTGCCAGTTCTTCCTCTTGGCCCACAGCTTACATTGCACTTGTTTTATTGGTTTACCATAGGAAGCAGTTGATTAATTATTTGATTGCCAAACTTCTTCCTTCCAGAGAACTTGTTTCTGCTAATTGTTTATTTTTCCTGTCCCTTTCCCTCCCCTCAGTTTGGGGCAGGACACAGTCAGGTAGCATTCAGAGTGGCAGACCTAGTGCATATGACCATGAGTAGCTGTCATTACCAATGCAAACTCCTTTTTCAGAGTTGTTGATCTGTTTCACCCCTGTCATCTAATCAATCGCCCACATGTTGTGTGACAGATGTCATTTTGGAAGTGGCTACTAATGTTCCTTGGCTTCTATTCTGCCCATTCCCCATCCTAACCATACAGCTTCCAAGCTTTTGCATCAGCCTGTACACTTCCTATAGCTTTGAAGTCCTTTTCTGTCAGCTCAGTTGTCTGTCTGCTATGGTTTATCATCCTGTCTCTTCAAAAGAAGGGAATGCTGTTTTGGGGAGGGGGATGAAGAGTAAGGGGGGTTCAAGTCCTGTATGTTTTCGTTGTAACCCAGTGTTAAATTGTACCTAGTTAAAATCTCTGGTGATAATCACTTGACTGGACTTGATGTTTTCCTAGGGATTTGTTCTATCTAACTGGTGAAGGGTATTTATGTGACAGCTGTTTCTTTATAAGACATCACCTTGTCATTGTCTTGAGCATGCCAGCTGTGGTTTTTCAGATATACACCATCATCCCGGCAGACAAGTCAGGAGGAAGGCAAGGAATGGCTGCGCTCCCATTCAACTGGAGGCCTGCAAGACACTGGCAGTCAGTCCCCGCTTGTTTCTCCTTCAGCTATGTCTTCATCTGCAACTGGAAAATATCACTTTTCCAACCTGGGTAAATGCTGTTTCCCTTCACTGTTTCTCCCCCTCTGTAATAGAACCATAAAATTCAGCTGTACATATTTCTCAGTCTGCCAGAGTAGGTAGTTTATTTTTAACATCGTCATCACCATATTGTTGAACCTCACTAATGAGGGGAAGCTCACAGTGTGGTTAATGAATTGGGTCGAGGTGCCACCTATTTTGCACAGAGGAAGAAAAGAAGCAGAGATTCTTTATGACTTGACCAAAGAGATAAATTTTGAGGGAGAGCTGGAAATTAGCTTCTAGTTCAAAGCTATTCATCTTTTAGGTTTCACAGTCAGTTAGATTCCTTGCAGTGATTTTAGTGAATGTCAGAAACAAAACATTGCATTTTTCCTACATAGAGGTTTGCTTTGAGATAGTCCTTTTCAGTGTGTTTCAGTAGCTGGACCTGGCTGTAACTGCACTGGGCCAAATCCAAACCTGTCCTTGAATGCAATATAGTATTTTGGTATGTGAGTGACATTGCAGTTTTATTTGATTATGAACCAAGGTTTATCTTTGGTTCTTATGAAAATTATTTCAAATTAATCCAACACAAGTTTACTTTTATAGTATTATTTATTTTTTAAATTCTGAATAAAACCCACTTACCTCCACTGTACTTGACACATACTTAGGTTCACAATGAGCTTTTAATGATTTAGGCCACTAGTAAGGAATTACTAACATCCTTTGAAGAATTAAGGCTTCTATCTCTCTGTCACAGCTTATGGCATCTATACGTTACAACCATTCAAAAAAATTTGATCAGACATACACCTGTTAGTCTTTACTACACACAGGAAAAGAAGTTGAGCTAAGCTACTTTTAAAAATGAAATTGGATCCATGCTAAACAAGCCACTGCTTTGAATTTTCCTCCTGTAATTTTAGACACAGATTTTTCTGTATCACAGTTCTAAGCAGTGTTTTTTCACTATATTATTTTCTGTTTACAATTATCTCATTTTCTTTTTGTTCATAGTTCTTGTGAACTCACGATAGAGAGAAATAAGATCATGGGGTTTAAAATTTATTTTTTCATTGTCCTTTGCTTTATTTCAGTTTTCATAGCCCTGTGGAATAATTTGCTCTCACAGCACAGCTGTCCTGGTAGTTCATAACTTAGGACACATCTTGGATGATCTAAAATAAAAGTCCAAATACTGAGGCTGAATTTGGCTAGACAGTTAGCTTTTTTTTCTAGGCATTGAGGTTGTGTGGTCCAGGAGAACCATAGCCAGGCTTTCCTTCCTACTGGCAAAAGAGCTTTGTGAAAGCTTAAAGTAGGTTCATCAACGCTGTTCCTGATTTCAACCGTGTCTGACTTCACCTGTTTATTAGGATGAGATTCAACTGAGGCCTTTGGACAAATATTTAACCCAGTATAGTGGTAGGTGCTCCTGAAAATCAAAGGATAAATGTCTTGTATATTGTATCTTGTCAAATAAACTTTGGCCTTAACAGCAGTCAGTAATACAGGTATATAACTATAAAGTACACATACTGATTTATTAGAAGAGCTGCTTATAAAAATACTTATGACTTCTTTTTCCTTTTTAACTTTTGAATCTCCCCCATTGATTTTCTATGGGTTGCCAAAGGGTGTTCAGACACCACTAACACCAGTCTTAGTGTTACCATGTGTTTTAGAGGATCAGTGTCATCCACCTCCAGCTCCTTTCAGGCCATCTGCTCCACCTTTTAGTTGAAACTTTAAATGTAGGAATAAAAGCCTTCCATTACCTCCACAGCATGAAGTCCGCCTAACCATGCTAGTCCTACATTGCAATTTTGTGCAGAAGCAAAATTCACTTAATGGAAACGTGCTTCATTAATAAAGCTTTTTATTCCAGTGAGTCCAACCAACCTATCACAGTTTAACCTTCCTGGACCCAGCATGATGCGTTCAAACAGCATCCCTGCACAAGACACTTCCTTTGATCTCTACGATGACTCCCAGCTGTGTGGCAGTGCTACGTCCTTAGAAGAGAGACCACGAGCAATCAGTCATTCTGGTTCATTCAGGGACAGCATGGAAGAAGGTAAGACTGAATAACTACTTAGATTGGCAAACATGTTCCAAAATAGATGTCCAAAGCATAGTAAAATTTTAAAGTATTTCTTCTGCACCACAGAAACTTAAATGATTTTGAGAAGTTTTTATTGATCCTGTTGAGTTGGACTCACAAGCCTTTTTTATCCTGAAACATGGAAGTTATTACTTTCACCCAGTAATAAGCACTGCTGTATGTATCTCATACATGTACAAAACCTCTATGAGAAATTTTGGAGGAAAAGAAGCCATTCTTGGAAAATTATTCTTTTTTCTTCTAAATCCAAAATGTCTGAACATACCTTGTCTACTGTGTTTCTCTGCTTTCTTAGTCCTATTTCTGTGCTTCCTTTTTTTTTTTTTCCCTAAACAACAGTGCTGCTTAACATCTCCTTTCTTTTGTAGTCATTTAAACTCCCCACTTTCCTACAGCCTTCTGCAGCAAGCACCATGTGAATTTCTTTATTGAAAGTTTGTAATTTAAACTGACCTCACTACTTTATGCAGACTATTACTGTCTGCTTTCTTTAAAGCTATCTGCAACATCTGGATCTTGGTGAATATTTATTTGTTTGGTTTTGGGTTTTGCTCTTTTTTTCATCCACAGAGAACCTGACAACTCCTAATTAAATGCACTGTAACATTTTCTTCTGACTAACATTTCTGGTAAATCTGATTATTTGCAAAATTCCCATGAGTGCAAAGTCCTTAAATGCTCTAATTAAACAAAGAAGACAAGTGAAATTCCATGCAATTCATTCTGTAACATTCATTTTGTTTACTGCTAAGTAATGACAATGTAAATCATCTTTATAACAGGCAAATTAAAAAGGTCTTGCCTTAGCCCCAAAGGTCATAGTTATGAGATAAAAGGGAGAAAAAAAAGGCCTAGATAAAACAGCAGACAAATAATGCTTCTACTTTTTTGATTCATTTTACTGTATTTTAGATGATATATCAGGCAGACATCTGGGTATGTAATACTAGCAGCAGGGTGCAGGACGACTCAAGCTGTGAGTTGTCAGCACAGAGAGGATGGCTGACTGCACAGAAGAGTATCACATAATTCAAGGACAGAGCTGACTACAGACCCTTTGCCGAGGAACAGAATTATCAAAGGAAACACTGGAGAATAATAGAGAAAACAAAGCAATTAATGCACAGAAAAAGAGGTGTTGAATGTAGAATTTCAGTAATGGGCCACCAGTGGGTTTGATGAAAGCTGTTTCATTGGTTCTGTTTCATATCCAGCTGGAGTGGATAACTGTGATCAACCTGAGTAAATGAAAGTCATTGCAGCAGCAATAAACAGTTTTCAGCAGTTTATGATTAACATGAAATGATGCTGTTAGAAGGTCAAATGTATTTTAAGATAGGAGCTCTGAGGAAGGTTAACGTGAAACAAGTGAGGTAATGCATACAGCCATGGTGTATTGAGTGCAGAATGCAGTTTAGCTCAGACATTTAAACCAGAGACTGAAAATCAAACATTGGAAGCCACTCCATTTCAATGGTTAGTGTACCACATTTCTATAAATACAAAACTAGATTTAAAGTCCATTTGGCTAATCCAAGTATTCTTTGAATGTCTTTTAATGTTTTTTGCAGACAGGTAGCTATTAAAGCAAAATACATTTTTTTTATCAAACCCTGGCAAATTATAAATGTTTTTTTAAAATCTTGTAAAACAAAAATAAAAAGAGGTAATGACATATATCATCCTTGAGGTTATCTGTGGGTATAGCCTTCCTCAGGAGAGTCATCAGAAGCAGAAGGGGCTTTTTTTTTTAGTTCTAGTCTTCATTTGCCATTTCCACGAGCCCCATTTCTTAAAGTGCAGTCCTGCAACATTCACTCAATTCTCTTGAGGCTGACTCCACTGAGGATTAAGGGAAATATGTCACTCCCTCTCACAGTTAACCCTTCCCAAAGACTACAACTACACAGGTCAGCCTTTCTGAGGAAAGCTTGGGAGCTCACCCCACAGAATGTGAACTGTTTTCCAAAGCGTAGTCTCTTACCAAAATAATTTGCTCAGCTTAGGAGAGGTGTATAAACAGCTCGATTTCTGGTTTCTCTGAAGAGTGTATTTATCAAGTGATTTCTTCTCAAAGCAACAAAAGTGATGCTTGATTTGCTGATAATAATACAAAATGTCATTGGCTTACTCATCTGTCCCATATGCAGGAAAATGTTTTTTTCTGTGTCAGACAATCTTTCTAAATGCAGGGAAATCTATCAATAGCTATTCTATACTGATAGCTCATAATTGCTCTTTGTAGAAAATTGGTTCTCATTTTAAAAATTTGTTTACTTATTGAGCTACATGGGGGAAGTTTTGTGCTTTCAGCAATATTTCATGTTATTTTCCTTTTCTTAAAGTACATGGGTCCTCATTATCACTCGTCTCCAGCACATCCTCCCTCTACTCTACGGTGAGTATTGATAATTTAGAAAAAAGTTCTGCCTGCCTCTGTTCTTTTTCATTGTTTGTGAAAATTTCAATACTTTGAGATCTAGGAGAATGAGAATTTTGCTACAATAAAGTAGGAATGTTTGTTTTCAGCTTTGTACTACTGCATAGAATTTTAGAAAATTTATGTGAATTGCTTATTAATGTTTAAAATCACCCAGTATACATTTTGAAAGCTAAAAAGAAGGTGAAAGTCTAAGAATGCCTCTCTTATGGGGGTCCTTATGCTATTGTAGTTGACCATTTTGAGTCATTTTGCTTACGTTCAGCTAGTGCATAACTTAGAAAATTGTTTCTATCAATTGTTACCTTGTTTGAGGTAAACTTCTTGAAAACCACAAGATTGCCTTAGTGTAAGGGAGATGTAATTTGGAGTTTAATTGTCTACTGATTTTTTTTTTGCAAGTGGAAGCATTTAGATGTTATTTACAAAGAGAAGAGAATAACTTTCTAAAACTTTAATCTTTATTAGTTAAGTTAATTAGATGAGTAATATCTGTTTCTGTCTCCAGAAATTATTCTGGGATTGATTTTTTTTCCTGTGTTTTATTGTTTGGTTTGGTTGTTTTGTTTTTTGGTTTTTGGTTTTTTGGGTTTTTTTTAATAATCTTATGGGGGATTTTTTATATATTTTGCATCATTTATAGCTTTGGTTGTTCTACTAACAAGGGAGTATTTGAACATGTTTGGACGTTCCCTTGCTGATACACAGCAGTTGCTTTGCAACCTCCTCACTAACTACACCTACATGCTGCAGTAACCCCTTTTCACAGGAGAGCAGCCCACTCACCTGCTTTCACCCCATGCATTCATGAATAGTGGGTGTCCTCTCCATATGTCCAGCTGTTGAATAGTGTCAGCTGACGTTCCAGACATGGACTCCTCTACCCAGAGCCAGTGCCAGCTCTTGCCTAGGAGTACCAAGCTCCTGCAGTTCGATGCATTTGTAGAACTGGTAGCTCTGTCTCAATGCTAAACTCAAGTTAGCTTGGGAAGTATGTTGTATCCGTGCACAATGGTGCCTCTTCTAACTCTGTTTAATCACAAAAAGGTTCTTTCAAGGGCATATCTAAAACATCAAGTACACTTGCTTTAGGTTTTTACAGGCTTTAAACTGCAAGTTGCAAGCCATTCTAGTCCAGACAAGTCCTGAATTATTTGGAAGCAGGAGAGGGGAGGTGTAGAACGCCACATGTGAGGCATGACTTACATTCAGCGTTAAGCTTCTCACTTATGTTTTGGTGGTTGAAAAAATCTTTAGAACTGTTTCCTGTCTATGAGACGCAACAATCAGTTTGCATGGGAAGGTGTGTCAAACATTATAATTCAAGCTTTGATGTCAAATTATAGAAGAATGTTATGAAACTAATAGATGAGAAAAATCAAGCTCTAAAGTGACGCAGGATGCTTTCAGCACCCAGTAAGTAACTCTGAAATATCTGTGTTCTGATATTGTGTAATGTGGCAAGAATTTACTAATACTTACTATTTATATAACCTTTTGTATTTCAACAGAGTATCTTGGAAATATTAACTAAACCCCATGATATTAAAGAGTGGTATTTTCCCTGCAAAATAAACTTTAAACTGTTTACCCAGGTTCATACTATAAATATCTTCTGACTGTGAATTCACATTGCAGCTGAGCACCACTCCTTAAGCAATGGATTATGTAGGCAAGATAATGGAAACTGCAGAAAAATCTGAAAAGGGCCAGACATAAATTGGTATAAAATAATTACTAGGACTGACTTTTAGTGAAGATTTTTGATTTAAATTTCTTCTGCTTGACCCCTCTTTGAAAATGGTTCAAACTTTTCAGCAATTAATCAAAAGATGATGCACAAGTGGAGTAGGAACCTGAAAAGTTTAACACTCAGTATCACATCAGTTGAGAGGAGAGCAATGGGATAGCTTCACAGGGTTATCTCAATTAAATATATTTATTAGATTTCTCAAGCATTGTCTTAAGCCTTAGTGCTAGTGTTTTCTGTGACCAGATCACTGGCGAAATTCAATCAAAGTACTAAATGAAGATCAAGACCTTCATGTATAATTACCAGAGGATAGTTGAAAATCTTCAAGTTATTCTCTGAAGATTGATTCTTTGAGAATTAGAATATGAGACTCAGAAGAGACATTTCATTATTTTCTGCCATTGAATAAGTCCAATCATGCAGACGTTCTTCCTTCACTACTCTTTTCTGTGTATATTGGCTTGCATTTGGGTTTTCAGGACTTGACTTGCATAGACTGGAAACCTAGCTTATAGAGATATGCATGCACAGAGACATCCATTTTGTTTCACAGAAAAATACACCATGTGGGCAGATGTAATAAATTGATTCAGTTTTGGCAGTTTCAATTCATTTAGACCTGTGAGTAATTGAAAAAAATATGATACGTTGTCTCCTGTTTCAGTCTCCTCCTGCTCAGTAGGTAAAACACTTAAATTTTCCCATATTTAGTTAATTGCCAATTTCCTGCACTGGCTCTCAGCATTAGCTACACTGACTCCCTATGCTACATTGATTGTGCTAGGCCATGCTCAGAGGAGTTCTATTTCATTTGTACCTTAATATTCTAATACTTCAAAAAAAGAAAAATAATCCTTGCAAGGATGGGATGCATGCATATAACGCAGAAGTAGAGTGAGAAAAAGAATTTTTTCTTTTTAGAGGCTATTGGAACAATGGCTGACTCCTGGGTTACCATGGTGTGAGCATAAACTTAAGTAAAAACTACCGAGATGCATTTGGTTGTCAGATTCTATTTTCTTAAGCTGGTAGGATGTCCAAAGTCCTGGTCTTTCTCATTCATTTGCTTCCTTCACTGCCCACAAAATCTGACTTGTGAGAGCCACCTCTCTGAACTCGGGAAGAGGCAACACTTCCTTGTGCATTGAGGGAGTTGTGTGGTAAGGACATGTAGCAGTGCCTTCATCAGCAGGTTTTGTGCTCCAAGGACAAGGACCGTGTCCCCACATGGCAGTTCTAGAAAAAAGTCACCAATCCTAATTTTTTGCTTTTGTTGTCACATAAGAAATCATAAGAGGACATTGTAATCTCAATCCCTTTGTGACCTTCCATGCACTACATATTTGATGTAACAATAATGGGAGTAGAATATATTTTTTTTTTCCTGTAGGCAGATCTCGTTTTTTGTAAACATTGATCAGAAAGTTAATGTGTCACATCTCTGATGGGAAACAAAAAATTCATTATACTAAATCATCCTCAAATAGTGATGTGTCAGGTATTAGATTAGTATCAGCCAAAAGCATTTCTACATGTTGCCAAGGCAAACATCATAGCATCACAGTCTGTTAGTGACTGCTAACAGATAAGCATGTATGGAAAGAGGCATTTTCCAGAAGTCTTCTGCCCTTATGCAAGGTAAAGCAAAAAAACCATTTCTATTACAAATCATTAAAATGCTATCAGCCCAAAATTAGTGCCTAATAGAGGCTCAAAGTCAACTATACTAATCTGTAATAACACCGAACAAGATACATAGACTGATGCCAGAGAACTTTTGAAGAACCCTTACCTTGGGTTCTAATGTTCTTCTTGGTGTTTCTAATGTTATTTATAGATAGTTGCTCTACCTACATTTTCCTTCTACTGCTTACTTCTCTTCCAGATAATGTAGACTGCTTCTCTGAACGTGGGCCACTTCATACCATGGAGTGGATTGATTTCCAGTACATCAACTGATTCTTGTTTTATGTTATGAAAGGGTTCCTTTCTCGTGGCATGCCATTCTTTTCCATTAGAATCCCACTGAAGCAAGATTTATCTGTCCACCAAATGTCTCCTGAATCGGACTGATCCAATGCTTAGAAACTGAATGACTTTCAAAGGTTTGCGTTGCAGTGGTTTAGTCTCTTAGCTTGTTGAAAAAGACTGCTGAGTAAAAAGTTTCAGTATGTGACACAATACATTGCAATATGGAAAATACTTAAATTATTAAATAATATTAGCAAGTTTAATTGAAAACTTTAACATGCCTTGATAACCCTCAATATTTTGGTCAGTACTCTGTGTGGAAGAAATTACATTAAAATGCAATTTCCCCTCCCCTTTCCCAATGTATGTTTTACAGGTATGCTGTCAACTTCTCTTATCAGAGATTACTTATTATTATATTAGGAACATGTCTTGGTATGCAGTATAAAACAAATATAAATCCAGGAGCCCTAATAATCATTGCAGAATAAATGGTTTTTTTGTGTCAGACTAAGGCCCATGCAGTGAGAGCATAGTGAATTTTTGTTTGTATCTTAGAAATGTAGCTGCAGTTTCTGCAGTTCTGCTCCTGCTCTCCCTTTCTCCACCATTTCATTTTTTCAGTACGCTGGCAAGCTCTTTGGGGTTTCAGCTGGAACGTTGCCAAGCAAGTTGAAAAGAGTTCCATTTATTGTTTTTACTGGATATCTTCCTTAAATGTAATGGATGCGTGAAGCTATTCATTTCACTTCACTGAGGCTGGCTTTTATGTTCTATTACCGCAATTATGTTGCACACTGATTCTAAGCCATTTCTTCTTCGTTTTCTTCCAGGCAGAAGAAAAGGCACATTCAGAGGTAAGAACATTTCTTCATTTTTACCCTTCTGTATTGCCTTACATTATTTTATAGTTTATTGTTTACCTGCTTTGGCTAAACTGCGTAGTTGGTAGGGAAAATACACCCTGTGTCTTTGCATCACCTTTTAAGAAATATTGGTGGAAACCTGGTGCAGCTTTTAGTGTACTAGAAGGTGTTTTCTTAGCATTGTGCTGAAGAAAGCCTCCTGGCTGTCATTCTGAAAAGATGAAAAGAAGCAATGAGCACTGGGTGTTGAGTGGAGGAGTTGATAGGTCTGATTTCAGACTTAATACCACTCTGTGCAGGATCTAAGGGATTGTGCAATTCAAGGTAAGGTGCTGCCTTTCAGGAGGAAAAATACTTCAAATGATCGCTTTGAACTTCTCTCCCTCACATTTTGAATTATATTGAATTTCTGAAACTGACCACTTTGATGGATTTCAGAGCAATGCAGATTGATTTCAGATATAAATCAAATTTGACATGGAAAATAGCTTCTTTCTCCTCACAGTGTATAAGAATGGGTGACAAGCCTGGGTCAGCAGCTGGATACAATTACAGCCTTTCTCAAAGTGAAGTCCTGGTTGTATTAAAAGGGCACCAAAGAGTAGCTGCAATAAAACACAGCACCAAGGGGTGCATTTCCACTTCACAGAGCTACATGCCTTCAACTCCTGCATTTATGCTGCTCCTATTTTTACTCTTCTAATCAAAGAAAAAGTCAACAAAAAGATATTTTGAGGAAATTGAACAAATAAACATATCCTTCCCTCCTTGCTGCAGTATATTTCAATATAATTTAGTCTAAGCTCACATCTCTTTAAGTTAAAACAAAGGAGGTAAAGAGGCATGTTATAGCTCAGTAGTGTAAATTCCAGTTCCTTATTTTATTGCCTTTATGTAGGTCTGAATATAAAAATTAAACAACATTTATTTCCTCTGTATTTCTACATATTTTCTCAGTATCTGGGTCTGCTTGAGATGCTCTTACAGAAGATGTTGAACAGCACTTCATAAGACCTACTTTTGTGAATTTGCAAGAATATGGTGAAAGTGTAGCTTAAGCTGGAATGTCAAATAATTGCATTTAAAAACCAAAGAGAAAACTTGGAAAAATAAAAGGGTCAGTCCAGGATGGAGAACAGCTCGATAATCTGCCCCTGTTGCATTGAGCTAGTGCAAATGACTGAGCTATTTTTGAGTTACAGAAGTACAGGAACATGTTCATGTTGCTTGTGCAGTATTTCTTGTTGGTTTTCATGGGAGTCATAAAACTAAAGTATTGCAATGGTCTTTACTAGTGACTGTAAATGTTCTCTTTCCTAGGCTGGTTTTACCCATTTTGGTTCTCTTGTCTGGAATAATTTACATTTGAATATGAAAGGCTCTTCGAAGTGAAACTCCATGCTGTGTTTGATTTCAGTACAGTGCCCAGAAGTCCCTGTAAGATCTCAAATAGGGTTAAATGAGCTCAAAATGATGTGCGAGCTTCATGTTAGGTATCTACCCCAGCTGAAATGGAAACAGATATTTTCCTAAGGATTCTGTTTCTCATTAAAAGATAAAAGAGTCTTGAGTTTATTTTTATGTCAACAAGCACATTTAAAGCTACATTTATTTTTTTTTTAAGTTGGCAAGCAAGTTTTTGAATACTATATAAGATTTAAAGAGGTTGCGTGTTTGAATTTCAGGGACTGTAGGAAGCATGTGTTAGAGAAAAAAAAATACTACTTTACCTCACCTAATTTTAGACATGCATAAAGAAAAAATTTGTGTCTGAGGTAGCCATCAAAGTCTTCTTCATGTTAGGCAGCATGAGAGTACATTTTTCACATTATCTTAGTTTAATGTAGACTTTCAACATATGCTGGTTGCATCATGTCTACAGTCAGGCACAGTGAACCTCACACAAATGCACTCGTGTTTCAAAACCTCAGGCCACATCCAGGGCAGCTCTTCTTGATTGCACTAAGCATATGTTTGGGACTTGTGGGGCTTGGTAAAAACCCATGACATTTCCCTTGCAAGAAAGGGAGTTTTTAATTACAAAGTTATTAAACATTTGCCCATGTGTGCTCCCTTAACTGGTATCCTGGCTCATACACCGATTAAGTGCTAGAAAACAGTTGGAGCAACACTGAAATAAAACTTTTAATAATTTGTATTTCTGGATAGTTCTGAGATTAAAATCTGAAGCTAAGACATTGTAAACCTATTGGTTGTCTCTCAAGAAAACATGCAAAATAACTGCAACAAAAACATTGCTGAAATACTGACAGCAGTCTGTTGTTTCTCTAGCAAATTCAGAAACTACGGAGAGAGTTGGTTGCATCACAGGAGAAAGTTGCTACGCTTACTTCTCAACTTTCAGCAAATGTAAGTATTTTTGCTTGCGATGATAAGTAGTATCAACAAATACATTATCAATTGCTCTTACTCAACACATAGTCTTGGAGACATTTACTGTTTATTTATTTAGGGTTTTTTTTTTTTTCTAAGTTAATGACTTCATTGAATTTCTATATTGTCCCAGCTTCAAGAAAAACTAATCTTGTGGAAATGGAAAGTAGACAGTGGAAATGGAGAGTTTCCACACTTCGAATGTGACAGTCCTGTCCTGTTCAGGTTCACCCTTTTCTCAGAATCAATTATAAAAAATGGCCAAAAGTAAGGAGACACAACCAAAGAAAAGTATGATTTGCATATTCTAATAGAACCCATTCGAGTTTCATTTCACAAAGACAAACCCTGCAAAATGCAGTCAGGTGTGAAGAGAAGCACAGTGTACTAGTGTATATAGGATTTATATGCTACAAAAGTAGTGCTGATATATAAGTAATTAAAACTGGACTATTTCACAGAGAGCTTCCTGGTGTTCCTTCCAATTGACATATATTGGTAATATGAGTTATGGAACGTGTCATCTGAAAATAATGCCAGATACAGAAAGTGAGCTCCAATCCTGTCATGTTGATGTGGTTTCAGATGAAGTTACTGAACAATGTAGTATTGTAATTTTTAATGCAGTTCAGACTATAATTATTGTTACTACTGTGAGGAAAATCTGAGATGCAGTTAGAAGAATGTATCATTTTGCAGCTCAAGAAAGCACTTTCCTGATATCTTGGGCAGTCCATGGAGTGCTTTTCTTTGTAGTGTAGATATCCTGAATATTTAGATTTATAAATAACTGCTGATTTTAAATAAATTATTTCATGATGAGAGAAAAAAATCTCTAGCTCCGTGAAGACTGCTTGTTCATGTGTGACTTCCACACATGAAAATGTGGAAAAGCTATACTTAGAACTTTCTTCTCTGTTCAGATGACTGCAGAGCACCTGTGGATATTTGTACATCTGTAGCAGTGTAGGTTGCCAGACTCCTCTGAGTACTGGGAATGAACTAGTGAATCAGATGATGTGGGACATTGCGATGTTTGTAAATTCAACATCTGGATTCTGGGTTGGGTTTTTCATTTGCGAATGTATAGCTAGAATAGCCAGCATATCTATATTGGGTATGGGGTTCCTTTGTTCACATGTTTTAGACTGACCTTCATCTTTACCAGTTTGGGCAGTTCTTCATTCACCTATCCTGAAAGCAACAAACTAAAGCCCACACTGAGAGGAGAGAAGAGCTAAAATAGCATGCTTTGGGTAGGTGTGTTTGCTAGTGAGTCTGTTGTTCTCTGCAGGGCCCTTTTCTTTCCACAAGAAAGGCAGAGGTACAGCAGCTCTACTTGGAAGTGGGGAGCACAGGAAGGTGATCCCTGGCTGGGCTTGTGACACAGCACAATCACAGACATGCCCACATCTACTCTAAGTGCCCTGGAGTTATCTAGATGAGTTATCCTGATTCCAGCAAGCCCCTGGTTTAGTGAAAGATGTGTCTGCCCACAGTCAGAAGTTGGACTAGATGATCATTAAAGGTCCCTCTCAAACCAAACCTTTTCATTATTCTAAATAGAGGTGTCATATCAGTCAAATTAAACTGTTTGCCTTTGGTGGGCTTGTGCTCAGTGCCTGTTCCAGATGATGACTCAGGCCCCTGTTACCACTCCTCTCTTTACTCTGCAGGTAGAAAAACAGTTTTCCCTTCCCTCCTTCCACTGGCTCAGAACAGAAGACACCAGCATATTTTTTCTAACTGCTGTGTTGAAAGGGAGAGGTGAAAGATTATTCAGTCTCCGTCACTTTTCAGTCAGCCCAGAAATGCTGTAGTCTATAATACGGCAACAAGTGCAATAATGTCAGAACATTCTCCACGCTATAATTGGATTTGATCCATAATTCAAAGAAACTGAATCAAGTTAAAAATAGGTGTTTTGTCTTGGTTTTTACTCAAACTAAATCAGCTGCATGGGTAAGAAATAAATTTGGGTTGATCTGTATAAATCAGACTGGATTGTTGGGAATCTGTTCCTATATGCTGTCTCTGGGCTTCTGAACAGCTAGCAAGAAGGTTTTTCTATGGATCTAACTGTAAGGACATTTTCAATAGGATGGCTAACAATATATGCATAGACATCTGGTTTTCCTATCCAGAAGTACCACATTTGGTTAATTTAATTATGTTCTTTTGACTGTTACACACCTTCTAATCCATCTCCATGGAGATATTCTTTAAACTCTAAACCTATAAGCAACCCTAAGGCTGATCCATTTTGCACATGCATTTTTAAGTGATACAAGAGAAATCTTTCCTCTTGCCAAATTCCCAACATGTAGAAATTCCTTCAAAATTAAATTTTTCAGGAGCACGAAATGTAGAGGCTTCAAAATCGCTAGGCATGAACAAAATTATATTCACAATGAATACCATCTTTAAAGAAAAGTAGAGATTACTAAATGTCGGGAGTAAATATTTTTGGCAGGATGTTCTCATGAGATACATACTTTACAAAACCAAAAAATTGAGAAATATTTCACAATAAACCTGGTCTTGAGTTAATTTTCTGGTGTTTCTGGTACAGAACTTGTAAAGTATTAAAACAACACTTCCACATGAATCCAAACAATCAAAATAGACTGTTTAAATGTTTTAGCACTCCTTCTGTCAGTCCTTTAAGCACTTTATGAGAAGAAATTCTACAAAGTATCTCTTGAACATCATAAATAAAATCCAGGTGGAAAGCAGAGTGTATATTCAACTATTTAGTTGTGATAGAACCACTGAAATGTAGTTACTTACAGAATTGATGTTTAAATGCCAGATATTAAGTACTTTTCATAAAAATTCTGAGAGATATTAACAAACAATTGATTTAACTTGGCAAACTTACAGAAGACCTAAAGGACTTTCTATATTTCATGAACTTGTACTGCCTTAGCAATGTGTTCCTTTCGTGTATTCACTTATCATCTATTTTATAGTCTAAGAGACATATTTCACCAGTCACTGCCTTTTAAAGGAGAATTAGATTCCTAATCACAAAATATGCAATTTATTCTCAGAGAAGAAATCAAATCTCTACATGGGTAATACTACTGTGACCCTCATTTTGAGTCATGTTTGCTCATCAGTAAGGCTAAAATTTGAACGAACATTAAGTTTAATTCGGAAAAGTTTGATCACTGCCTGTCTTCTCTGTCAAGACATCCATCTCTGGCAGACAGAGAACTGTATGAACAGGCTATCTTTTGTGGTGCTTTTGCTAACCAGAAAAATGCTCAGTCCTTTCTGATGCTTTGATGCTTTTGCTACAAATGCATTCCTCTTAACATAAGTCCTTAGTGTTAGTTCTGAGCTCCTCCTAATTTCCATACCTTCACTGTCTGAAAATAGGCAGAACTTTTTGCCTTGCTGTGGTCTGGAGAAGGAAAGTGTTAATAGCAAGAAATCTTGTTCCTTCAAAGTTCCATCTTGATGTGAATTTGTCGTTAGCATTTCCCTTTGTAGAACTGAGCAAACGTATTGTACACGAGTGAAAAAAAGAGCACCTTATTCAGCTCATTTCAACACTATTTGTGCCTTTCTTTGCTTCTCCACAGAAGATTGTTGGTGAAATTAGTGTGTAAGTTATTAAAAGACTGGCAAGTTAAAATTTGACATATTTAATCAAGCCTTTGCTTGATACATTATTTTATTCCAAAGTCTGTCAATTGGAAGTTATAGCATTTCTCAGGCATTATTGAAAACTCTGCTAAAAATTTTCTTGTTTGGTTTGATTTGTTGTTCAGTTTTCGTTGGCTGGACTCTAGTTCTAGTCTTGACTTCAGCAGTTTATTTCATTTGATTAAGCCCAAATGGCCAAAGTGTTTTGCCTGCATATGATTAAATTCAAGCTGGGTCCAACTGTTGTTTGGATGCTTAATTTACAGATTTTCTCTGAGATTCTTGCTTTACCCCTGGCATCTGTGGCTGAAGTGTGGCTCAGTGTGGCTGAAGGGTAAATCTCAGTGCTAATTCAGAAAGGGCCTGTTTTCAGTGCGGAAAATGTCCAACCAGCAGACTCCGTATGTGACTGACAAGGGCTCAAATTCCAGCGAGCAGCCTGACCAAGCCTGTTCGGAGGGACTTTGATCAGAGCTTTGTACTGTATAAAGCTGAAGGGTGCATGCTTGCAAACTGCAGTAGAGCCAGGATGCCAGTGGAAAGCGGAGGGGGTTTGCTGGCTAATGCTCTTGTTTGGCCAGCTCTGAACCGCTATCCTACAGCCAAGCAACAAGGTGCTAGCAGGCAGCAAACAGAAAAGGTCACCAGATCCACGGCTGCTGCTTGCAATCAGCCCGATCTCTTCTGGCCTTTCACACCTCCTTTCATTCAGCCATGTCAGGTGGGAGGAACTTTATTTATTTACCTTTGTTTTATAAATCCGAGTGCCACAGGTCGAATCCCAAAGTGTGTTGGAAGACAGATGTTTCATATGTGAATGTCATGTTCAGGATAGGCTGTAAACCTGAGAGCTGAGGTATTTGAGGTTTGCCTGGGATAGTTTGCTAAGGAAATGTTTAAAAACAAATCTATCATTTTAGCACTGAAGTCATTCCCTAAGGATACATCTCTTTGACTATTTCCAGTGGGCATTTTGCATGTTAATAGAAGTCAAAATTAATTCATACATGAAGGATATTTACAAATTAAGAGCTGTATATCTATGTATCTAATATGTATGTCATGTTAATGATGGATGTATTTTGCTGAAGATACTTCAAGTAATTCCCAGTTACTTAACTCTAATTCCAGGATGTCTTTTATTCAAGTACAAATACTGCATTCAGTTTTGAAGACACACTTTTACTTTAGGATGAGCATTATATAAAGCACATGTAATATTCAGGCTACTCTTTGAAGTATTGCAATGATGTGTTGTGTTGTATGCTATGAATTAAACTTCTGAATCTAACACAGAGATTTCTAAGGTGTGAGAGACTGGCTGTATATTAAAAAACCAAAGAAAACAATTAATAAATATTTTTAAAAGAATGAAAGAATGGAAACTTTTAGATAAGTTAAATCATCCTCAGAAACTGAGGATTAGCAACCCAATCAAAATAAATTACCAAATTTTTAAGTGTAAAAAAAGTTTCTAATTAGAATTTTTAATTTCTGGTGAACATTATTAAAGACACATATACTTCTTTCTCTTTGCTTTAATTGTTTTATGAATTGTTCTGCATTTAACAGTTTAAATGCAAAACCTTATCTCAAATGGAAATATACACATATACATATGTTTTATGTATACTTCAACACACATATAAGTATACCAATAATTTAGCCTTTATCAAACTAAATTTTCTTATTTTGTTGTATAGTATTTCTATAGGGAAAATCTGCTTAAGTTTTCAAGTCTGAACTCCTAGACACCTGAATAAATGAATATTAGCTACCATGGAGAAAGACAGAACAGTTTATTACTCTGAATATAAAACCAATACTTCAGTAGAAGAGTGCTTTCTTGTAATAAACATTTAAAGTAATGAACAATGCAATTAAAAGATTTTCTTCTTGAATAGTTTTTGGTCAATGGGACTTTGAATTACATTTCTGTATTATTAGGAAATCAAAATCTAATAGTCTTTATTTGAAATGAGTTAGAAAAAATTCATCATCTTGATCCAATTACATTTATGATGCGAAAAGTTTGGATAATATTCCAAGAAGGTAATGTTCTCTGTCACTGGCTGAAGTTTAGTGAGAACCCTTGTGACATGGCTGTCTTTCTCTAAAGGCTGTCAGAAAATAACAGTTTCAGTGACCTTTGATAACATTTTTAATACTGCTTTTTAGTACTTAATTTTTCCTATATGTTCTTTGTTGTCTATTCATGTGCAATACAGGATGAAGTTGTAGCTATGGAATAGGAAAATACTTCACACAACTATGCATAGTTTGGTACCAAAGTACTGTGGTTATTACTGTCTAATTTCTAGAAAAGGACAGAAGCAATGCATAATTAAACAAATTATTCCTCTTTCAAGCCCTCAGTCCCCACTGTAATTCTCAGAGTAAAACAGAACCATGGGCCATCAGCCAAGCCATAGATTTTTTATGAGGCAGGGAACAGTGAGCTCCATCAGTTTCCTGTTAAAAAAACTAATGAAGAGACATTTGGCTAAAATTCTGTAGTAGTGAATCTATTTTGTCTCTGATAGTGTTCTGGGTTGGTGGTCATCATCTTTGGAAATAAAACACCATAGATAAATCTGGATATTTTTAACATGTAGCTAATTAATAAAGTTAAAAGTAAGTTTAAAAGCCACTTATTTTTATTTTCTCAGAGGAATAGAGTAGTAAAAACAAACAAAGGCTGTAGTATTGATTGACAGGTTTCCAGGTTCATTTTATCAAAGATTATAACTTCAAGAATGTAGCCTAAGTTGTAGAAGTTAAAATAGGAATACATACAATTATTAATTAATCTTTAAGAGATTGTATATTTGTCTAGTCTTATGTTTATCTGGAGTTAATCCTTGTGGTATGTGTGCTTTACCACAAGGGTTATCCCCAAGATATCCCTGCAGATGCAGAAAGCATCTGCAGGTCAATTGACCACTGCATCCATAAGTAATTGTATATCTAAGTATATTAATAGTGTAGTTTACAAGGAGTAAACTTTCAGTAAGTTTAATAGGAATAAAATAAGAGGATTTCAAGATACCTAAATATTTATAGCAACCCAAAATTATTTACAAGACACAAAAGTCGCTCGTCAGTATAACAGCTCTGAAGTGGAGATGCAGAAGTAGCTCATTATTATATATATGATAATCTTCTTCTATTTGAGGGATAATATACAAAGCAAGGTGGCAAGAAGCTCTTCTCCCTCTCCTAAAATGCAGAATAAAATCCTTTTTGAACCATGTCTTTTCTTGATTAAACCTTGGATTCATTACAACCACATACATTCAAACAATTTCAACTATGCTTGTAAAAGCATGCAAATCTGCAACTGAAAAATTGGCCAGGCACTGTGTGTGCCTGAACTGCTATAATAAAAACTAAATTTCCTCACTGAGGAAGCTCAGTTAATCCATTTGTGCATATAAATATGGTGGGTTTGAGTTATATTTCCACATGCCAATGTTTGGAGACTTTGTCTATTACCACTTTTAGGATGGTAATGAGAAAATAAGCATTTCCTTATGCTTTTACTGTTTGATGTTGAGAGAGAAATGGATGGGATTAAATGGACTTCCTTAAAAATTAAATCTTTACTTTCCCTCGGCTGTACAAGCTGGCTTAGCATATTGGAATTTATATGACCACTTGCTCTTTGCCCTACACAGCTCAATGCCAGTTAGATCTGATGAAGTACAATTTGTATAAATTTAGCTTGCATACAGTATAGAATGCTTAGGGTTTAAAAAAAAAAAAAAAAAAAAAAAAGAAAAAGAAAAAGAGGTTTTTTTTTTTTAATATTTTGGTCTGTTTCAACTTTATTGCTTTTTATACTGAGAAGTAAGACTTCCAGTTTTCAGGATTTTATTTTGTTTTATATATGTATTTGCACACATTATAAATGTTATATTTATATTTTACAAAATATATTTTATACACACAGAGACGTACATGATCAATATAATATTAATAGACTAAACAATGACATTTTATAAGACTAACTGTGATATTTTTTGTTTATGCTTGGGATTTTTCTGAAGTGTTTTATTTCTGAAGTTAAAGTTGGGTTTTCAAGATAAAGTGCTTGAATTCCTCTTTTGAAGTGTCCAGTAATTGAAAATAATTGCTCCTGGACTTCTCTTTGGGAGCAGACTACTTTTGGCTAATATATCAGTAAACTTAAAGCCAGGCATTAAATCCATAATTCATTTCCAGAGATACCTGAGCTAATCTCATTGGGGATTAAGGAAGCCTGAGGAATACTGAGTTCATTTGACTGATTCATCTATCCAACTTAGCTCAGTCTGAGTTTGAACTAATATTAAAGAGCTGGCGAAAATGTGCTTGAAGGAAAAACATACTTCTAAAAATCAAATAGATCTGGGAAAATTGCCCTATTTTGTCTTTCTTTCACAGGCTCATCTAGTAGCAGCTTTCGAAAAAAGCTTGGGAAATATGACAGGCCGATTGCAAAGTCTGACAATGACTGCTGAACAAAAGGTAAGTTTATCAAAGCGGAGGCTTTACTGTAGAAAATAGTCGTAAAATTGTGTTAGAATTTTGTTTAAAAAACACTGAAAGGAAAAAGGGGCATCTGTGACAATAAGACAGATTTTTCTGTAATGGTTACTGCGATCAATTTTTCATGAATGTCCAGCAGCATGTGGAAAAAAACTATGCAGCATCAGGTTTACACAGATAGTGTCATAAAATAGTTTGACAATAAAATCTTTCATTTCCAGAATTCAATGAAAGCATGCATGACTTTAGGTTTAATCCATACTGAATGATCCTGTAGCAAAAATTTATCATAAGCTGCTGCTTCATTCCAGCTACCCAGCACCACCAGAATAATAGAATTTCAGGAAACAAAGTTTAAGTAGAAAAAAATAGCCTCATTGAGAAAGTTAACGAAGGTTAGGCATCCTACCCGTAAGTAGACAGTTTGGATTTTCACTTTTTCACTGTGCTCTTTTGTCTAATGGGGGGAAAAAAAACTCTAAACCTGATGCGAAGAAATTTAATGTGAGTCCTTTTACTAAGCTCAGGATTAAGAGGCTGCTTAACACCTTCCAGGATTGAACTTCTGCAACTTTCTACCTTAGGAATTTTGAACAATGTCATATTAATGGAAAGACCTTCTTGACCTAAACTGTGAAAGAAATTGTTTATCTGTGAGCTCGTAGTCACCACTGGAGTCTGTAACTGTCTACAAAAATAACATTTCAGAGTCTGGTTGAGCACCAACAGATGAAATGTGACAAGACTCATTGTGAACTGGATAGAAAATAATTGTATTGTTTGCTTTTGTTTCATCTTGTGGGGGGGAAAGAAAAAGAACACAGTCACAACAGAATTTTCTTTAACTTTTAACAAAGTATAATTCCATCAGAAGGTTTTCTTTCCAGAAGGGGTTAAGCAATCGCATTAAAACAGATCATCTCCAAGTCCCTTTGCCAAAAGATTTAGAACTTATTATTTTCCTTCTCTTCTTTTCTCTATTGTTGAGTTTAAATTCCTTTAACCCTAATTATACAGGAAGGAGACTGGAAGGACAGGGAGTAATAAATAAAATATTGCTTATAAAAGCAGTAATAAAATATATATTTTTAATAAAAATCAGCTCTACATTCTAATACAGAACTTTCTGCACTCAAGTGGAGTAATTTTACTTCAACTTGCAGGACAATTTCTATTAAACAGGGGCTTTTTAATTAAATTAGTATTTTACAAATTAAATCTTTTGAGTTCATCCATTAAACAGTAGCCTCACATATTAATGGATACTTCAAATGGTTTCATTGTCTTTTGCAATACAATCATTGAGCTTTTCGTAATTTTATATTGAATAGTCAATTGAGACCTTTTTAGATTACTCCTTATTAAAAATGTTTTCTTCTTAAAAATAGCATGATTGCTTTATATAAAGTAAATGAAAAACAATATGTTAGTTAACTTCAATATCTTTGGAGCGAAAGTATGCATTCTTTCTATTGTTGCCCTCATGTTCACCCAAGCAGTCCATGATTTTTAATTTGAATCCACTTCTCTTGCAATTTTTTCTTTTAGCTTAGACAAACATTGTTCTTTTTGCTATTATTTTGATCTCTCTTTGCTCTTCCCACAGGAATCTGAGCTTATAGAGCTAAGGGAAACCATTGAAATGTTGAAAGCTCAGAATTCTGCTGCACAAGCTGCTATTCAAGGAGCCTTGAACGGCCCCGATCATACCCACAAAGGTATGGGTTTGTCATTATCAAAATAAATGCAGAAGTTCTCCCCAGGCAAAAAAACCCCTTAAGTCACTACTTTTCTGTTGTTTGGGAACTCTGTTGCAAGGCAAAGCACATTCTGAAGTGAATGGTAGGCATACTTGTGGTATTTTCAGAGCTGGAAACCTTGCACAAGTTTCCTGTCTGCCGAAGTTCCTGGAGCTTTATCTTCTTAGAGCTGGGTGGCCAGCAACTGATCAAGAGTTAACCGTGTTCCTGCAACTGATTAATGAAGTACACCCAAGACACAAGTGAGGTCTTATGGTATAACATGGTTATAGCTTGGGACTCCAGTCAAAGTTGTAGCTTTGTTAAATTGTTGTTCTCATTGGTGAGACAGACTGACAGAAGCTCAGCTCCTTCATGAGGTTCTAAATCAGTGTGGGAAAGCAAGTTTTAAATTCCAGATGTCAAATTAATTTGTCATTGCAAGTAGGCTGATATTGCATGATAAATACGTTCTTCAAAAGTGCCTGCTGATAAGCAACAACAAAGGAATTGCTTGAAAAAAAAAAATCACGGTGTGTGTTTTTTGAGAGTGTTATTGATCTTCCATTAGAGAGGTCATTATTTAGGTGTTTGCCTTAAGGTCATTTCACTGCATGACTTCAGTGTAGCAAAGCAAATTTCTAGGAAGTAGAAAATAATCTAAAATTAATTTCCCTTGGTATTAGTGGGCATGTTCTGCAAGAATAATTTCCAGTGATTAAGATATAGTTATCAGAGACTTTTAAGAAATTGAAACTCAGAAGCCACACCAACCATTTCTAATATTCTCCACTTCTTGGTTATTTTGTTTCATTAATTTTTAATGCACTCCTGCCTGTTTCTTTCCATCATGGTATATTAGAAGGTAGCATCTGAACGCTGATTAGGGCTGCTGCAAATTGAGCAGTGCCTACACTCCTTAGAACTGTAGTACATGTGGCACTGAAGCGTTGAGTAATCCATGTGCTCAGTTATGAGGATACACGTGCATAGATTGCTGTGAAGGGTCATTGCCTTCAGGGCAAGAACAGCCTGGTTTGGAGAAGCCCCTAAGTATTGGACTAATTGTATGCATCCCCCTCGGTCCCCATATGGTTTCTCAATGGCTTCAATAGCTTGAATCTGAGCCACTGCAAACATCAATGCCATTTATGTTCATTTAGACTGCCTTTGAGGAGGCAGATGCTACATAAATATAATTATTATTATTATTATTATTATATTGAAGCAGATTTCACAGTGACTTCTTTTCTTTAGATTTACGTATAAGGCGGCAACATTCTTCAGAAAGCGTTTCCAGTATCAACAGTGCTACAAGTCATTCCAGTATTGGCAGTGGTAATGATGCTGATTCCAAAAAAAAGAAAAAGAAAAACTGGGTGAGTACTCAGCAGGTTTAAGCCTCACTTTTAGCCATTATGTCACTTCCTAGTGTCTGAGTTAACATATTGGTCCATTTCATCTGCAATGTTCTTGTGGGGCCAGATGGATATCAAGAAATTCATGTGTATCCATACTGTGAAGCTACCAGCAAACTAAAAATTATTGAATATCAGCAGGGTTTTATTTGCATAAGTCAGAGTAATTAAAACAAACAAAAGTACAAGCTACAATTGCAACAATAAGAAAACAACGACAACATAAATTTAAAATAGCTGTTCTGACTAAAAACTACCTCTGGGCCGCATTGAAACCCTGTTTGATTTTTCTTCAGTTGGAGTTTGGTTCAGAAGCTTGACTCAAATATTTTACCCAGCTATGGAGGGAGTTGAAATCAGTTAAGAATTCTCACTTAAACATACTACAGTGTTTAAAGAAATTAAGATGTTGCTGAACCAGAACATACAAATACCACATACTGCTGAAGATTTAATTAAATACTTTCAGTAAAGAATCAGAAAATATGTGTTTATTGTTTTAAAAATATTATCTGCATAAACATTTGTTTTAAAATACTGATGAGCCTTCATTCCCTTGATTTGTAATTCCACACTCTTTCATGTTTCTGCAAGGTGAACTCTAGAGGAAGTGAGGTGAATATAAACCATGGAAAAGTTGGCATGCATCTATAAAAAACCCTATCTTGGCATGATTGCTATTTATTTTGGCAGTAGGCTTTTATACCTTCTAAAACCAGATTATCCTGTATGTCTTCTAAGTTTGTCTTTATTCATTTTAATCTCAAAGTTTAGGCTATAGAAAGGGGGAGTGTAGCCAAAATCCATTTCTTTCTCTTCAGACATCATGAGCTGGAAAGGACTTAAATATTGTTTCTCATTAAGATCAGTGGTCACACTCCCCACTCTCCAGTTTTACGGTGAGAATAATGTGTTTGAAGTCCTCATTTTTTCGTAGAGGAACCAGCTGGTCGTTGTGTTCTGTACAGTTTTGATTAGAACAACTCTCTGAAAATAAAAATAAAACCTGTATTTTTCCTAAAATGAATAAGTTCTGTATTTAGACAAAGGTATGAACAAATGAGATAGTTAATTTTAACTCCAGACAAAACTGTTGCAACATGGCTTCTGAAATAAATGGCTCTTTGGCTATTCTGTCCCTTTTCAATACTGGATACAAGCTTCTAGAGGGAAAAGGCAATGCTTGTATGTTCAGAGATCTTACCACTCTAAAGGAATCTGCAACAAACAGTGTATACCTTTCAGCTAACATTCTTCTCAATAGTACAACAAGGCAAACCTCATGTTCCTGCTTAGATCCTCTTGATTGGGATCCAAATCGTAATATTTGCATAGTTTGACCGTTCAAAGTTTTAATGGGGAAAATAAATTGGCAAACCCTGTAAATTGGACTCATCTTTTGATTTCAGCATTTAGTTCTGCCTGTACCTAGATGCAAAGTGGTTATTTAAAGCCATCCCTTGAAGGGAATGCCATGGGAATGGGATTCCGCTGGGGCTTAATGGCTTTAAATGAGCACCCCTCCCCAATAGCTGTACCACTCGGTCCTGCACTTTTCCCATAGCATTACTTCTGCACTGCGCTGGATTAATAAAGTCAAAACAAAGCACTGTATCATGTTTTTAGAGATACTGTGTTGCATATGTTAATACCTTGCTTCTGCATACTGACCTCAGGCAGTGGCTAGGATGGCATCTGCAAACTAACTCTTCAAAACATGAGCTGCACCCAAAGTGCTGTGATGAGGAAAATAATCTTGCTCTGTATTTGTTTTCCAGCTAAGAAGCTCTTTCAAACAGGCCTTTGGAAAGAAAAAGTCCACCAAACCTCCTTCCTCACATTCAGACATAGAAGAGCTGACAGATTCCTCCCTTCCTTCCTCACCTAAATTGCCCCACAGCTCAGGGGAGTGTGCAACAACATCGATGAAACCATCACAGTCAGCATCTGCGTAAGTGTCTCTTGGCACACGGGATGGGCTGGGAAGCAGTGTGGCCGTTTGCAGTTCAGAAGCCATTGTCAACAGCTGCGATCTTCTAATCCTGAGCTCCATCCATTCGCCCGATTTCTCGTGAGCTTCGCCATTTACACACTGGTTCTGCAGCAGGTCTTTATTCAGTCATAATCTTTCATCCTTTCACAGATTTTACCCAAAATCACCTAGCTATACAAACTTCGAAAAGCTTATTTTGTGCTCTCCCTGCACCATTAGCAATTTTATCATATCCACTTAGCAAAAGCCGAATGCTAACATTTCTTTGTTACCTTTTTTCATGACATTGTAAAAATAAAAAATTCTAAAATACATATTTTTATTAATTTTTACAGTATACTCATTCCTCCTGTTATTACTTTATCTACTTTGTAGCTACTGATGTATATAATTTTTAATCTATTTCCCCTCTTTTATCAGCTTGAATTTTTTGTGGGATTTTAACTTTTATATTTTATTCAAATCACCACCCTGAAGGTTTCAGGTCTGAGAACAAGTTATCAGTCAACAGCTGTCCGATTTCTTCAGTATTTTTTGAATATCTGATATGTTCTTACAGAGTTCCCAGCTCTTACTCATATTCCTCTGATCTTTTTTTCATTCTGATAAACTCATAACTCTTTCTAATATGGGGTAATCAGCCTCTTTCAACCAAAAAATGCCTATTGCGGATGCTAGCTTTACTTTTCTTCTCCTAATTGAGAATAATCAGGTCACAATTACTTTTCCTTAAGGCACTCAAGGAATTCTAGTCTCATGACTGTTTTATTAGATAATAAATGGAATATGCATGGAAATAAAATTTCATTTCTGATTTGCTTGGCATAGGCAGGTGTGGACACATCACAGAAGGAGCTGTACCATAATATGCAGGGAAAAAAAATCCCAATGTATATCTTTCTTAGTCTTTAATCCCATTTAAAATATTTGAGCATGTTTTGAATTATATTCATTATTTTTCTTCCTCTATTTGACATGTACTTTATTTGCCATGAACTTCATCTTCCCTTTGCTTACAATTTCTTCATATATTTTCTTGATGGAGTCTCGCGTTCTAAACCATTCCCTTTACTTTCTTCCAATTGCATCTGTCTAGTACATGTGTGTGCAGGTCACCTCTAGTCTGGGCATCAAAGAAAAGGCAAAATGGTCGCATGGTCTACAAGCATAGATCCCGGTAAAACTGAGTGTGGGGCATGGAGTTGTGTACCCAACTGCTGACCTGGAGAGTGCTGCATCTTCTTTCCCAAAATGCGTTTGCATGGATTCTGGCAATTAAATGCTGATCTTTGTTTCTTTCTTTTTTGGTTTTTTTTTAATATTAGCAGTAATAATCACAATAATAATACTTATTTTCATAAAAAACTTTTCATATTGAAATTTTTCAGAAAAAATTAACTATTTATAGTCACAGTAATAAAGAACAAATAACATTTACTGAATTGACTGGAAATACTGCTCAGTGTAACAATGAAGCCAAAGTTCAGTGTTTTATTTTCTACTGGTGGTTCTGATGATACAAAGAAGCTGAACAATCTGACAGGAGAGCTGGACCATTGTGGGTCCCTGAGACGATCATGTTTCAATCTTTTCTTACACTATAATGGTTTCTTCCTTCAAAATAAATGCTTATGAGAAATAACCACATGGTAATCCAGTCTTTAAGGGAAAAAGACAAAAACCAACCCACATGATTTCATATATAGTACATTACAAAATGTATAGGCAAAAAGTATAGGCAAAACATCAGCCATCACAAATCAAAACCATTACAGATCAAAATCTTCTAGACTATAAATTCAAGGACTGTCCCTTTGCGTAATATTCATATCAGAGGAAAATACTGATGCCTAACAAATATCAGCAGTACAGTTTAATCAGCACACTTCACTTCTGACTACTGTTATGTAGAGAAATCATAAAATTTGCACCAAAGAAATTATGTGAGTATAAAATCCAATTAAAACCAATGGATGATAGTCACTCAAAGATACCTGAAAAGTAGTTAAGAATTTGTTTTTCACAATAGTGAGCTAAACTAAAAAGCTATAAAGCAATCTGATCACTTCTTTTGGAGAGGGCTTTTTTTTTTTCCTCTTTTAATTTGCAGTTTGATAATTTTCAAGTTTCTTTGATAAGTTTCTGTCTTCACTCATAGGTTTCACCAGCAGCAAGCATTTTTCTGTTCTTTGATATTTAATAATGACACTGCTTTGGGGAGAGAGCATTCCTTTAATCTCCTGCCTGTTTCCTGCTCCTCTTTAGGATCTGTGAGTGCACAGAGGCAGAGGCTGAAATTATTCTTCAGCTAAAAAGCGAGCTGAGGGAGAAGGAGCTCAAATTAACGGATATTCGTCTGGAAGCCCTCAGCTCTGCACACCATCTGGATCAGATCCGGGAAGCCATGAACCGCATGCAGGTCAGTGCAGTAGCTTTGATGACAGAGATGCACACCAAAGGTATGACTGGTGGGTTTTCTTTCCCAGGACTTTGTTTCAGGCACCAAAAAACTGTCTATTAAAAGTAAATTGCTGGACTGACAGTACTTCTGAAGGATGGGTATGATAAGTGCTCACCTTATAATAAAGACATTCTTAGCATATATATTAATAGCTAAAATGTGTTTAAGAGATATGGAAGAAGACATAATCCCTGCCCAAAGGATATTTATTATCTCAAGCCTATAACTGGGGTTAGCAACATGACAGAGAAGCAGATCAAAAAGTGATTTCTACAGCGTTTTAAATCCTTGAGCCATGGACGGGCCAGAATATTATGTGCATACTCTTTCATCATTTCTGTTTCCTAACTCAGTCATGTCTTGCCAAGGCAAAGAATGTAAAATTGATCTAATTACTGTATCCAGCATCATAAAATTTTACTACATTGTTTTGTTACTCTGCCTCAATTCCTTTGTGAACATATTTTTTCATTAGAAGATTTTCCCTTTCATGAGGCTGAAAGGATGCAAAAAGAATGGCAGCGTTCTTCAGTGGAGCACAGAGCTTTTTGGGACTTGATTCTGTTGCTTACATGCAAATCCCCAGTACCACGGTGGGTGTCCAAAACTACCTATAATATCCACACATTGTGACATAAATCCTTCAGTGGAATTGGGCCCTTCGGATTGGCAGCTAAGATACCTATGTCAGCCCTGAAGGCACTGTAAATCTCTATTTGAGGAACAGAATCAAGTCCATGGGCTGGGGATTCAGGGTGAGACAGAGTTGGCTACATTTAAAAGTCTGGGAAAGAGCTGCATGATAAACTTCTGTTGTAGTCAATCCAGTTTTAGTCCTGTAGTAGTGAGGGCTAAAGAGCTATCCTGAAATTACCCCAAAATAGGTACAGAAGGTGAAATGGAGTTCCTTGAGCATAGGCACTCCTTACCATTTGAACCAACCTCAAGTATTTACATCTGCACAGGACATGAAGGTTTAGCATTCTTCCATGGAAGACCATATTTATCATGCCACTGGAAATCCACATTGGCACAGCTGAATCCAGCCCAGTGCCTTGCCAGCTGAATTGCTCTGTGTTGGATACTTAGGTCAGGTGCACCTTTAGGCACTTGTGTGTAGATGCCTATGGCACCTAATTTCATAACTACAGAAATGGTGTGCTTGATGTCTTTTCTAGACCTCTTTGTTTACACAATGCCTGTATCAGTCTCAGCCAGATCTTTAAACATCTCATCCATGGTACCTGCCATCCTCCCAGGTGCTCACACCACTAGGTACCAATATTACTGTGGGATATTTGGCTGAACTTCAATTAGAGGGAAGACTTATCAAGAACTGGTCCATAAATATGGTTTCATTTGTCCAGACATAAGTAAGGCATTGATCTCAAGGCACTGAAAGGTTTTAAGGAACTGTGAGGAATAGAATGCAGTTAATTGCAGCAGTGGAAAAAAGGATGTGAAGGCTTATCATCTGATGACAGTCTCATATTCGGGAGATGAGTGTCTGAGTCAGGTGAACTCCCCACAGGGAGGAGTCTGCTGTGGGCACAGTTCTCCAAAGTCTGAACTTCGTCAAATCTGGACAGAGGCAACTAGTTGAGATGCTGTTACTGGTAATCACCATTTCTGAAGTTCACCCAAAAGAGCAGGCGGCTGCCTTGGCCACAGTTGCCAAACTGTGATATTTGAGAGGATTGATGAGGATTGGTAAGGGGAAAAAACAGGACTGGTAGAAGTGATACATGAATATTTTTAGATTCAAAGCACCTTAAAAACCTAAAGCTCAGGTGAATGGAAGACCGCTAAGAGCTGTGTAATTAATCAGCATAAATTGCAGAATGGCTCCTGATTTGAACCCTAGACTAAATTGATACACCCATCTATTGCCTTCTATTACTATTATTTTGGTTTGTCCCTTCCCTTTCACTGTCTTCTCAACTGTGTGTATGTGATCTAATCTTTTTGTAGCTGAAGCAGGGTTTTTTATGATGCTATCTATCCCTTATGTTTTTACTTGTATAATACAGCTGTGCAACCTCCATTAAAAAAGTAAGACTTGTAGCAGGGTGATGTGAATGTAGAAATAAATTTGATGTGCAGAACCATCTGCAAGAATAAGCAGTTGCTTTGTAATGCACTTTGTGAAGCAACTGGAAGCTAGATTTAGATGGTACCAGGCTGTTCTCAGGCTAAGTTTTCCTTTTATTATTGTACATTCAATAATCACTTGGCAGCACAGAGGATTTAGCTAAAAAAATTCCAGTTGTTCTGATTCATCTGTCACTGTCTGTTTTCATCAGAGGGAGTTTGCTCACTGCTATGTTAACAATCCCCTGTTTGAATGATTAAAATACCTTATTTGATAGCAAGAAGGGTTATGAAACTGTTAAACTATCAATTTCTAATTTTTCATTTTTAATTTAATTTCTTTGTGAAGGTACTGCTTAAATTTTATATTCAATGACAGTAATAATTTTCTGTGACTTTAGAAACATTGACATATCCAGTAACTTTCTTAACTAACTGTTACCTTAGGTATTTGACAATAGAAAGCAGCTGAAAAGAAGGGGGATAGCTGGAAAAATTCTAACCACACTCACATTATGGTCAACTGTACAATAAGCACAAAAGCTTGAAGCTGATATTGTTTAGGATCTGTCTTGAGGCAAAATCTAAAACAAGGTTATTGGGTTATTGGTTATTCATCTAAGAAGTAAAGGCAAACCAGTTTTTGCTGTGTTATATCTCTGTTGTCAAAGTGGTAAACCAGTTATCTGGGTCAGGGGAACAGCATCACCAGACTAGCCACCGATGTTGGTTTCCAAGAATAATCTCCTGTGCTTTGGTGTTGATTTCTATTGTGCATAGAATGAGATTGAGATACTGAAAGCTGAGAATGATCGCTTAAAGGCAGAGACTGGAAATACTGGGAAGCCTGCCCGGCCATCATCAGAGTCATCAAGCAGCACATCATCTTCTTCATCGCGGCAGTCACTGGGACTTTCTCTGAACAATTTAAACATCACAGAATCTGTTACATCAGGTAAACATACTTTGGGCACATGCATGCCTCAGCAGTTCATAAGAATTTTTCAGCCCCTTAATGGGCTGCATAGGAGAAGCACAACTGGAAATTAAAACGCCTCATATCATTCAGGTTAACACAAGGTATGCATTCAGTAACAGAGAAGAGGAGGAATGCTGGTGGTCATGTCTGAAATGTAGCTTTTAGAAGCCCCTGAGCAGCAGTAACAGACAGTTCATTATGTTTGCTTTGTTCCTAGCTATGATGCTCTCTGACTATGTAGGTTATAATACTCTTTGATCATCCAGTTTACAATTTCTTGGAAAAGAAATATCTGTTGAAGTATACATTACAACTGTGTTGATATATTATTTTGCTGATGTGAGATAAATATGAGTATAGTATGTGAAACTCTATTCTTTTTGTTTACAGGTCTGATCATTCAGTTAGCTCCCTTCACTTCATATTTGCAGCTAAGGCAGGAGGTGGTCTCAGTTAGCTTTGTCCCTTACATTTTTTTTAATTTGGTACAGCTAGCTAGCCCATGTTTGACCAAATCACCATTTATCACAGGAGCCAAACCCTTCCTGATCTATTAGGCACTCTCATTGTCTGCTGTGAATGAAGGAAAGCAAGCAGAAGTTTGGTCCACATCCTGAACATTAAAATCTGATTATTTTCCATGTCATGGAGTTTATGATAATAAGCCTTGTACATTAGTTTTGATAAAGTAGCCAAGAAACAGAAGTGCTGTCTCTAACATTAGAACCAGGAGTAAAGCAGGAGCAAAGCAGCACTCATTAGCTGCTTTCATAGACGCCACAGAAATTATAATGCTGTCTCTGGAAGCAATAAAAATGTGGCTAATAATTGTGGAAAGAGTCTAGGCAAGAATACATCTGGGAATATGCCAAACTGACTTTCATTTGGATTGGCAGTGAGTCATATTATCTTGCCAGTCATTGATTACACGGATATTTGAATATTTTTTTCTGGTTAATATCAGATTTTGTATGAAAATTAGTATATTTTTTATTTACATTACAACTCTTTGAAGGGTTTGACTTTTAGCATGGAGGATCCTGAACTAGGCCTCAACATACAATGGGCTATTGCAAAAGCAGGGAGAAAAAATTAACTGCTCACAGATCCACACATATTAAAAATAAACAAACAAAAACAAACAAAAAAAAGTAAGATTTTTTTTGCAATACGGTGATTATGTATGTATGCTCTTTCACAGATCCACACATATTAAAAATAAACAAACAAAAACAAACAAAAAAAAGTAATTTTTTTTTTGCAATATGGTGATTATGTATGTATGCTCTCGTGAGCAGCAGCCATTAGCACTTTGTTGATTGGCATTAACTCTGTCTAGATACGGTAATAAACATGTGGGAAGAAAGGTCTGAAGGAGGGGGAACTAGATGAGAATACAATGGGTGAAGAGGAACAGGGGAAAGAAAAGGGAAGGTAAAAGATAAGATAAAAGAATGAAAAAAAAGAATATTAGGAGGAAGTGTTCAGCAAAAGAATAGAAATAATAAAAGCTGGAAGAAAAAAGAGGAAAATACGGGAAAGAAAGAAGGAGAACAGGATGACTGGGAGAAGTGGTTGGATGGGTGTTTCCAGCCTAAATGATTTTATTATTTTGTAAACTTTATATAATTTTGTGTGTTATTGTTCTAATTGTTTTTCTCACATGAAAAGTGATTACTTTTCATTATAAGAAATTAAAGATATGAGAGTGCCTAATGAGGAGTGGAGAATTTAATTTGATTATGAATCTAGAATTTTTGATCATTGTGATGATCATTTTGTTGCCATGCCAGAGAACTTGGAAGGGTGAACGCTTCCCACCAAGTCTTGTGGGATTTCTGAGACAGCTGGAGTACTACTGAATAAAAGTCCCTGAGATATGGGGAGGTTAATCATGATGAGGATTAAGCTGAGAGAATTGAGTGGTTTGGCTCTTCATATTATAAAAATACCATTGTACTTTCTGGGAGCAATGTCTTCAATCAACCATGGTCATCTGGAAATGACCAAGCTGTCCACTGTCACTTCCTAAGGGTATGATGATACCCTGTGGATCAGTGTGAGTGGCAACCTGGGAAGGGGTGTGGTGGTCGCAGACACCCCTGTTTCAGTCAGTTGTCAGTCACTGGAGTGAAAGGAGCAAACAAGAACCAGTACAAGACTGGCCCAGAGTGCCAGACCTCTGACAAGAATTGAACTGAAATAATTATAGCATGCCTAAAAAGCAGACCTGGCAGGGGGTACTTAAAACAATTAGTACCACCATGAAATTAGAGGCCCTTGGGCATCTTCTCAGCCCCTGTATCAGTGACAGAGAGAGCTCTTAGAAAGTGGAATTTGTTCTTTTGCTACGGAGTGGTTCCTCATTCCTAAAGACTTAAAGAAGAATGAGTTTAAAGGGCTGCATAAGGGTCATTTAGAGATTGAAAAATTTCACATCATAATTTGATATCACAATTTCATATCTTAATTTGCTCTCAGACAAGCTATGATGATGACGTTATCAAACCTCTTAGGTTTCTCAAAGGTTTGTCAAATATGCCAAAATATAAGTGAAGTGAAACATTCAGTGGTGACACAGAAAATCTGTCTGCCTGGAATAAAACAAGCATAGATTTATTAAAACCCACAAATAAAAAAACCTTCTTTGTTAAATGAAAAAAAAAAAACAAAACCCCAAACAAAACAAAAACCAAAAACAAAAAGCAAGACAAAAAAAAAAAAAAACAAAAAAAACCTGCAAAACAACAGCAGAGTCTACATTCCACATCTGGATGTAAGTTATCAAACTTTTAAGAGGAAAACTTATTTTTAATACATTAATGAAATTATATTCATAAGGCTTCTTTGGTTTTCCCTTGAACAAGTGACTGAATCTTACTGGGACCTCATTTAATTTGGATGAAATCTGACCTTGTGCAGACTATGTCATGAAGTCAATGTTTTTCACACTAATAATGAACAGGGCTTAGGTTAGTGGATTACTGTGCTGGCCTTTGAAGAAAATGCAAATCCATAATCTCATCTAATTTTACAGTTAGTTTAAATGTCTACCAGTAAAGTCTCAGAGAGAACTTCTAGAAGAAAGCAGCAGTTTTATCACTTGCAATAAAGCTGTAGGCCCAGCCTTTAACAGGAATACATCTGCTTTCTCATTTTAGCAGTTAATGAGGTGGTAGAAACAGCAGTGTAGAGCAAATCAAAATCACCCTTCACCTCCAAGAAAAATTAAGCCTTTCCTTAGAGAAATGGCTGAAAACAGAGTCCCATATTCTGGAGGAGTCCAAAGTGGTTTTCTAGTGGGGGTGAAAAGAACTCTATCCATGCCATATGTACAGAAGGCAAAGGAAGCATCTGGAAAGTGAAATTAAATGCTATTTAACTTAACAGGAAAAAAATATCAATGCAAGGATTTCTTGTTTTCTCTTTGTACAACATTCTAAAGGGCACAAATGAGTGCCCAAAGACATAAATGTAATTTAGTTTTTAAACAACATTACTTTCTGTACATATTCTAATTTTGAAAAAGTTCCAAGAGAGAAAGCAAAGGCAAGACTATAATGCAAGATTTTTTTTTTTTCTGGCTTCTCTATCCATGTCTACATGATTAAAACTCCTAATATTCCTGCAAAAATTGACAACTTGTAACTTTTTGCTTCCAACAGAAACGGTGAACTAGGAATAAATACAGATTACAACAATTGCAAGTTGTTATCATGGCAGCCTTTCTTTTTAAATAAATTTTTAACATTTAAATCCTTTGAACAAATATTGAACTGATGATGTGAAAATAATTGATGTTTTCATACTGATCGCTTCCCTTCTTTTAATGTAGATATTTTGCTGGATGATGTCACTGATGGAGCACTCCACAAAGAAGGTCATAGTGTCAAAATTTTAGTAACCATAAACAAAGGCTATAGTCGAGCCAAGGTAAGTGCATTACCCAGAGCAGAATTATAGCTCAAGCAAATGCTGGAGTACAGTATGTCAAATTTTTTTCAATATTTTAAACCAGGAACTGAAGGGGAATATCCCACAGATTGCAGCTCTCTTCTGTCATCCATGCTCAATACAGTTAGGCACACTCCATAGACTAATGCCATATGGCCTCTTTCTGCCTTTGTGGTGGCTTAGATACTACTAATTCTTAGTTTAATTAGTAGTAAGATGTCCTGGGACTTGCTGTCTCTGTTTTTAAGTCATTATAAATTAGATCTATGTATTGGTCTCCTTAGGGTGCAACTGTGAATTTGCTGCTGAAAAATAGTATTGTCATGTTTTCACGTTCTGTGCTATAAAAACTCACAAATACAGTGCAACCTTTATTTTTAGTTAACTCTTTAAAAACACAGATGCAATCAAAGAGCAGAACAAGCTTCTGTATTCCCTTCTTTATAAAGATGTATCCAAGTAACACAATCTATACCTACTTCTGGCACAGACATTATTACCAAAGTTGTAAACTCTTATTCTAAGTAATATTCTTCATGAGGAAAACTATGAATCTTCATAGAAAACTAATTAGCACCATTTTTACTCCAGTTTCTAAAAATCTCTCTTTACAGGATCAAAAGCCACATGCATACCTGATAGGATCAATTGGTGTCAGTGGAAAGACAAAATGGGATGTTTTAGATGGTGTAATCAGACGTCTCTTTAAGGTAAGACACTGAAAATTGCCTTAAGTATTATTACAATTTTCTTTTTCACTTTAGAAAATTTATATATTCTTTGAGTTGTCTTACCAAGTTTTTGTTTTGTTTTGAGGTGTTTTTGATGTATAGCTAACACCAACCACTATTAAGCTTTATTCTCAATGTCACAGTTCTTTTTTTCTTTTTTTTATGACTGTAGGTAGTTTTCCAAATAGCTTTCATTCAACAAATATTTTTATTACTTATGTTTTCATATAATTTCAGGAGTATATTTTTCGAGTGGATCCAACTACTAGCCTGGGTTTAAGCTCTGACTGCATTGCTAGCTATTGTATAGGGGATGTAACTAGAGCCCATAGCCTAGAAGTGCCTGAACTGCTGCCTTGTGGATATCTGGTTGGAGATAATAACGTCATCACTGTGAACCTGAAAGGTAAAACCCAAGGAATACTTCTGCAGATTCTGTAGAGTTCTACACTGCAGTTTCCTATCCTTTTATGATTATTCTTCTTACACCTGACCTTTCTGTATTGTTTCTAGTTTGAGGCCACATTTATCACATAAACTGTCTGTAAGACATTGCATAATATCTATTGCAGCCTTTTGAGGAAAATCTAAGAATATCTGTGCTCCCCTGCCTGACTGCCAAATCACAACAAAGTACTGATTTCTAAACAGTGGCAAAAATCCAACCCCAAAACAGAGATTATGATGAGAAATACTTATGCTTTATTCAGTTCCACAGGAAAAATTCTATACATTTCAAAAGCTCTAGGGATTTGCTATTGGAGGGGAGAGGGGACCTTCAGGAGGACTTTACATATGCTGATGTGACAACTGGTAACCCTTGTGACTGTCACTTTGACCTTTTTTTGTCATCATTGCCAGTAAAGTCTGCAACATATATCTTTGCCTCACTGAGCCTTCTCTTCACATTTACTTTGTTTGCATCTCTCCCACTCATCTCAGCTCTCCACTGCTGTTTAATTTTTTGTGGAAGGATACCAGTATTTCTACAGTAAAGAAGTTTTTAGCAGGGATTTGATTTAGAATATTTAATTTAAGTGCTATGCTTTGGGCATAGCACTGGTGCCACCAGATGCTGGGCCAAATAACTACCTTAGCAAGAATAAGATAAGCCATTTTTCTTTTCTTTTATCCCCAGGAGTAGAAGAAAACAGTTTGGACAGTTTTGTGTTTGACACGTTAATTCCTAAGCCAATTACCCAACGGTACTTTAATTTACTGATGGAGCATCGCAGAATTATTCTGTCAGGACCCAGTGGCACAGGAAAGACCTATTTAGCTAACAGGCTGGCTGAATATGTTATAACTAAATCTGGCAGAAAAAAAACTGAGGATGCAATTGCAACTTTTAACATAGATCACAAGTCAAGCAAGGTAAGTTACAGATGAAAACATAATCTATTGCCCAGTTTGTAGAACAGATTCCTTTAATATGTGTACTCTTATGCTGTTCAGTTAGCATTTCTTCCTACAACAATTCAGTCTTCAATCCCAGTGATGTACAGGGACCAGATCTTTCTATTCTAAACAAACCATTGAAGCACTGCCAGGGAAGTCTCGATTTTTTCCCTCTTCAGGAAACCAACTTTAAGTATAGATGCAGAGTCCAACTCCTATGTAAATTAAATTTTTGAAGTGTCTGTAATTCCTTTGTCAGAAGGTTTGCTATATAGTAGTACTAGTGTAACTTGCTTTTTTATGATGATAACATCAGCCTTTGTTAGCAAAGATTTCAAAGGAGTGATTTGAATTTACTGTCTTGGGCTCGGTTTCTTAATCAGCACTGGGGAGATACAACTGTGATGATTTCTGGTGTGCATAGGTCAGGAAGCTGACCGTACTGAAATTGCCTCACACATCATGTCACATTCCCAGTGATTTACATAGCTCAGATTATCAGGTTTCTGGCAGGACTACTGTGCTAGACACAGATAATACTATTCACCTGGCTGTCCTGAATTGAGTGTACTTCTAACTTGGTTCCTGGGGGGGAAAAAATGAAAGGGTTTGCCCGGAGCTTTCTGATTTGCACAGAACATAATGAATGCTAATGTAAGAAGGGAGAGCATACAGATCCCAAAGGGGCAAAAGGACCATTCTGGCAAAAATAACTGCTTTTCATTGTCTTTATACAGAGGATTTGTGATGCCATTTACTTTGGCAGAGAATGTGTTTGTGTTCTTTTGTTATACTGTACACATCTGTGAAGAAAATTGTCCCATAAAAGAGCAAGCTTTTGGATTTCTAGTAAATCGCTTGGTCTATGTGTTTTGGTGTTTCATTGTTGTTTTTGGGATTGGATTGGTTGGGATTTTTTCCCCCTTTTTCTTCTATCAAAATTCATATAGAATTTTTTGAGTTTGTGATAAAAAAACAAAACAACAACAACAAAAAAGCAACATTGTCAAATACCAAAAGTGTTTGAATAATATAGATGGTACTATTCCATGGAAGAAACTGATAATGTTCCCTGAGAGAGAACTGATCATAGGCAAAGAAAAATCTTTCTTGAAATAAAAAAGGTGCACCTTCCCATTAAAGAAGAAAAGATTCAGCTATCCTTGATCCAGAAAATAAAATGGCAATAGGAACTTTGTCCATAATACTGAGCATTTCCAACCCTGACAAAATTAGATACCTCTAGGGATACAGCTGTAGAACTTGACTAGCCCAAATTCTCAAGAGCAACTGTTGACAAAATTATGGAATGTTTGAATTGTAGAAAGCTGTCTTTTACTGCTGCACTAAACAGCAGCCAGACAGCTGACAGGAAAGAAGAATTTACACACCAAATTTTATTATGAGGTGTGATAAAGCATCTCCAAGAAGGCAGGCAGATTTTCAGTGAGAATGCTGAAAGGAGATACCTAAAGGAGGAGTTCAGTACACCAAAACTGTGTGATGGTGTGGTGGGGTTTTGATATATAAATGTGGCACTCAGAAGAACAAAGGTCCAAAAATTAATATGAGCATCTCAGCCCATTGGAAATGGCATATTTTATTGCAATGTATTTTCCTCTGGATATAAGATATTTTACCAGAAAATTTCTAAGGAATGTATCCCCCAAATCAGAATGCTTCAGTCATTTGCCTTGTGTTTAGCATCTTTGTTTTTTCCTAGCGTGAAGCTTTAATGTTGCCCTGTGCAAGCAGCATGTTTTCCTGCTTGTGCAGTTCCAGCTGAGTGATCCACAGGAGGAAAACTCTTTAGCAGTCATTTTATCTTTCTGAATTTTTTTTCCAGTGAAATTACATCTATGATCTAATTAGATTAATCTTTTCTGGGCTTGGGGCTTTTTTTTGTGATTTTGTTTTTGGTTTTTTTTATTAATTCTGCTGAAGGATCTGCGACAGTATCTAGCAAACTTAGCTGAGCAATGCAGTGCTGACAACAATGGTGCTGACCTCCCTGTCGTCATAATTCTTGATAACCTCCACCACATCAGTTCACTAAGTGACATCTTCAATGGTTTCCTCAACTGTAAATATAATAAATGGTAAGTAGTACCTTTTCTCTCTCCTTGCACACAGATTTTACAATTAAAACAGTAAAAGCTGCTTGTTATTTTGCAAAATAAAATGTCCCAGTGAAAAAACTTAGGCTCCTATAGGCCATCTGCAAGACTGTTGTGTGCTTCAATAATTTTAGCCCCTTTCAGCCAAGAAGGTAGTTGTCTCCTTTGCCTCATTTACATGACTTCCATGCTTCTCAGTGAGATGGAAATGTACCACAAAATTTAAGAATATACTTAAACACTTGACTGAATTATAGGGTTATCCATTGCACCCTGTCAGATCACACAAACTCATTAGTACTATAAGAACAGTTTATATATTGTAAGAGGGGAATTTGCGATAAACCATGCCATACAGAAGCAGCTGTGAATCTAGCAGATTTTCCCTTCTCAAAGTTTTCCTGCAGCAGTAAAGAACTATAAAGGTGGCTGAATGTCCTTTATTCTCAAGCAGGCGTAAAAATAATGTTTTCTAGAACTTTTACTGGCCTATAATGTTAGTTATTTCTGCTGTAAATGTGATATCATAGGGACTTCCCTTCATAAAATCATTGCATGCAATGTCTTACTCATGAGATTCACTGGCTTTTGAAATTAAAAAACTAAGCGTACTGCCAAATCATGAGTTACATTAAGACAGGGTTGCTTTATTTATTTCTTCATTACAGGTGGGCACTAGTAAACTACATATGTGCAAGAGGGAAATCATACAGGAATAAACATTTTAACAAGGGTACTTCAGAAATATTTTAAATCTATGACCATAGTACACCCAGACTCTTTTGAAATTGGCCTAGTGCAGATAGTAAGAAGGAATATACTAGGAATATTTGAATGAATTCTCCATCAAAAAATCCTACTGCTTTTATATTTCCAGTCCCTATATTATTGGAACCATGAACCAAGGAGTTTCTTCTTCACCAAATCTGGAGATGCATCACAATTTCAGGTACATTCACTCTGTATTTACTGTGGCCATGTTTGCACAGCTCCCTGCTTCTGAGCCCAGTTCTTTGACAAATATTGGTCTTGTGTCTCATCACAGAAGAACATTTCAGTTTCAGTGTCTCTCCTCTGTTGATGGGTCTCTGAATCATGTTGGGGAATGGTAAAAGAAATAAGATACTGTCTAGCACCTCTAGCAAGTTGCTGAAGATTATTGCATTTCTGCATTTATTTTGTCTTCAGCAGTGTCTTGAATTCCTGCTGGAACCTGAAGTGGCTGTATTGAAACAGTGAGCAGTAATGAGGTTTATTGGAGCAGTGCTATACTTGCTGACTAATGAGACTCTGTGACATTACTTTCATCTATATGTTGAAGAGGAAATAATGTATTTGCTATTTGTATTTGTATTTGCTGCTTGACATTTATCTCTTCTACCCAGGTGGGTGCTGTGTGCTAATCATACAGAGCCTGTTAAAGGTTTCTTAGGAAGATATCTGAGAAGGAAACTGATTGAAACTGAAATAGAAAAGAGCATGCGCAATAATGAGCTCATGAAAATCATTGACTGGATCCCCAAAACATGGCATCATCTCAACAGCTTCCTAGAAACACACAGCTCTTCAGATGTAACCATTGGTGAGTCCACTGTTGGAATGGTTTGAAATAAGGATGCAGGCTGAGCATTTGAGGGATTTGTGAAGAATATATTATTATTTTTTTAACTTTCCATATCTCAATGGGAAGTACAACATAGCTGTGGGGAATTTGTCTAGTTGTCAGCAAGATTTAAAAGAAAATTGAAAGTTTAATGAGAGAGTATATCTATTTCCTGGTAGTTTTTGTTGCTAAATACTTTCAAGTAAAATATCTCTATTTTCAAACTAAATTTAAAAAAAAAATACCCCGATAGTAACTTTCCTAAGCTTGATTATTTTCTCCTGCTTTCACACTGCAGTATAATTACAGCAATAAAAACCCTTGAATCTGAGGTCTTTTAATGGAATAACTATGTTAGCAAAGATGTCAGCTTTTACATAGCTTTGCCATAAAACTTGTAAGTGTTCATTGGGCCCTACAATTCCACTAAGTGACACCAGTTCATTTTTAATAACAGGAGACTGTTAATGTAGTCCTGTTTTAGTATTCTCTGAACTTGAGCTTGTCCCAGTACTGCTTTTTTAATTTTGAGAATATTATTTTCAATGTGTTTCCCAGTTATACCTTTTCTAATGCACAACTTGACTTCTCAGGTCCCCGCCTCTTCCTCCCTTGCCCTATGGATGTTGATGGCTCCAGAGTGTGGTTCACAGACCTTTGGAACTATTCCCTGGTTCCATATCTTCTGGAAGCTGTGAGAGAAGGACTCCAGGTATGACATTTGTTTCCTAGCAATTTTTTTATTGCTGAAAGGCTTTCTCCAAGCTGTTTTTAAACAGTGCATCCTGGTTGCATTTGCAAGAGGAAAATCTTAGGATGAGTTATAGAAGGCAGACTCAAATTCCTTTTGGCCTGCTCTTACTCTGGTGTATAATTTGGCTTTGTCTGTCCAGCACTAGCATATCTTGTATTTTATGAAGAGGTTTTCTTCTCTCTGTGACTGGAGGAAGGTGGGTTTTTTCCATTGTTTAAAGAGTTCCCAGCATAGTTAAATACAGCTCAGATTGTCACTCTGAGTCAAGTCAGTCTCAGCCTACCCCTGAATGGAACAGTTAATGAGCTTTACACTGGTGCCAGAAAATAGCTCCTACCACCTACATACCCATGTAGGCACACAGATTTGTGGGGAAAAGTTTGTGAACAAATTTGTTTTCATAGAATCATAGAAAGGCTTGGATTGGAAGGGACCTAAAAGATATCTAATTCCTGGCCTTGAACACTTCCAGGGATGGGGCATCCACAACTTTTCTGGGCAGCTTTTTCCAGTGCCTCACCACCCTTACTGTAAAAAATTTTGTCCTAACATCTAATCTAAAATCTCTCCTGTCTTAGTTTAAAACCATTCTCCCTTTGTCCTAACACTATCTGCCCGCATTAAAATGTTATTCCCCCTCATTTTTATAAGCCCCCTGGAAGGTTGCAATTAGGTCTTCACCAGGGGGAAAACTCTCCAAGTTATACCAGAGGAGGTTAGGATTTTGGGTAATTCCACATCTTTGGAGGAAACCTAAATATTTACATTAATCCATTCTCTCATTTTTTGTATTCCCCCGCCCACCGCCCACCCCCCCTTCAGTCTTTGATTTGCTTTCTCCCTTTTCCTTTTTTTCTTGGTTTATGCAAGGCAATTCTATGTCATTTTTTTTCCACACATGACACCAAAAGATATTACTGTATAGTTCAGGGAAGATTGTTATGGACTAGGCAAAGAACTGTGTAAGCAGCTGCAGTTTCTTTATCACCTGTATTGACACAGTGACATACTGATGCAATGGAGGTTTAGAATCTTGCCTGTTAAATATCTCATGCTTTCCTAAAACTGCTTATCTCTCTGGGAATTACAGTGTTTATGCCTTGTGCAGAATACTGCCAAACATTTGATAGAACAGCCACAGTGAGATTAACAGCACTTGTTTAGACCAGCTATAAAAATGCAGTGATATTCTTCATGCTCATATTTTACCAAGCATACAGGGTAACTGCTTAAAGGAACACTTCAGTTTTGCAGCAGAAGATGGCAGCATATAGAAGAAAATATGTTTGTTTCATGAGCTGTACCAGTTTTTAGGTGCTTTGGATGACTTCCATAGAATAAAGTTATTAATAATAAACAAAATTTTTTATATCATATAATTAAGTGTTCCTGGAACCAAAGATGGATAAAAACTGCCCTTCTGGTCAGGTACTTTGCAAACTCACTTGTCAGACATAGGATTTACAAGCCTTCCTCTAGATTCCAGAAAAGATTTAGTCACTGTTAATCTCAGATGAAGGGAAGTGCTACAGCCTGGAGTTAGCCTGCTACCTCTGAGAAACATTTCTCTTGGCTTATTTAGGCAAATCCCTTTTGTAGCAGCCTAGCCTCAGTGCAGGGCAGAAAAAGTCTGAGTATCTCTATGCCTAATACAGAGAACTTGGCTGCCTAACCTGAAGCTGTGCATTCAGCAAGTGCCTGGCAGCAGGTGTTGCAGTCATAAGCACAACCCATTCTTCTGCCTTTATCACTAAAGTCCTCCCGTGTTATACTCCCTTGAGGAGTGCAGCCCACCTATATCCTCCATGAGGGCATGCCCTGCCAATAGCATAGTGTTCCTTGGATTGTGTGAAACTGAGGCAGGAGAAATTCCAAAAAGCCCTGGTGGATGGCTCCCCATCCCAGTGTATCATTGTCACAGCAAAAGGAAATCTTTTAAGCAGCTACCAAGGGGCTCTTATTTAACATGCTGCTTGTGAACAGCAATACAGAGAGGGGTAAATTTTAGTGAGGATGCTGCTACATCTCTTAAAATTACGACATTCTCATTCTTCCTCTGTCCTCCCCTCAGATACCTAAACATTTTATGCTTCCCAGTGAGGAAAAATATATCCCTTGTGAAGTTCTTCTCTTAATGTTCTGAATGTTATCACATTTAGGATGTGGACAGATGTCTGCTTCAGCATCTCATTTTTCTAGAAGTGAACAATCTGTACTTCTAATTCACTTCAAACAAAATCCAATTAACTTGAATGCTTTTGATAGGTCTGTGTTAATTTCCCTGATATGCCTTAAGCAAAATACCTGGAGGTCTCATTTCACATTGTATCAAGCACTTGCTGTTGTCTACAAGTGTCACTAGTTATGGAGCATTTTCCAACTTGCAGCCACTCTGTGTAGTGAAGAATCATTAGTGGAGATGATCCAATCTCCTTAAGGTCTTATTTTACCTGAGTACTGAGAACATCTGAAAGCCAATCTCTTTCTAAAATGGTTTTGATATTTGTGATGACATTTTTTTCTGCTGTTACAAGTGGTACTGAAAAGTCTGTGAAATACTTACCTGTGTTATATCCATAATGCAGATGTATGGTAAGAGGGCACCCTGGGAGGATCCCTCCAAGTGGGTAGCTGATACCTATCCATGGAGCTCTGCAACTCTACAGCATGAGTGGCCATCACTACTGCAGTTAAGGCCCGAAGATGTTGGTTATGAAGGTTATGCATCAGCAAAAGAAGGAACAACCTCTAAGCACGTTCCACAGACTGATACAGAGGGGGATCCCTTGGTAAGATTCAAACTTTTGGGAAAAGGCTTTTCAGTATGCACTTCACTCTCACATGTTAGACTGTACACTGTGCAGTAAAAAAAGTACTGTGCACCTGTTCCAGAATAGGCTTTTAAAATGAATTCTCCTATAATTTATGAAAATGTTGAAAGGAAGTGGGAGGGCATGTATCACCAACATGTTAATATGTCCTTACATTGTTTCTATTTCCCATCTGCCAGATGTATCTGGTATCTGGTACCATGTATCAGGTCTTCATCATTACATTGTTTGGGAACCACTCTTCAGCAGCTTATTAATCAGTTTTATCATGAAAATATCTTTCTTCATCAGGCAGTTTTTCATCTACATTATACAAATGAAAGACTGCAATTTTCACATTATCTAACTTACCTATCATAGAGAATTTAGTGAAAATAGAAATTAGCCATCCTCCCATTTCTCATATTTTCAGATAACTGATGACTGTGTAGTCCTAATGTAGAAGGAATGCAAGTGTGGTGGCATTAAATGATAAGAAGTTGATTTCCCTCAATGCCACCTATTGTTTTATTTAAATATGATCCCAGACATTCAGGTTTACCATTGCCTCCTCTGATAATGGACTATTAAAATGCATATGTTGAACTGCTGTTCTTGTGTAGTGCTTTCTCTGTGGACTGCCTTTATCATAATTCAAAATACCATTTTAGAGAACTGTATTTCTAGAATAGGCAGCCCTTGGAAAAGGGAATTTCTCAGACAAAATTGCACTTAACTCTTAACTGTATTAAGAAAATGGTTCCTCAGCCTCAGTGTTTCATGTTCAAAAACAGCGTCATGAAGAAGTATAGAAAATCATCTTATTTGAACTTCTCTTCCATTCCATAAGCTTCCAGGTGATATTTTGGCCCTATGATTTGAGCTTCCAGTGAGTGTGTTGGACAGGCTTCCAGCACAGCATAATCTCCATTATGGTGAAAACCCATGATGTGGGCAGCCTGAGTTCAGTTTCCATTCATCCCTGCTCCCTGAACACTGTGGTCAGCATCTGTACCTGAGTAAATATCAGAAGCTTGAAAGTTGTGACTGGAGGGTTTGCACCCACCTCCAGTGGGGCTCATGGGTGGACAGACCCTGCACTTGTCAAAGCTGGACACGTCTCATGCAGGGTGTATTGAACACCCACTGCAGATATCCTGTGTTCACGAGCATGGATACATGTTAAATTCTATTTAATATAATTTCTATTTTCAGCAAAACCAAACAAAAGTGTTGAACACTGTTCAGTGCCTAGAGAAACTTCACCATGCAAGTTGAAAGCATAGAGATGTAAGGAACAAACTGGAAATAGGGGCTTAAAACACAAACTGCTAGGAATACATCTTTGGCTTTGGTTTTTCTTTGCCTGCTTTTTGTAACTACAGTGTATTTGTTCCTTGAAAAACACTGAAGTACTGTCTACATTGCTTGCAGTCCCTAGCATGCTGGCAGAAGTGGATGCTTTAAAAATAAAATCCTGACCATTATATAGTCAGGCATCAAGCATCCAAGTAATTTTCTGGATCTTAATGTTGCTATTTGATTATTTTCAGATGGTTTTCAGGTACCAGTAATCCCTAAATTATGGTGGGATCTACTCTCCTGGGTAGGAGGATCTGTTGCTGTTTCACTCCTGAGGGCAGCACCTCAACAGCAGATGGGACTCATTTATGAAGCAGCTGGCATCAGTCCACCCCTCTCTCATTCTCTCCCCATCTTTCTCTAGTAGAGGGGGTATGTTACTGTGATTGTTTTCAGTTGCTTTTCCAGTGTAATGCATCTACACCATCCAAAAATTATCTGGAAGCTTGACTGTCTCCAAATATGGGCCCAGATGTCCAGCTGAGATATGGCTTCCTTCCTCTGCCAGTGTTGCAGCTGCAATTAAAGAGCGTTATCAGGCAGCTCCACTGTATCCCTCTTTGGACCTTTAAACTTCTATTTAAAAACCAGAAGGCAATGAAAAGAGTGCCAGTAGGAGCTGCTAACACCCTGCCCTTTCTGAAATCCTTTTGTACAGTCCCTCCTCTAGGTATCAGCGCACCTCATACAGCAGGGGAGCTTAATTAAATTTTAACACAGTCACTGCAGTTTTAAATGAGACGAGATTATGTAAACATTGCTTTCTTCTTTCAGATGAATATGCTAATGAGGCTTCAAGAGGCAGCCAACTATTCGAGCGCACAGAGCTGTGACAGTGATAGCACCAGCCACCATGACGACATTTTGGATTCATCCCTTGAATCAACTCTCTGAAAGGGACAAATCTTGCTGTAGGATGATGGTAAAATCTGTTTCCACTAGACCACTGCCAGTATTAAAGCAGCACACCGAGGTCACTCAGTAAGAACGGTGTGTTGTAGGGAGGCAGGAGACCTAACTCTGCTAAGTCAGGAAGAAAAATTGAAGTGGAAAGCTTGAATTAGTTTAATTTCAAGGCATTTCAATACCTATGGAGCCGAGTGAGACTCCATTTGTCGACTGGAAAGTGCCCTAGACCAAGGGCATCTGAGCAGATTGCACACGTGTTAGCCAAACTGGAATATTTTTTTTCCCTTATCCTCTTTCTCTCTTTCTGTCTCTCTGTGTTTCTCTGTAAGAGTTTACAGCGAAACTTCTTTGGATTTTTTTTTTTCCTTTAGTTTATCCTGAGGTGCTGCATGAACAATGCAGTCTTCTAATTATCTTCTAACCTCTGTTGTGCCACATGGTGCTGGTCACAGGACGGCAGTGGTGTTTGTGTTATACACTACTGTCCATTCCAAAATGAGTAAAAGATGATAGTAACTCAGAAAGCACAAACAGTATTGTGCAATCACCAGAAAACATGACTGTGATATGCTGGATAAGTGCCAATTTAATTCTAACTGCCATGGTCACGGTGATGCGCTCCATAAAGTTTTTAGTACACAAGTCACAGATTTTATAAAGTTATTTTTACCACAAGGGTCTTTTTTAACCGCCTGCCCACTCCTTAACAACAGTTTTCTACCAATTACTAACCAACACTGATTAAAGGCTTTTTAGGGCTTCATTTGTTTGAGCCTTTTCAGTGAAAGAAGGAACATTTCTTATGGTGCTGTCTCACTGCCTTAAAACAGATTTCTAGAACAGTTTTACAGTTGGTTTTAATTCCTAAACCATTGGTAATTTACACTGTTTTTTTCTTCATTTACTAACGAGAAAACATCAGTTAACATAGTAGCCTCATATCTGTATATCATGATTTTTTAAAGTAATGGATACGAGAAAGAACAGTTGCTATATAATATTTTTATCTTGTGAATAGATTTCTCTGCCTACCCTCAGAAGTACACAAGGAACCCAAACCCACTTTCACTGCCACTTAAATGCTGACTAAATCGGCTCAAATCCATTTGGTCCCATGGAATGGAATTTTTGGGAGGATAGATGTTTTGAATACTTATCCAGTGGAGCTGGATGCACTTGATGCAGCATGAGCACAAATATATGGGTTTGTTTTTCTTTTCCTTTTTCTAGTTTCAGCATGTTGTTTTGATTGCTATAGTTGTACATGAAGAATTCAGCATAAAAGAACACTGAAGCAGTGATGTCCACTGTGGAAGAGGAAGAGTTTATACTGTAAAAGTGGGTTGGTTTTGCACAGTCTACTGGGTGGGTATTGTAAATATAGAGAAAAAGAAAAAAAAACAAAAAAGAAAAAAAAGCCTTGCACAAATCAAATCAAAAGCAAACAAACAAAAATATTGTATTTTATTCTGTTGGTGTTAAGAGATGTTTCACTTGCTGAGATTTCCTGTATGTTGCAAACAAATACAGAATGCAAAACCTAAAAGCTGTTATTACCTGGTGTGTTTGTCCTGTACTTACAGTTGTTACGACTATGCAGGAGCTATCAATGCCACAGTTAGCACGTTTCAATATCTGTATGAAACCAATACATTTTGGGGGGAGAAGTCTGAAAATGTTTGAAGTTCATATGTCACAGCAGGCTACAACCAGACTGCATCCGGACTGCTCAGAGTAACCGGAAACACACTCTTTAACCACAGAGCCATGAGGTTAAAATAGGTGCACGTGAGCAAGAAGGTACCTAAGGGCTCTGGCATTGTGTAGTCATGTACTGTACACCTCCGTGGATGTTACCTTCGGGATGTGTATCTGGTGCTATTCACTCCTCGTGGCCACCCCGTGGCCGCCTGCTGTAACTTAAAGAAATCAATGCAGTTTCCAAATGGCACTGAGCTGCATCTCTGAATCTAGAGGTTCCTACACGGTGCTATTGCCCTAACAAAACTCTGAATTTATGCACGTAGGATTCAGTCTGACCAACATCGTGCCCCCCCCAAACCTGGATCCATTTCTGATGCAAAATGTCAGTTCATACACCTTGACTGACTCAAAGAACTAAAGCAAAGCTGCTCTTTCTTGTACCTGTGCTCTGAGCAAACCTGCAAATCTTTTCCTGCCATATTTAGCTCACAAACACACAATATTACATATACAAAACTTCCTACAATACATCTCAGTGAGTCCACCTAGTTTACAACTCAGAAATTGTTTGTGAAACATTTGTCTGTACACATTTTATATTTTGTACATTTTTGATGTAACATATCTTGTAAATAGACAGAAACAGTGAAATAAATCATCTGAAAATTTTTGTAGTCTTTGTAAAACCCTAATAATAAGTATTTGGTGTCATCGGACTTAACTGGATGATGTATTTTCTATTGGTTTATTGTTCCTCTAGCTTGTAAACCAGCTTGCGTATATTTTTTTTGCAGGTGTGCACACTGTATCTGTCTAAATTATTACTTTGCCATTAAAGTGGAATTATTTATTGAAAACACAGTCTGATGTTTTTGCAGTCAGGACTACTTAACAGATATTATTTCAAATAGATGAATACGAAAACAAAATGACATACTGAAGGATGTGATTTTTCTGTCTTCAGCACAACTAATCTCTGTAGAAACAAAATTAACTACTGTTTCCAGTTCCAGTGATTCAGCAGGATTTTTGAATGGCTGTTTCCTTGGTGGGAACATGTTATGCCATTCAGAAACAACTTCACAATCTCCCCATTCTCAGGATTATTTTAAAGTACAGACCTATTTATTTTAGTGACAAAAAATCTGTCCAAAACCAATGAAGTATAATGTCTTATTTTGAAACTCAAAGAACTTAGAACTACTTCCTCAGCAGGTTTACATCAATATTATTTGAGGTAATTCAAACAAAGAAAGTGTAATTGTCTTAGTCACCTAATCATAGGCTTTGAGGTTGGAAGAGATCATTATGCTCCTGCAAGTTGCAGCAGCTCAGATGTAAGTCTCAGCAGCCGGTCTGTAATTTCTCCTGGAAGTGCAATATCCCAGGAACGACCTTTAGACATATTGGTACAGAGCAGAAGATTCATCACCTCGTTAAAATGTGGCTAATTATTCACTGGGTGGTTTGGGTTTTTTAAGGGCTTCATTTACAGTTAAATCTTACATATCACTTTTTCAAGAGAATAATATCCCATATTGTCCTTTGTTATGCCCTTTCTTCTTATACTAAAAAGCCAGTCACAATCAAAAACATCTTTTACAAAAGTCTTCTTTGCTTGTCTTTTTGATAAGACAGGCAGTTTTCTCATTCCTAGCTTTTCACAATAAGCCATGCCTTTCAGGCCTCAACATGTTTATTGCAGGTGTTTATGACTATGTGTTTTATCAGACAGTCCATTCTGAAATGTGGGTATGAGAGTTGCACACAGCATTCCTGTCATGGTTTTACATTTGCTATAAACAGAGCTAATATCACCTTCCTACTCCCACTTCATATTTTCCCTGCTTAGGCTTCAGGGCTGACATTCACTCTCTAATTGCATCATCCCACTGCAAGCTCTTGTTCAGTTAATTATCTACCAAGACCCTGACTTCTTTTCATGTTCTATCATTTTGAAATACTTAGTCCAATCCTGTCTATATAAACTATGCTCTTTCTTCCTTAGATATATGAGTGCAAATTTATCTGTATTAAAACAGGATATTAAAACCAGCCCACCCTACTAAATGATGAATTCTCTACAGTTATCATCTGTTTAATTTACAGCTTCAGCAGCTTCCATAATTTCCAAAACCTGCATTGTCATTTTACTTTGTCTTTCAGTTTGTACATAAAGGTAATAAGTTATGTTTTGTCAAGAGCAGAGCCCTGTTCAATCCTGGCAGGACCTTCCATGAAATTTTCCTGTTTACAGCTACATTGTTTACAGCTACTCCTGCCATGGGTATATTTGTATTTCAATATTTATTTGTATTTATATATAATATTACGAGAAATACAAGTTTAATTTCATGGCTTCTCCATCAGTGTAGGTCTCCAAGGATGGATTAGATTCCTTTCTACTGAAAATTACATATGTAGAGATTATCTTCCACAGAAAAAGGATTAGACTAGGGTGATCTCAGTGTGCCTTTCTTATAATTCAGTTCTGCAGTCTTTGCACGTTGTCCAGCTGCCATTACTTAAGGGAAAAGGCATAAAATGTAATTGTTAAACTCATTTTGTGTCTCCTGTCTCAGCATATCTACCTATTAGCCTTCATCTGGAGACCTGCTTGGTGAATGCCCAGGTTCCCACGACAGGAATGGGATAGTGCAGCCTCAGAAAGAAGTGTTTTTAGCAAAGTACTTGAGACATTGCTCTCACTTACAAGAACTCATTTTTTATGCTATCATTAACTAACTACAGTGTTTCTCAGCACGCGCTTTTTCTTGATAACTGAATAATGTCACACAAATTAAATGCTACCACTATGTTTGGCAATGCAAGAGCTCCAGATGCACTGTCATGGGAGAAATGTAATTCTGGTAATAATACTAGTAGCAGAAAATAGAATCTGTCATGAAAGATAAATTAGCTAATGCCAAGGCCATGTGACCTTGCCTTTATACGCTAAACTGCATTTACTATTCTTTGTTCAATTGCAACCTTAAACAAATGCTGATAAATAGCAATGAGAGCGCACTGAATAATCATGTCTTTAGTGAAAAATTTCATATATGAAATAATGTTTCACCTTTGTTAGTGCATTTTCTTGTTTTTCCAGCAGTTTTTGTTAAATTACATTATACAGTTTAGGAAACTTAAATGCATCTTGACAATTAAATGCCAAACCTTGAAGACACCTGGTAACAAAATAAAGCATTTATGTGGTGACACATAACCAGCACTAATAATTTTATCATGCCATATGTGGATGGCTCTGACAGAGCGAAGAAGCAGACAAAATACGTGTTACCTGTATGATGAAAGCCCAAGGACTTAGTGAATGAAAAAGTAGTTTAAATTATTGAACTGTATTTTAGCACTGATAATTCAATACACCTTAGATACATTGTGTTGCACTCTGCAAGTGCAGTGAAAAGACATACAGTCTGAAAACAGACTCTGCAGTGCAGGTAAGGCGTTCCACTCAGGCAGGCCACATGCCAGAAAGACATATGGCTTCTGTACAGCAGTTCCTGAGCTACCAGACATAGTTTGTTGGCAGAATGAATAATTTAGCTCCATCATTACCACATTCTTCATGTAACTGCCATGATCTTTAGCCTACTCTGTCCCTGCTTTTCCAGGTCAAGCTAGAGGCTCGGTTTTGAGCTAATGGTACTGACTCTTGATTGTGGCTGTGCAAAGTCACACTGGAGGCAGAATTTTCGTCTTAACTAACATTACAATGTAAATGTATTTTTCATCAAGAGGAAATAAGAAACGTAAAAGCTATATAAGAAAACCTTGTTGTCTCATTAGTAATTACTCATGACTACTTAATGTCTTTGCATTACTGCTTTTGTAGAGTCAGTGTGTCTCAAATACTTTATAAATAGTTTTCTTGTAAAACAAATTATGTTTTCAAGTATAAAATTATACTGCTTGTTTGAGAGCTGGTTATTACCTTGTATCAATCTACCAGCCTGTTTAACAAACTACATCTACACACAGTAAATTTCATTTCTAGCTTAAGGGTCCCTGGGGTTAAATAACATGTTTAGTCTTGCTATGTATTCTGAATAAGTCATGTTCTTTAATTTCTGTCCTGAATGTAGTGTTAAGCATGTGAAGTGCTTCCCTAATTTCAACTTCAGTGCCTGCAACTTATTCCTCCATAAGCCATCATCTTCAGAGAATAAGATGGTCAGCTAACCGCTTCAAGATTCAGCTGAACATTGTAGCAACTGTGCACAGTATTACACTCAAGAATTATAATGTCATTGCATGCTTAGGCACAGTATTCAGTGATTTGCCATTTTGCCAATTGTAGTGTTGAATAAAACCTTCAGACCATGTTGGTAAAAAGAATGGAGGGAGGCCTCCTCTTTTTCTGGAGTGGAGCAGCTGCTGGCAATAAAGCCTAACTGCCTATTTTTAGCTACAAGACAACAGAGAGGTTACTCCACCTAAAGACAGACAAGCTATAGCATAATGTTACAAGGCATGCTGGAAGAAGTGGTTTGTATGGAAAGAATATCACTATCATTCAGCTGTTATCAGTCCTTGATAAGTCAGGTAACTTTTTAAACTAATCATAACATTTTCTTATCAGGTGTCAAAGATATGGGTGGGGTGGGTTCTGAACTAAGCAGTACTCAAAATGTAAAATGTAAGACTGAAATTCAGTGTGAACTTTAGAACAAATATCCAGGCTTTAAGGGCTGGTATATTGAAATTTTCTTCCTTATTCTTGGGGACATACTATGATGCACAGAAATTTCACCTATATCCATATAATCCTCCATATTTGCTCAGTTATGCTGAGTTATACTAAGTCCTGTTCTTGTCCTTCCTCTGAGGGAGCAGGATAAAGAGAAAAAAAGGGTCTGGTTCATTTGCCTATTTATGTCTATGAATTCTCTCTCCCCAGTTTTATTAGCAGACCTGCTAAACATTAGACCACTGCTGGTCAGGAGGTTTCCAACTAACAAGGCTGTCCTTTGAAGCCAAAATGGTGCACCAAAGAATGTCAGAGTAAATAGACTCTGGATGTACCACAAGCACAGAATATTTTTGTCCTTGTTTCCTGCCAGCTCCCCAGGCAGATGCTTCAGAACCGAAATGCAGAGATCTGCAGCTCTGGTAAAGTTTTGTTCATGATCCAGAGCATGAAGCTTCTTGCTCCAGAGACAAAGATGCCTGTTGCAGAAATCAGGTTCTTACTCCCCTGGAAGCTCCAGCAGCCCAAGTGGATTAGGGTATCCTGGCATCCCTCGCTATGAATACCCACACAACCCTCACCTCCCCTGGAGGAACATATCCTAAAGTTGATGATGGGGTGGAAATTGCTAAGATGTGTGGGAGGAGGAGACGACAAAGCAGACATTGCTCTGATCTGTTCCAGACAATATGAGCAAAACCACCTATTCCTTCTAGAATGAAAGAATGCAGAATTTCTTCCCAGTGGTATTTTTTAGATAAGCTTTTACTGAAATTATTTCCAACACATACAGATAGAGGCTGTCACTGTAAAGGTAATTTCTACATGGATCCAGATTTTTGTTAATACAGGGTCCTTAACAGTCTGTTTGGACTGCAGTGTCAATGGTAGCTTTGTTGAGGCAGACTTTGCAACTTGCTCTGAGGAATGCCATTTCCAAAGAAAGGAAGGCATTTTGTAACTCCAAGCATTGAGGTTTTAGCCTTTTTTATTGTTTTTTCCTGCTTGGATCCTTTCATAGATAAGAAAACATTTCCTGTCACTGTCACAGGTTCTTTCCCTCCCTCAGCATTTTGTTCACTCCCCTCTCTGCCCTTATGCCATTTAGCACATCCCTTCTTCTTTTGCCTTTCTCAAACATGTTCCTCTTCTCTCTGCTGTTCCCATTGACACTCAGTTTGGCTCCCCTTCTCTGCCTGACACATTTCACTTGTCCATCTCCTCACTCCCCAGAAGGCTGCTGGCTGCTCAGAGTGTGCAAGGACAGCATCATGTCCTTTTCTGGCTCTGAATGCTGAGCATATGCTGTCACAGCTGAGCAGAGTGTGGCAATCACAATCCAGCCAGCAACATCCCCTCCTGGACTCTGCCTGAGTGCTGACTCCTCTGCCAGTGCCATGGCAAGACCCACTGCAGCAGCAGGAGAGGTCAGCAGCCTCTGAGAAGCCCTGTACCTTACCCATGGCAATAAGTTTGCAGTGAAAAAGCTGAGTGACTTGCAAGGTCGTGGCCCCTCAGTCCTCCCGTCCATTTCTCTATACCCCCATCTCTGCTGACTGAGGAATATTAAGTTAAAAAGCAACCTTTTACTACTTTCAGTACTCTGCCAAAACTAAATAGCTCATATTTTGAGCTATTTAGTCTTCTAGAGGAAGGCTGTGGGATGTAAGATGGGAGAGACACAGTTATCTAGGATACAGGAGAGTGGGAGCAGAGGCTCCAAAGTTATTCTTCTGCTCTCAGAGTCTTTTCAAAGGAGTTTTATTCTCTTTCTTTATGGTTGGCTAAAGGAAAAGAAGGATATCAGCACTACCACTTCTGTGATCAAGAAAGGTGATTTTTTTATTGTTAAAAAATTTCAATTTCAGAAATTACAAGCAGAAATATCTCATCTTGAAAGTGAAGCAAAGTCTCATTGGTAATTTGAAAGAAAATTAGAAATGGTCATGTTACTATAGTGATATTTGTTAAGTGGTCATTAGCTCTGGGCAAGCAGAAAATATTTTTCCATGGCTGTCACAGGAGTTATAATGATCAGGTAATATTATTTAATACTTTCTTAGTGATTTTGAAGCCTCATGCTGAAGTACTTTACAAAGACTGGGATGAGCATTGCTTTTAAGGACTGAAAGGGAAAGAATTCTCATCAACAGCAGCAGGGTGCAGATGACAACATAGCACAGCTTCATGTGAGGACTGTGTGTCAAGGTGCTGCTAATGAAGAAAGCTCTGGAACTGGTTGGCACTCCTACTGTCTATCATCCCTTATTTCAGAGGGTATTGTATATAATATGCAGCTTTAGAACATTTTTTGGATTTTATAGCATAAGATACTGCTTTCAATATATGAAAAAGAAGATTCTAGGAAAGCCTTTTAGACCCACATTTCTAGTTGCTCCTAGAAAGTATGAAACATTTTGTTGTCTGTGAGAACATATTCAATCACATGTTCACATATGGAGAAGGAGAAGGGGAAAATGAATCACTGGATTTGGAGATTTTATAAATGGGAATTTCACAGGGCTGTTGATGTTAGTTGGTGAAGGAGACTGAATTGTTTTCAGTGGTGGCTCAGGATTACCTGAGAAGACTTCATATTATCCCTTGATAGTTTTTAAATTTATGGTCGTTTGTGACAGTTTTCCTCAAAATTTCTATGCTCAGGGTTAAATGAGAGAAGGTAAGCATTTCTTCTTGGAGTCCCAGCAGCATAAATGTCTCTGAATTCAAAATTTTAAGTCTCCCAGTTAGCTGGACTTGGAGGCCTCCATGGCTCAATAGAGCAGAGATTTCCTGTGTGCCTTTGGGAAGCAGAGAAGATTAATCACATCCCATACTGTGATCTAATGTTACGTCTGCAAATGAGATTTCCAGGCAACTGCTAGACATGTGGGTTTGGATCCCATATTTCTAGTTTGATAACTGTAATCTTAGATATAACTCATTTACAGACTAGTCCAGTCCAGCCAAAAGACCCCATTTCATTAGGAAATGGTTAGGCAGACATTCTGGCAGCAGCAGCAGCTTCTGTAGCTCCATTAAACATGCTAAATCTAGCTTTTCTCAGGAGATGGCAGCAGCAGCATTCTTGAATTGGCTGCAGCCATTTACTTTGAGTGGCATGAGGTGTAAAGCAATAGGTAGGTGGGAAAAAACCTCTTGCCCTTGAAAAATCCTCCCTGCAGCCATGTGGAGCATTATGTTTAGAAATACAGACCTGTGGGTGTTTCGTGCAGTGAGAGTGATGGCTGAAGGGGTATAGATAAAGGAATACAAGTTAGCTGGGCCTTACTTGAATATTTCATATGTAACCCAAAACAAGTTTTTCAATTTTTGAGCCATCCAAACAAGGTGTTTCAAGCAATGCTGTGGCAGGGTAGCACCATTGCACTGCTCCCAACTTGCCTACAAAGGTCCCCTCTGCTGGCAAAGCAAAGGGCTGAAGAAGGGGGGTGAGGAGACTGACAGTGCTTGTGCTTGCTGGTGAGCAGGATTTCACTTTGCCATGGGAGACAAAGATGAGGCAAGGGAGAAAAAAGAAGATAGGCATGACATGACAGAAGCAGGCAAGAAGCAGAGAAGGCAATTTTATATTTTAGTCCATATGGGTTTTTCCTGATGCTGTATTGAGAGTACCCGAGCACTTACATACCATGACAAACAACTTTCATGTCTTGTTTGTACTATAATCCTTCCCCAGGAGGAGAAGCAGGGGCAGAACATTTTGTTTTCTGAAGACATTTTCATTTGTTTTTCTTTAAATCCACATGCTGCTGTGAGACTGGAGTGGTCAGAGGTGGGTCTCTGGCAGCAGTAGGTGAGGAACTTGCTTTCAGTGCAGGGCTCCCAGCGGGCATGCATGGGCAGGATCCAGCCTGCTCTCAAAGATCCTTTGCACCAAATGCACAGAGAGATGGAGGACTCTTTTCCACTCAGATGTAAAGAGTGAGATTTGTTAATATATCTTGGGCACAACTTCACTAGTATTTTTATGATATGAATGTGTTTAGTTTTCTTTTAAATGCTGTGAAAAGCTTGTATGCAGCTCAGAGAGAGGTTTGCTACGCATGCAGCATCCTGACTTGGAGACAAATGTAGCTATTTTACTCCATGTTGCCTGGAATTTTCTAGGGCTGTGAACTTCACACTCAGACATATCACAGAGCCTCAGTCCAGCTGGCAGGTGACAAAAGCAAGAAAAACCATTGCCCTGTGTTGTATCGTGCTTTTTGTTTTATCAGTGGGTCTATGGTTCGATTTGTGATTTAGTAGTTTTCCTTGGCGCTGGTCTCTCTTTTGTCTCCACCCTTTTCCCAGAAATGTCGTCAACTAGTTTCTAGTTTCTATTTCTCCAAATTTTACCCATTTTCTAAGACTGTTTTTCTTCCTTGGAAGTTTATTGGTTCGTTACCGTTATTCTCCGCCTGGGTTTTTACTTCCAACTCTCCTGATTTGTTGGAAGTTGGGTCTGCCCCTGCCTTTCCCCTGAGATATAAGTCTTTGTCGGCCCCCGAATCGGGGCCCAGGAAGAAAGAGGGGAAGAAACACCATCAAATAAAGTTTCCCTGGGACCCCTGTGCGCTGCCTGTGTTTTATTCTGCGCCGAAACAACTGACAACTGGGATTCAAGGAGCTCCAGGGGGAAAACTGCCGCCCCTCACTCTCAACATCAGCTAGCTGGGGAAGCAAAGCGGCAGAGCCCTGCCCTTACCCTCCGCCCTCTGAGATGATATTGATGGCAATGATATAGCGATCTGTGACAAAAGATGAGTTATATGTATTTTTCACGTATGGTTGCACATGACTCCAGACTTATTATTCTTGCTTAGGAATAAAAAAACCTCAAAAAAAAAAAAAAAGCAAACAAACAAAAATCCCAATAACAAACAAAGAAAAAAAAATGGACAGACAAGACCATAATGCTGTGCTTTTTTTCCTACTTAGTTCATCTAGGAATCCCATGTAGGGAAACAAGTTTTCCTACATGAAGATGATGGCTTGTCTGAGATCCATAGTCAGACCCTCCATCCATTTTTGCCGTCTTGAATAGGCTGTAGGGTGCTCTTAACCTCAGCAGTGCCTGAGTGTCTGATCAGTGCCCAAATACTGAGTGACCCTTGAAGCTGCTTGAGTGCATCATCTGTGATGAGATATTTAACAGGAGTTGTTGTCATTCCTTTTGCTAACCCATGCAATAAATGTGGCACATCCCAAGCCTTCTGACACATAAAAAGCCTTCTTCTGCCTGACGCTTACAGAGGGTGGAAAGGGTAGGTTTTGTGTAGGCTCCAACAGGAAACCTGTAGATTTTAGGTATAGCTGTGATCCTAAAAGGAGAAAGAAAGAAAAGAAAAAAAAAAAAAAAAAAAGACAGGAATGATATCACAATTGCTTTAAGGTGGAGAAATGAAGCATCACATTTATTTTTTTCATGTCCTTGGGGTGCCAACTAACTGAACAAGAATGAAAAACTGAGTTTCTTCAGGGAAGTGTTTCTCCCTTTCTTCCCAAAGCTCCTAAAAGAGATAGCTCCTAAGATGGATATGGCAGGTGACTTTTGAGGAAATAAAATTAACATGTTTTCTACAATCATTTATTTTACTCCTGTCCAGAGCAGGCATGTGAAGAGCTGGAGTTGATACATGTAGTTTATGTGACAGCTGAAGAGTTATCATTTAAGAAGGCCATAGCCAAGACTGTGATAGCAATTATCTGTAGGAGAGGCTACAGAAGAGGTATTTTGTGGGAGCAGCAGTCTTTATCTAAAAACTCAGGAGCGTTTCTGTACTTCCTTTCATATCACACCCTTCTGATTTCAAATGCTTAATGGTGTGGTGAGGTGAGTGGTTTCTGCTTAGTTGTTTCTAGGTGGCACAGCTGATCTCGTCTGGATCTAGTTCTCTGAAGCTGAGAAACAGAGATTATTAGTGGTAGAGGTAGGGTTTTGAGAGAATAGTGTACAGAAACATTAAATACTTGCTACTAAAGAACTACTCTCAATTTTCAGACTATTTTACATTCTCTTTTGTCTTTGAAAGTAAAAACTGAGCAAGAGGACAAAATTTTAGCTCTGCCCAGCTAGAATAGTAGATTGTAAGACAAAAAAGCTGAGTAGGGATCAAAATGAAGATGGTGAAACACTGGAAGAGCTTGCTCAGGTGTTCTAAACCTGAAAGAATATGACCACAAGCAGCCTGTTCCAAGTTAAACACGATTTGAGCAAGGAGTCAGGCAATGTAACATTCACAAGTTGATTCCAGCTTCAGTTATTCTGTGATTCTCGTAAAGAAGGATCAGGAAAGAACAATGTCCATAAAAAGTGACTTTATTTACTAAAATGAAGCACTGCATCTAGCTGCAGCCAGCTGCAATCCTGCTCTAAAAAGAACAAATAGGATAAGCAACAATTCCTTTGTACATTTCCTTTCAATATCTCTTCACTGCATTCCAGCAGGAAGAACTAAGATAATATTCCCATTTTCTGAACAGAAGTTTTTCATCCTCTTTAATCAATCATCTGTGCCTCAGGCACCCTCTTCTTCTTTACCAAATTTTCAGCTTTGTTACAAGATGTGAAGCTGATTGCTTCACACTGGGAGACCTATAGATACTCCTTGATTATTTTAGGGTGTGGGAGGTGAAACAGTGAATTCTAGTGGTAATGTTCAACACTGAATTCACTGTTAAATTTGCTGACTGTGATAGACAAGAGCCTGAGAGGCTTACAGACTTGTGCTCTGGTAACACTCTGCACCTAGGAGGGGCAGCATTTAGAACTATATCACTGTTTATTGTGATTATTCCTGATGTGGAAATGATGAAAACAGTCATAGGTAATTGCATTACTTGGTTTGTAATGTCTGGAGGTGGTCACCTCCAGAATATGGAGGTGATAAGATTTTCAGAGGATTTGGGAAAAAGGCACATAATGGCAAATGAAACATGCCTTAGGAAACAGAAGTATTTCCGTCATTTATAAGCACATGGAATTATTCATATACTTGCTAGGTTCTCAATTAATGGTAAATCTTGACCATCTAAAAAACCTCTGCGCACTTCACAGTGGTGAAGGCATATGGATTGCTGGGAATTCTGAAAAAATGGACTGTAAAATAACACTGGGGTTATTATATGAAAAAATACTTTACATTCAGCTGGTATGCTGATGACCCCCTTTCAAAATGATAGTAGAAGAAGAAAATTATTAACAGTATGTGAGTGAAGATGAATAGCCAGGGAATTATTGGAAAAGAAAAGATCAGTAAAAGTATTATAAACCATGAACAATAATACAGAATAAAAAATGAATGCTTTTCATTTCCTGTTTCTGTGCTACAAGTGAGGAAGGAGAAGGACAACCAGTGAACCAAATTATGAGTTAACAACCTGGCACTGCTGGCAGGCAGGATGCATTAGACAAACACAGCTGGGCAAAGGATATCTGCCACCAGAGTCCAAGGGTCGGGATAAAGAAACAACAATGTGCTTTAGAAAAAGGAGGCTCCCATTAGGTCCACAAACATTTATTGCGAACTGCTGAAACACAATGATCAGAATCCCTACCAAGGGTACACATTTAGCTGAGTACTGGGCTCTGTGTCCTTCTACTGGTTGTGCTGTTTCTCTGGGAAGCTCTGTGAGTCTAGCAAAGCACATCTCTTACACAGCCCTGGGATGATGCCTGGCACAACAAGGAAGGCCAATCCTGCATGCTTCCAGTCTCCTCTTGCTCTGATGTTATTCTTTTGCTTTTTTGGCATTGTTTACTTAAAGGCGGGGGAAAAAGAGAAACACTGAAAACACAAAGGCAGCCAGGACTCACACCACCTGTTTTCCCCTGGTGCCTTTGTGTAGTGTTTGACTGGGTAGACTTTGGCAACAGAATTGCACATTCATTGACACGACAGGTGGTTTTAGCCACAGCCTTCAACTTTGTTTAGCTGTTATCATAGAAAATCAGATTTGCTATGACTTTGTGTCTGTAATATTACAGCAGTTCACCTTAATTAGACACAGAAACTAACTTTGAAATCCCTGTTGTCCTTCTGGATAGAAAGATCAGCCAAAAGTCTTGTGTCTATATTAAGTATTTGAGATTTTGGTCTACCAGTTTGTCTACTGAGGACATGAAGATGTGGAGCAAGCAGAACTGGCGGAGTGCTGACGGGATTGGTAAAAAATCACAAATAAGGAACAACAACAAAATTGTGATGAGCCTTTACTTACAGTTGACAAAAACTAATAATTTTAAGGAACATTTTTAATTGATTTGACTTATTTAAGCATTCTTCCCCCTCTGCAGAAGTGTTTCACTTCTCAGAAATCTCTTTTTCAAACATGTACTCATAAACTATGACTATGCCATCTTTTAATCTTGCTCATCAAATAAATTCCAAGAATCTTGTTCAAAAACTGGGCTTTTTACTCTGTTACACCATCTCATGGTTCCTTCCTGACCCAATTCTTATTTACAAGCCTCCATTTTGAAGTCTGATCTTAGGAACTGGACAATCTGTTCCAGGTAATGTCATTCATATCACCTTCTAAATCCTTCAGATTTACTCCAGTCATTATTATATCTTGTGGGTGCTGCTCCTGTTCAAAAGTTTTTAACCATGTCTAGTATCATTCTTCTGGAAGGATCTGGAGTTATTCTGTTTGCCCTATTTACTCCTTTTTAAGTTAACATAATTGCTTAAGTAGTCTAAGGTTGCTAAAAAAAATTCTCTGATCAGTTTTCACTTTTGAGAAGTTCTTGCATTTTAGGTATTCTGCATTTTGTAAATTGCTTCTGTTGAATCCTTGCTGTTTAACAAAATCCTAAAGCACTCTGGGAGATAAAGTATTTTATCACTGTATGACATAATTTTACTATTTGCTGTCTTTCCTTACTGTGGATAAATGTAGTTCTATGTTTTTCCTTGTATCTATGATTACTGGCAATTCCAATCTGTTAATTCTTGGAATTTTCTTTGTTCAAGCTTTGCTTAATGAACTTATAATCAATTCATATCTTCCTGCAACTGGTTACTTCTCCTTTTGCCTAACCTCTCAGTGTTTCTCAATTCCTTCTTTCTGATTTATATAATTAAAAATATTAGAAAGGTCTTTTCTTGTGAATATGTGTATAATATACATACCAGAAGACAAATGTTTCTAATGTAAATATAAATGTAGACATAAGTGTGCACCTAGACACATAAATAAGGGCTTTATTTTTCATTATTTTTTCACCTTCTCTCTTAACCAACTTTGTTTTCCACACATTATTTTTTTCATCTGAGTAGAGGGATTATAGTTTTTTATGTTCTTAAATTTCCAGTCACGTCCACATAGTTCTGTCAAATTACTTTTACAAATGGCTCATTTCCCTATTTTTTTTTTTTCAGTTTCAAGAACACTACCTCTTCAAGAAAATTTTTATTCCTCATTCTCTTTGCAAAAAGCCAAAGTAAAAAGTCATGATTTTATCTGTGCTATGTCACATCTGCAAAATCACAAAGATCACAGCGAGGGTCTTTCTGTTCAGTCAACATATCACGGGTTAATCCTGGGTTCTGATGCTGTGATCCAAACCCTATTATCTGTCACGATGAGGCCCAACACAAAGTTCCTTTGTGTTGAGTGAGCATATCTGACTTTAGACATAAACATGCAAATATAAGTTAGTATTGGCAGTGTCATGCAGAACAAAAGCTCTCATGATGATACAGTATTCCCTCATTTCTCTCAGCTAGTAGTAGATATGTAAGATGCTGCAATATTCTCTTATCTGCTCTGGGTTTTTTTATGTTCCGAATTTATAACAATTCCTGTTTGCAGTCTTGGAATAGGTGATACTGCACAATCCAAGACACTCTGTTACCCAGATACGAGACCAGTAATTTCTGAGCCTGTCAAATTCTTGCCCTTCAGCCCACTTAATTGACCTGAAATTGAATCTACCCAATAGCTGATCATGTCAAAGTTTCCACGACATCTCAGTAATAGTTTTAAGGTGACGTGTATGCCCTTTAATGAGCAATTCTTATTACTTCTGCTCATTAATCAGGTTCCTCATATTTCTTTATGTGCAATTAGAGTTTTTTTGCTCCTCATGTGCTTTCATATCTAGATTAATTTTGATTGCAAACCTTATTCTGGCACTCAGCTCCTCTTTTCATCTTTTCTCTTTCTTCTCAATGCCTTCTGATTTGTTTATCTGGGCTGTTCCCTCAAAGCTTTCATTACACTGACACAGATTCCACCCAAATCGTATAATCCGTTTACCTTGTGAAAGGCTAACAAAATGCCCTAGCAGAAGAGAGAACATCAGTCTTGTAACAACTAACTTGCAAGAACAAAGCAGCCAAAATAAATTTAGTCTCATTCTTCAGGTGCTAGTGGAAGATGAAAAAAAACAGGAAAACCTCCTGGTTGTGTCCTACCTTCAGCTCACTTCTCTAAAGTGTCTCTAAAGCAGTCCATGGGACATGAAAGTGCTATTGGGCAGCATCCTTGGGCCACCACCTTCAGTGTATCCTCATTACACATTTCACAAGTCTGTTGAATCTCCAAGTACACTAGAGACAAGAGTGCAGAGATACCCAGCCAACCTTAAATGAACTCACTTGGCATTACAGTTTGCAATGGCCGTAGCCCTAAAATTGTCATTTACTGAAGAAGCAGGGACAATTAACTCACTTTGACTTCTTTACTGCTTTCTCCCCTGCTTCCAAGACACAAGCAAGACTGACCTTTACTTTCTTCTTCTTCTTCTATTTTTTTTTTTTTTTTGTGTCAGTTCTGATGCTGAAATACCTCACTGCAGACCTGCCAGTAGCTGTACTTAGAGAGTGACACCTTGTGTCTCTGCCTCAGGGAGATAGCACACCATCTGCTGTCTCGTCCTTTACAGGATGTTCTCTCAATTCCATTTGGGGGAGAAGGCATCACACCAACTCCATTCTGATCTGCAAACTTGTTTTAAACATTATATCCTTGGACAAGAGATTAACCTAAACTTTTATTTGAAATCTTTGTTTTAACCCAACACTGACAATCTGACTATTGTTTCTTGAACCTGACTGGTTTTTTTCCCTTGAAATTTATGAAAAAAATGTAAACAAAAAAAATAATCCAAACCGAAACCATAAACCTTCTATCACAGCTGAGTTCAAAACAGGTTGGACTGTTTTGGACAAGTATGCGTGACTTTTTTTGGATTGACGGCATCTTGTTTATAGATTTAGTTGCTTTTCCTACAGCTGAGAATTGTGTGCCTGTGTCTTCCTTTCCTCTTTCTTCACAGTAGCTTTTCTTCCTTCTTGGCCGACTCTCACCTACAATAGCAGCTGCAGTTGTCAAGTCTAGGACCTAATGATCCAACATCAAATTCTCCTATTCTCCTCTGTGTTGGCAAGAATGCAGCCATTCTTTTCTGGCTCCCTGTCCTGGCCCTCAGCTTCTTATTTCCATTGGTTATGAGTCATAAATCTCTCTTTCCCATTCCTCAGTAGCTAGCTCTTTCTCATTTGAAATTTTGTCTTATCTTAAATTACTCATCTTTACTTCTTGGTCTAATTTATCACTCTTCTGGAACAGCCATCATTTTGCATTTTATACACAGGATGTTTCTCCTGGCTTGTGGTAGGGAAAACCCCAGCTCATCCATTATCAGAAATAACCACTGTTGTTTATGACTTCTGAACTCCCTGGAGAATCTAACTGCTAAACATATTTCCAAAGTAAATATTTGAAAAGATATAATACATCAGCATGGGTTTACATATAAACTGAAGACCTCATTGCTGGGTGTGATAAGGAATCTACTCTTTTGGTTGTTCTGTTTTTATAATTCATCAGATGTAATATCTAAAATTAGCCAGTGGCTGTTTGTAGGGGAAAAAAATACTGGATTAGATAATATCACTGAATTGTAATGTAAGGAAATTTTTTGAGCTCTATGTGAAATACCTTAACCTTGACAAGTCATTATGTGCCAAAATATTTTGAAGGGGTTCCAAATGAGATGAAGAGCAAACATAACTGCTACCTTTTCAGTCTAGCTGTCAACAACAGTAACAACTAATGGTAAATATGGAAAACATTTTCTATATAGAGAGCTAGATAGAAATCATCAGATATTTCTGTGTCCTCACAAATGCTTTTACATTATTTCCAATTTGCATAATTTTATTATTATACTACAACTTGAAATTAATAATCAGATGAAAGAGAAAAGGCTTCTTAATAAGTATATTGTTGATGGGGCAAGAATAAATCATGGAGGATGTGAAAAAAGCACTCACAAAAGAACACAGTACAGTTAAATATTCAAATCAGTACAACTACAGGAAGAGTAAGGTGAGGTAAGTAAATAGCAGCCAGGATTTAAACTCCCTGTTGTACGTCTTCGTATTGCAAAAGCATAATAGCACTGATGTGGAACAGGGCTGCCCAGGCTTACATGCTCTGAAGATCCACCACTCATAAAATTTTAATAACCTTTATTACATGCAGCTTTTCAGAGATAAAGAGCCTGGCTGTAAAATTACAAACAATCTTTATGGAGTAAAGGCTAAAATTGCAGAACAGCATCTGGACTAAGATGAGCTTGAAGAAAATACACATGCTTGCTCCAGAATGAATCAGGCGACACTGTAAAAATTTTGACTTTCAATATAAATTAATTGAGGGAGGGAAGGTTGTTGGGTTTTGGTTCATAGCACTCTTCACAAACGTGATTCCTGCCACAACTCCCTTTGAAGTACAGAGGTGCTGCTATTAAAGCCAATGTCCTATCTTAGTACTCTGAACTAGCCTCTACTTCAATTATTCATATGTATTTCATATAAATTGTACTTGAAGGAAGGACTTCTGCTCTTGAAAACAGGCACTCTACTGGGTAATTTCTAACCCATTTCCTTCATATTATACATATATATATATATATATATATATGTATGTATAATATATATTATGTATGTATATAATATGTGCGTGTATATATATATACACACATATATTCATAGTTCTTCAGCGTAACATTTTAGCCCAATTCTTTGTGGTACATGTATCTTCATATCTTCAGAAGTAAGAATTTATAAAAACAGTTGCAGCAGTGAGGACAGTGATCAGGCAAAACTGATTTTGGGGCAAGAGGGAAGGCCCTTCGCCATGTAGAGGTCATACAGGAGGCAAAGTTAAAAGAGAAAACAGAGAAGAACCAGAAGAATGGAAGTCACAAAGAAGTAGGGATTCCGGTGAGGAAATTGGGATGCATAATGACCATGGTAAAGGACAGACCTTCACTGAAGATGCAATCAAATTGCAAGAGAGAACCTAGTCCCACCAATAAAATGCTTGACAGCAGAGAAACTGTAGGGGAAAGGAGAAATTAAGCTGGTGCCTGAGAGGACGGTGTTTGCTGGAGGCTCGTGACAGAATGTCTGTTGGCAGACATCAAGTCTGCACCAGCCCTAGAAAAGATTAGCCAAATGTAATCACTTGCATTTGGTACCAATTCACTGCCTTTCTAAGAGGGCCTGCCCTTCTCTTTCTGTCCTGCAGCTTTCAGCATCCTGAAAATATGTATGCTGCTCTCCATTATGTAAAAAGCTTTTTTTTTTCCCCTGTTCAGACTCCTACAGCATGCCAGGTGGCATGGAAGGCAGAACAGTTGCACAAAATACCCTTTTTACATCAGACAGCATTTAAATAGTGCTGTTCATAGAGCGTGGCCCTGTTCCCACTGAAGTCAGTGGGTGCTATTGAGCAAAGCTACCACAACGAGTTTAGGCCTTATGCTTTTGAGGCACTGTCCCGTTATAGTCCACACCTCAAATAGCATCTTCCCTCTAACAAACAAGCAGGGATGGATGGGAGCAAGCTGCTTCCCTGGCTGTTTCCTGCAGCACTATTTTATACTCACCGTCTGCCCACCCATCTGTTCAATCTCTCTTACAAAAACTGAAAACATTCCTGCTTTTTAAATGGGTGAAAAATGCCTCAGAAGAAGAATGAGTACTGTGAGATCTCCATGCAATGACTACTAGGCTTTTCCCAATTAAAGGAGGTAAAACCTGGAAATTAAGAACATTTTTATTTGTTAAAGGTTATGGTCTTTTTTGAGAAATTTGTGAAAGCAGCATATTTGTTCAATGATTTAGCAAAAAGCCATCCACTCTGGTGCCACTCAGTCCCCATTTATGGATTCATGGCTGATATTGAAGTGTTTGATGGAACAAAAATGCTGGCTGATGTTTCTAGGAGCCTTTGCCTGTAGAGTGAGCCCCAAAGCTCCAACCTGAGTTCATAGGTTGTCAGGAATATGCCCATAAATACTGGGAAGCCACCAGCCCTGGGGAGCACTTCACAGTCAAGCTCCAGATGATGGCACCATCAGTCACTGGTTAGTTCTTGTCCTCTGTGGACCTCGTTTTAGTCACAGATAAAATTTTGGAACTTGTGACCAGACCTTGGTTCACAGCTACTTTGAGGATGACAGGCTGGTCTGATTTGTGAAACAAGACCAAGGTGAGGCTCAAAGTGGGCAATGAGAGCTGCTGTCATGGGGAACCCTTCCCAGCATCCCAGGTGCCTGTAGAGGCAATCCTGAGCTGGGAGTGGCAGGGCTTGGTGCTGACCCTGGCTGATGTCTGGTTTCTGTACTGTCAGAAGCCACCTCTCTTAAGAGGGGACTACTCCTTGTGGGTAGAAAATCATCCTTAGAAAAGTCAGGTGATGGCAAGGATCCTCTCTTTATGAGGTCATGGTCCTTCTGTAAACTGAGCAAGAAGAAAGGCTTTTGGGTCAGAAAAGAGATTTTCTAAAGCAACCAAATAAGAAGGCCCATTAGGAACTTCTTGGAACAATTAGGTAAGGCTACTTGATGTTTTGCCATGGCTCAGAGAGGCACATTGAGCTGCTAAAGAGTCAGTAATACTCCTTGAGCAGAAAGGAGTTTGCTTGCTTTTAGACACAGTTATAAGGATCACCATTAAATCATCTAGACTCCAAACCTCAAGCCTTACTGCTGGCTTTGCAAGTGGCTGGGGAATGACCTTTCTAACACCACCAAACAGAAAACTCTAGTAGGGATTAGGTCTGGCTGTGCATGAGGAATGGCTCATTATGTTTTATGGCCCTTAAGTTTTGGTCTTCTGGTAATTAAATCATTTTATTCATGAGTTTTCAGGGAGGGGAAAGAAAAGATGGACTGGAGATTCTCTCTGTGACAGGAGGAAGCACTGTTGTTGAGGCTACCTTGGCTTTTGCAAAGATGAAGGCAGGTGGACATGAAAAATTGCTTGTATGGTTACAGACACAGCTGAAAAACAGCCTCTAGAAATCACGTATTTCAGAGCTGTATTTGCCTTCTTATAAAGGAGCCAAGTTCAAGCAATGTCTGTCTCATATGGAGCCTTTATAATGTTCTAGTCTTAGACAGGGAACAGCTACTAATGACAGCTGTTCATCATTTAACAGAGAAAAAGATACTTCTTGTTTGCCAGAGTAGGCTGGTGCTGAACTTCATCTCCTCCTGACTTCTTATAAACCAAAGACAGCTCAGCACCCTGGCTGCTTCTCATGCAGTAAGTAATCCCTTGTTTCATTGACATCAAGGTTTATGAAGGAGTCTCTTCCAGCTTTCCCATTTGAAGCTTATGACTTCATCTCTTATCTGAAGAGAAAGAATCATGCACAACACAGGAATTAATTTTAGCTTGAATTATAGAATGCAGAGTCAGATTCCAATGAAAAATAAGCAACTTGTATTTGGGATATTTTTAAACAGTAGTTTCAAATCAAACTGTTGACAATCTTTTCTGCACAGAGGGTATAATATATTAATGCAGCAATGCTGCATTAAAGAACAGGCTTATCAGCAGACTGTGTGCACTTCAAAGACTTATTCTCTTCCACTAGGCTTGTCTCCCATTAGAAAAATAAATATTAGAAACTGCTGAGCAGCTTCATGAGCAGGAAAAGATTCAGACATGTTTCTAGCTGAGAGAATATTGTCTACTGTAAAATTTGGAGTGCAAGAAGGTTGAGTACTCCCTCTGGAACAAATGGTGCCAATATTCATCTTGAAAGATCAATCCAATAAAAATTACTCTCATTTTGTGCCATTTATAGACTACAAGTCCCACTCTGCAGTGCTTCACAGTGCTGCAGGTCAGAAGACAGCTTGCAGGATGTTGAGTATTGGCAACTGTAGTCTGTACATGATGAAGCCCTATATTAAAAGTTTTTACAAAAGAGCTGGTTTCTGCTGGCAGACTGCAATATTTCTGACAGATTCTAACCCACACTTTGCCTAAAAAAGCAGTCTTCTGGTCCTTAGTTAAAGGAGAATATAATTCTGCAATTTGAAATAATAGTGTGTCTCAGGGGAGAGAAGAATTTTTATTTTTATAAAATTATTTTCTTGTTAGGAAAGCAAAAAGAGATTGACTAAGGCAGACTGCCTAAAACTAACTTCATGTGAGGAACTGGTGGAATACATGGTGCAGTCAAATGTATTTTTTATTTCCTAGGCCCAAATATCTCTGCATTTCAATTTTCGCCTAAAGAAAGTGCAGCTGATCAAAAGAGGTTCCATATACTAGAATAAAGAGGGGGAAGACAGTGGGGATTTGTGGAATCAGAGCTTGCTTTGGTGTTTCTGATTGGTATTTATATGCTGAAGTCAGAGTGTTCTCAATACTTCTGCAGTAGGAGGCAAGGCTGGTGTGTGCCAGCCAGAGCAGAATGCTGAGGCCACGGTTTGTGCCACCCCTGCTCTTCCCAGAAGTGCGTAAAGCAACCCAGAAGTGTGTAAAGAAACCCAGAAGGTTTCTAAAGCAACCAAATAAGAAGGCCCATAAAACTACTGCTCATGTCCAAGTCCCACATGGCTGGTGTAATCTTTAGATGTTGGAGCTCAGCAGTCATCACAGACCTGGAGCCTTGGAGCTTCAGTCCCAGACTCTGAAGTGCATTGTGGGCTAAATGAGATCTTGTGCTCTGTGCCTAAGACTGTAATTGCCTTGCCAGCACTGCAAGGCTGCAGCTACCATCCATCTCCAGGAGATATAAATGTATGTGCAGAAGGTAGTAAAGGAAATCTTAATGTGCATAAAGGTAAAAAAAAAATTAGCTGGAAGTCTTTAAAGAAAGAAGATAGATTACATTAAGATAGAAGCTGCCTACTCCCAGAGCAAATAACAAGTTTTCAAAAGGTTTTCTTTTCTCCTGTGTTGGCAGCCACTTTGTTAGATAATTGCTGTGTTCCAGCCAAATGATACTCCTAAACAACTTCTGGAGATTGTCTGTTGCTTATTAGGGCAGAGAGATTGTCCTTCTTATAAGAGTTGCAGGCAAAATAATAGCAAACTTCTAACATTCTGTCTCTTCTGTTGTGCATACTTTTGGGACTTAGAAATCAGTTTTGCGAATGAGAAGTGCATGTAGTACAAGCAGTTGCACTAGAGATGTATTTATTTTCCTCTCAAGTGAAGAGGTCATTAATTTAACTTTGCTATTAAGATGGAATTTCTCTATTAAGAATGCAGATAATAGAAGATGCAGTGAAGTAGTTTCCTTCTAGACTAGGGGACTATGCAAGTAAGGAACTAAAGTGTTTCTTCTCACTGGTCTGCTGCTATAATTGTGATGGAGGAGTACAGTCTACCTTTTCTCCCAGACTCTCTGAGGGGTTTTATAGGAAGCATGTAGTATGGAGGAGGACAATCCGTATGGTGTGCTTGCCAAGTTAAAATGAAAGCACAAAACAAGTTGCAGCTTTTTGAAACAGCCTCCTAATAACTCCACAGCACAGTGGAGGGAGGCAGTCCAGTATCTCTTGTAAGACTATTTTAATCAGCTGGCCCAAATACCAAAGTAAATCTCTACCAATTTCCCAACAATGTTGTTTAAATGCGAGCAGTGCTTATTTTGCTCAGCAAAACAATTTAGAAGACCAGAGGGTGAGGCAGATCTGTCACTTTCTTGCAGTTATGATAAAGTTTGGTAGAGTAGTGTGGCACCCTGGCAAGTTGCTGAGGGTGCCAGATCTTATTAGGCTCCTGATCCATCCCTGAAAGTGCATTAGGGCAGCATTTCCTTCACTGCAGCAAAGCACTGGCACCACAGTATGGATTCAGCTGGTCAGGGTATATCTGAGATTTTTTTTCCTCTTTATTCAAGGTCAAATCCTGAGCCCTCATATAACGCATGTCACTGTAATCTTCCCTTATCTGGTCACGTAAGGTCCTCTAAGAATATTTTTTTATAAAATATGTGTGGTAGAACATGGTCAGTGGCTTCTCAACATGGTTTCTAAACTAAAGAGTTAGAGATTTGGTAGGGCAAATGATCTCACCTTCATCTTTGAGCATATTTTCTTTTTTTCTGAAAATGAAAGACATTTTCTTCATCCTAATGTAGAAAACCAACCAAAGAAACTTTCTTCCAAGAAGGGGTCATTAAAGTTCTGATATCTAACATTAATCTAGCTACCACTGCCTCCTTTTATAGCAATAGTTTTTCTAGAGAGCGATTTATCTCATCCAAGGAAAGACATCTAATGTAGGTCAAATGAATTGCTCTTTTGAGGCATATATCTTTCTTCCTTGATTACAAAGAGGACTTCGGATGAGTAACACTGGTGCCTAAAAGTGAAACATTTAAGCCAGGGTAGGTGAATCCCACTTGGAACAGGGAGACAAAGAAGCTCCATGGGGGAAAGTGTGCTGGACCTCATCAGGAGACAGAACTCACCAGTGTAAGTGCTCAGTGTGTATACCATTAACATTTATTTTATGCTGTTGTTTGGCATGCTAGTGACTCCTTAATATTAAATTCTTTTGTCTCTGGCTTTATATAGTGCCTGTATCTTTTCTCTCTACATTCTCTGATGATCCCTTCCTTTTCTGTCTGTTCTTGATTTTCCCCTCTCCCTCACTCTTCCTTCATTAGGTTTCTCCTGACAATCTTTTTCTCTCAACCACTTGCAGGCAAGGACCCTCTAGGTGTCTAATGCATAACTGCATGAGTTCACAGCTCATCCCGTGATGAAGAGCTTGAAGGAGTTGTAATTGCACAGAGGAGAATCTGGGGGTTGAGGACTGTCCTTGGCAACATCCTTTGCATTACAGGTAGCGCTCCTGTACGAAACACTGGCTTTTTTTATTCCTTTTCTGACTCTGGTTTTTGTATCCTATTTTTCTGTCAAAGGGAACTATGCTAGCTTCCTGCTTCTGCAGATGGAAGCAGCTGCCTGGGAAATTGGCAGAGCTCACTCAGAACCACGGAGAAGCCAAGTCTGTTCAGCAGGGAGGCCAAAGAGACTGCAGGCAGGAGGTTTTCAGACCAGAGACTATTTAAGCAAGTCACTCAGGGATAGATGTTTCTCTTTTACCATAACAGCTTCTCTGAAAGATATTTAGGTAGTGAAACCTTTTTGGAATTTCACTTGCAAGGTCACAGTACTTACTGCAAAGCCCATTCCACATGAATCATGGGTTTTGAGCATTCATGGCACAGATTCTGGGAACGTCTTCCACAAGGTCATCTCTCTTTTTAAAGCAATCCTTTCTAATACCCTGAACAATTAATGGTATTATAATTTATATTCTTTGCCTTAAGGTTTTTGCACCCTTACCAGTACCGCATACATAGAACAAACTGGAACGCAGCATTTTCCCCTTAGAACAGCAGGGAAAAAAAAAAAAAAAAAAGAATGAGAGTGAAGTCACACATTTGTAGAAGCGTTCTGTATAAGTCCTTGGAGAGATTAAATGGATGATAGTTGTATTAAGTCTTAATTGGGTCTGCCTCCTAACAGGTAATAGTCATGAGAGAGACAGATCCTTCTGTGTGTAAATTGCCGTCATTCCATTGACCACCTCTGAGCTTCACAAACTCCAGCAATCTGAGAATTGGGTCTATGAGGCCTCCCTGAATCTTCAGAGTTCATTGTAAATGAATCCCACTGTACCTGAGACTGGCATTAAGGAGTTTTAAATCATTTGTTTTAGTGAGAGCAACCTCTTTATTGTTTTCAGCTTTTGCTTCTTTATTGTTTTCAGCTTTTGCTTTCTCTGTTATTCCTGTCTGTTAGCTTGTGTTTTAGGGGTTTTTTCTTGTATCTTTGTTCAGTGGCATTAATTTTGCTTATTAGTAAAAGTTATGCTGGAAGACGTTGAAATAAGGGGAATTTTCCTATGCATAACATAGTTTTAGTATTTGATACTGATGAAAACAATTTCTTATTGCTTATTTCCACTGCATTACCTCTTACAACCTTAATTAGGTCAGGGCCCCACTGTACTAGATGGGGATGCCATAAAAGACAGTCCCTGAAGCAGAAGACCTAAACTGTAGAGATAAGAAACAGCAACTGAGAGAAACGAAAAAACAGGGAGGACATGAAAAGGTCTAGATAGGCATGAAAAACAGATTCTAATTTCTATCTGCACAATTCCTGGGTGTATTAAGCCAATCAGAAGCAATGATAGCACCTCTGTTATTTGCTTTTCCAGTACAGCTAGGCTGAACAGAATTTAAATTTCAGAGCACTGCATAATAATTGTGTTTGTATTACCCACTTGCCTTTTTCTCCTTTTTTTTTTAAATGCTTTATCACAGACCTTGTATTAATTAAAGCTTTGCAATAGATAGGATTGTTTGGGCTGTACAAATGTGACTTAAAATATCAGCCTCTTTCACAGCATTGGCGAAGCCATGGCCAATTGCTTGGATAATGACCTGAGAGCAAGGCCCTCCCACCATTATGGTGCACAAGTTGGCCCTTTTCCCTTCTGACAGACACCAATGGAAAGCAGCCAGTCCAAAGCCATCACACCTCAAAGGCACCTTCCATGACTGGTATGTCCCTGCAATATAGTTGCTCCGTCCACAGTGCTCCATGATTTTAGTGAATGCAAAAAGTGCACATTTAAAAACAGTATAATAATGGAGACATGGGTAGGACTCTACATTTGCTGGGTTGTTTAACTCCTTAAATCTTACTTGAAGACACAGCAAAATTAGACTGTACATAATTAACCTCGGTTTGACAATCAGGAAGAGTTATCCAGAATCTCGACTCATTTTCACTGATGCTGCCTGCTATTTCCGTTATTTATTTCAATAACCAACATAATTCACATAGTCAACTTTCCTGCTACCCATTTTCCCAATCATTAACCTCACAGACTTATATTCTGTGTGTTTCTGAGAGCAAAATCATTGAGGTCCGGAGCTTAAGAGGTCAGTATCTAGTCCAGCAATGTTTTGAAAGAAATAACAAGCAAGTACAAGAATTAGCATTGCAAAACATATTTGCTATTATCTATTTGACGAACCAGAAGGTCACAAAGGAAATGTGGTACGTCATATACAAGAATACTAAGGTCAAAATAGTTTCAGAGTGGGAAAGTAACATGACTGAACTAACTGAGCTGCAGCTCCATGATTTTGCATCTCAGCTAGCAGTCATAATCAACATGATCTGTCCAAACATGTGCTGTAGTCTGTGGCATTTTCCAACTGGCCCTCCTTACAAAGTTACCCCAGCCCAGCTTGCATATAGATTACTTTGTCACATTAACACATTCCAAACTGAACTGCATCTCAGGGGACAACGTACTGGAAAAAAATTAGTTCTTGTATATATAAAATATGGCTCTGGTGAATCTTTTTGTCCTTTCTATCATCAGAGATTTTTAGCAGGATTGTGCATAAATGCCTGTGCCTCTCAACAGAATTTTTGGTAGCAGGGAATTCTTTATGGAGTTTGTATTTACTGGGGTATAATATCTACTGATGTTAGTGCTTCAAAGGACAGGCACATTTCTTGGCTGAAAAGCAAGCATCTTCATTTTAGGTTTTGACACAGCAGGAGATGTATGGCAGCAAGAAACTGAAGGAAGGATGCTCTTTGTACATAATTAACTGAATCACTCAGACAGATATCTTTATAAGTGGAGTTGCTGCAAAACCAAATTTTTATTGTGTTTTCATTATGTCTATATATCAATATTTATTTTATCTGATGCTACAGAATCCAGAAGTCACATATTTCCAGCTTGAAAAACCTTCAGAAACTAAACTGATTTATTTCCTGACCTCTGCAAAACAAGATTTGTTTCATTCTTAGATATTTTTAGTAATTTTTGGTCATGCATACTTTTGAACTGAAATTAATTGTTGTGCTTCAAAATCTGCAAATTTTTCACTTCTAGAAATACAGGTATATGTTTAAGCATTTAAAAATGTGACATTTTTTCTTCCTAGCAATAGGGCTGTAGTCCATTTATATTTCCATTCAGCAGCTTTTTTCTCTGGTATCTTCAGTCTTCAATCTCTGAGAATATTTCTAGAAATATCAGCAAATTCTTACAAAAATGAATGTGTATTGCAATATCATACCATAGGAAAGAGATAAATATAAGATAAAAACCCCTACAGTCCTAAAATCAAATTACCAAATCCTGAATTTCCTTAGACTGGATACATTTTTCATCTTAAAGGAAGGAAAAAAGCCTTGCCTTACTTCTTGGAATTGTGGTACACAATCTCACATTTAATCTAGCTCTCGTGCCTTACAGCAGCGGGTTCTAATCCATGTGCAAAACAGGAAGAGGAAAAAAGTCTGGTTGGGAGCAGATTTTGTGAAGTATAAACTCTGAATACTCTCAGATTTCCAAAGTCATTCTAATTTCATTCCTACTTTCAAAATACAATGCAGTTGGACTCCATTTGTATTTCTTGTATTCTTGCAGACAGTCTAAAGTGCCCCTAGGAGAATCAATTCTTTATCTCAGAAGTAATTCACACAAATAGATACTATCTCATTTATTTATTTTTCAGACCATTCAAATGTGCAGCATCAGTATTATCAACTCCATGTGGACATAAATGCTTTGAATTCATGCTTGAATGGTAACCATGGTCATTAACATGCCATATTATTTGGCTGCAACAGTGGGATTATAGCAGAAAATCACTGATAAGTGGTGTTAGGGCAGAATTCATTACCAGAAGATCCAGGAGTAGAATAGTTAGTGGATGATTTTAATAACAATAATAACAAAAAATTATCCCCTCGAAAGTTACGGTTATAATGATAATAATAAATCATCCTCTCATAAGTGCTGAGCTACTTCAGTGTCATTGTGCTTCTCAGGTATCAACCCCTGGATGACTGTTCCAAAGTGCACTTGCTGTGTGGAAAGGTACACCCATTTGTCTGCTAAACTGCATGTGCAGCAGTCCCCCTTCCACTTAGGTTTTGTAAATTCTGGAGCTGCTCACAGGAGTTTTCACAGTACCAATTAATCATATGTTTATGAGATAGGCCATAAAAAAACTCAGAAATATCCTGGGTTGGGTGTTAAAATCTAGTGACTGGTTCTGCTTTCAAAAGACACTTTGGGCACACGAGGGTTTGACCAAAAAGTAAATTAGGATATGTACAATTATCAGAAGACAAACATAATTTGGTGTCATCATAACAAATTCCAACTTGGTTAGATTTTCTCTTTTCATCCTCATTTTAGGCTTTTATCAGCCCATCGTGAATAAAAGTAATGTTCCTGGTCTTTCAAGTTTTATTATTTAGCAAAGACTTAAGAGGAAATTAGAACCCAGCCTCTTGTTTGGCGAATGATCAAGACAGGACTTACTTTATTCTCACCTAGTTACAGCCATTTTAAGAGCATTTTGTCTCAGTGTTCAGGAGATTTAGTCAATATACAGACAAATGAAAAAGCAGGGGATTTTAGTAACTTTTCCCTGACCTTCAAGAAGGATTTAGAGTATCCAGTTGTCCCCAAAAAGTCAAATGAAAGCTCAGGGACAAATTCCAGCACAAAAACAGGGATATGTGTTGAGATTAAACCACTGTTGTCTCAGTGATACAAACATTAAAGCCTGTATGAAAGAAAACCCAGTATAAAAATGGAAAAAAAAAAAAAAAAAAAGAAAGAAGTTGAGAAAAAGTCTTGGGCTGATAAAATGACACAATTCTTCTACAGGTTTTCATTAGGTAGTTGCAACCATATACCTGCCTTTCCGCCCTTAGTGAGAGAAAGCTGGTGAGCTTTAAGGCAACTTCCTTAGTGGGAGACTGGCTTTTCTCACTCTCCAGTACCTTTACCTAATGGAAGCACTTGTCTTCCTCTGGGGAGAGAATACCATCACTCCGTTAGGAGTGAAGTCAAACAATTGATATAGGCTTGGCATTTTAGACTGTGAGTAATCTTAATGGGTCAAGTTGCCACATGTGGGCTTTTACTAGCTTTTCCTGAGGCAGTAACCCTACTGGATATGGGAAATTCTCTAGAAATATGTTCTCCCCCTTTTAATTGTAAAACAAACAGTGAATTAAACAGTTTCATGCTGTGTAGCAAAATTGTAGGAACTGTACTGTTAAATCATAAAAGTCTTGCTTTCAGCAGGGAACAGGGTACAGTCAGGGGCTGCTAGGAAGCTGAACTGCTGGCAGATGAAGCTGCTGATGGGGTTGAGGAGCTGGACTCATAGGAGCTCTGCCTTAAGATTTTGGTGGCATTGTGTGGATGCTGGCTAAGCTTTGCTGAATCCTCTTCTGTAATGACAATTTTAAAGTGACATCGGGGATGAATAAACAAGTAGTCCTACAATAAGAATTCTTGCTATTTTTGTGCTTAATGAGAGAGTGTGCATGTGATGTACCTGCATGTGTTTTAACCAATAAATCTTTTTCTTCTCCTCTGAGGGAAACTCTGTTCTGGAGGAGGGGAAGCAATGTGAACAATGCTCCCAGCCCCTGTTTGCTTCCTCTTCTCTTTATCTTTTTTTTTTCTTTTTTTTTTTTCCTTTTCTTTAGGCCAAGGAATGGTTAAATGGCATGTACCTTAAACACAGCACATTTATAGAACAGTGACCTTAAGAGCTTTAAATGACTACATTGTTTAATGTGAAGGAAAAGAATACCACAGATCAGTGGAAATGTCAGCAGTACTTTTAATGAATCAAGTTTGTTTTAATCGATAGCCAAGTCTTCTTTCCGTTGCCCTGAGATTGTCATGCTTTACAAAGAGATAATAGTAAATGTCATGCTGTGGAAAAGCAGTGACTTGGTTGCTATAAATCAGCAGAAGCACTGTTCTACTGGATGTGACATATGAAAGACTGAAGTGCTGTCTTTCCAAGAAATCATTGTTTCCATGCCCCGTGTAGAAATGGGGTTTGAGGAGTATTGCTCAGAGCCTCACCACTCTGTATCCAGATGGACTCTTCAACAGCCTAGTGAAAAGTGGGAAAATGCTCACAGGATACCATTGAATCTGAGTGGAGAACTACCTGAATTACTCACACATAGAATTCTTTTTGTTTGTAGTCTGTACCATGAGTTTTGAGGTTCAGTTGAGAGTTTAGCTCACATAAGAGCTGAGAAATAAACTTGGCTCCTTTTTTACATTCAGATGAAGCAAGAAACAGCAGAACCACAGGGTTTTCCTATACAGGCAGCTGAAGGTTATGGGAAAACCTCTTTGCGTTTTCAGGGATTTTTTGTTCTTGTGGTAGTTTGGGTTTCGGTTCTTTTTTCTCCCTAGCCTTTACAAGAATGTCTGTAACTTGTTCTATATCTTGTTTGCTTGTTCATTTACTTGTTTGTTTTATAGGTCATTCTGTCATGCTTTTCTGGGATATAGTTAGGAGTAGGAGCCTGTAAATTTTATAGCAAAGCAAAGAGATATCTGTCTTCATAAACTCCATCCATCTCTAGCCCTGCCAGTAATACAAATGAGAGAAGGGGCCTGTCACCTAGTTCAACACAAGAATTCATTACTTTAATGCCCAAAGCTGGCAAAAGTACGCCAAAGTATAAAATATATTTATTTTGGACCTTGAAACTAGGACCATTTGGATTTTACATTTACTTTCTCAACATTGACTTTATACCCCTGCAATTTATGCAGTAGTGTAGAATTTGAACAGACAGCACCTGTCTAGGTTTGTGCTCCTGAAACTTTATCAGTTTTATAAACCCTTGGAGTGCATTCCTCTCAATGCCATAATTTCATGCTCTTTGTTTAACACCTTACAGATGTGTTGCTTGACCAGTTGGGAAGCAGCAGACTGCTTGTTGTTGGCTTTCTCTCTCTGCTCCCACTAGTCACAACAACACTTCTTCCATCTTCTGCTTGGGACAGTGCTCCAGCAGAATTACTCCTTATCCACCTCTTTCATGCCTGAAACCTTTTTACAAAAACTTTACCTCATGACTTTCTGTCATATATTTCTGAAACTAGCAACTTTTCTGCCTGGCAGCTCACTCCTGAATTTACACCAGCTCTATTCAGCTTGAAAAAAAAAAATGTAATCCTATCAGGACTCGAAACTTACAGATGGAGAGTGGAAAAAACCCAGAGCACAGTAATGCAAAATAGTATCAGTATGCACCAGACTGCTGTTATTCCCTAGGAAACAGGCCAGTTGTTTTAACTTCTTGACAACTTCCTCAAATCTCCCTGCATATGCCTATGATTTTCCAGGTTAGTTTGTACTTACACCAATACCAAAATTCCCAGAGTAAGGGGAAGCCTGGGACTGAGAGAGGTTGGCTGAGAATCAGCTTCTTGTCTGTGCTGTACCAAGGTCTGAAATGTTCACTTTTAAATATAGATCTATTTGATGGCAATTTTCTTCCTTCTTTGTTGTCTTTCAAAGATAGCTTCTGTCTTACTGCAGTGGAAGGATAAAAAGTACCATAGGCAATGCAGTTCTTGCTGACCTACTTCCTTATGTGTAAGACTGGCATCAGTTCTGGGGTGGGATAACATTCCCTTAAAATTCTGCATGCAACACCCAGACTGCAAGTTTTGCATCCTTGTTTGCTAGCAGGCAGACATTAGTGACATGTTTGGTACCTAGGAGAAAAAATTGTAATGGTGGTTTTCTGATCCATGCAAATATTTTACTAAATAGGAATCATTTTGGGTGGTTCATTACATGGATAAATTTATAAGACTCTAGACAGGAAAAAAAAGCAGAATCATATGACTACATTGTTAGAATGAAAGACCTTAATTCCTATATTGTATAGAGAGATTGATAAATTTGAAGATCCAAAACTTCAGTATTTCATTGGAAAATGAAATTCAGAATTTCATTGGAAAATGAACAGAACCTCCTGACTGAATGAATGGGGCTTTTTTTATTTGTTTTTGTGTCACAAAGGCTGTTAAATTTAGAGGCATCTTAGATGTTATGAGAGTATGAGTTATAAGAATAATTACCAAATTGTAGGCCAAACTGTGACCTTTCCTTCTGTCTTGGTTCAGATATTCTGATTGACAAGCACTCTGGGGTGCTACCTAAGGCTTGGTCCTTTGGGAGGTGGGGGTGAAGCACTCTTCACACAGATCTTCTTCATCTTCATAATCCCAAAGTGGCTTATAGACACCTTTTCCTGACAGTTCCATCACTTGGGTGAGACAGATTTCTGCTGTCATACTTTCTTTTTTTTTTTTTTTTTTTTTTTTTTTTTTTTTTTTTTTTTTTTTTTTTTTTTTTTTTTTATTTCTCATTAATTATATATACCACATAATAAAAATCTGGCTTCTTCCTGCACACTTGCAAAGAGCTGGTAGAGTACTGAAACAAGAAAAAACAAATTACTAGTCCTCCATGAAAGGATAAGCATGCTGAGGTGCCCCCTGTGATATAATTCCTTTTGGATGAACTAGATGTTGTGCTGCATGCATTTGCTCTGAGCGTGCCCTCTGAATAGCTTTTTCTGTCAGCAAGTCCCATCATGTTTATAGTAAACTCTATTAAGTGTTCTGGGAAAGCCAGGAAATGTATTTGCTTTAAGCATAATGCAGAAAGACTTGTTAAGGCAAAGAAAATCTAATGCTACTACAGTATGCAAAACTGGATCACAAGATTGCAGTTGAGTTATCATCCTGAAGCAAAATAGGGGACTGAGGAAGAGGAAATGTCACTTTGTGAGCATTAGCAAATTAGCACATTTAATCAAAGGTAGGAGGCACAGGCAGTATTTAGAATCAGCTTCATGGAAGTGGGCTGCATTCCTCAGGCAGGTATGTATTCATCTATGTCAGTACCTTGCTGTCCAACCTTGGATGTTCTGTTCAGGCTCAGATCAGGCAAAACAGTGATTTTCTGGTTTGAATATTAAGCACTGTGTAACAATATTTAGAATATGAAGCACTATACAAGAAGCATTCTGCGATGCTTTTTGGTGGGCCACCAGGAAATAAATGAGTCTTCTAGAAAAGATCTGATACCAGTTCACAGGGAACTCTGGCAAACCATCAGCAGTAGCTTTGATTCATTTTCCCTCAGTCTAAATGAGCAGGTTGACCCATTCTATGGTTAACAGCATTCATAGCTTGTCCTAATAATTTGTGACCAGGCCTTGCATTCTTCACATACCTGCAGAGGCTCCTAACTCCTTCCATAACTTCTTGCAATTCTGCTGCTTTACAGGACTATTCACAAAGCATCTCTGTGTCAAGAAAAGGGAAGTAACCTGCTGAAATAGAGTTCCGTTAAAAAACACATAAAAATTACTTATCAATACCCATTCTCCCCAAAAGACCCTTCTCACTTTTAAGCATATTTGCTTGCTTGTAAACTTGCAGATACTCACAAATTCCCAAGAAAGTGAGTAGGAAGGTCAGAATACCCAGAGACATGAGGTTGGCATTACATCTGGCTTTGAGATGTGGCTTCTACCGACTGACAGGACAGTGGCTGACATTTGAATTGTGGTGGCTGAACGTACCAGATCTGCAGAAGAAGTGTTTTTGCCTGCATGCCAGTGTCAACACAGCTCCTGGCAGCTGTTGTAAGGAAACTGAGCCAGTGGAACAGTCTAATGTTGCTTATACTGCTTAAAACCATTGAAAGAATCAGCTTTTACTACTGCTTGGTTTCTCTTTTATCACTTGATTTTGATTGCATCACTGAGTGCGCCCACAGAAATGCAGAATGCAATCATACAGCAGGCAGAATATAGGACCCTCTAAGTGGAGGATGTATAATGAATTGTAAAATGTACATATAATAAACTATAAAAACATAAGTGGAAATATTTAGGAAAATAATAATCTTTAAATCATCCAAATTATATCAGTTATTAGTAGGACCTAACACTTGATGCAAGCCAGAATATGCTTTTGAGGCTGGCTTCTAGTTTGCTCTCACAACAGCATCATTATTTATCATCCCTGTCTTACCCTGTGTGTCTCAGATGCTGTAGACTCCATATACAGGTCAATTAAATGTGTCCAGGAACATCTGTAGGCTGGGAGGCACAGACCTGGGAAATTTTCTTTGAGCCAGCTGTGGGAGTGTTCCATGGAGGAAACAGCACCCAAGAAAGGCTTGGTAATTGCTGGGAATAGGATAATTTTGAGAGGCCAAAGTAGTTCATGGAAATATTATAACAGTTTTATTAATGTGTTAACAACTGATTTTCCTGAATACTTTGATTTACTGGTATACCTTCAGCTGTTTTTACTGGTAGGCTTAAATTTGCTCTTCACACATTATAAACATATTTTATAGTATTTTACAGAGGCTATTGGATGCTATATAGTATGTGAATATATGCTAATAGTATATAGCATGCTATTAGTATGCTATATAGTATTCACATACTATATAGCAACTAATAGTATGCTATATAGTATATTAATAAGTCTTCATTTTAATTCAGCAATTCAGCTTGAATTTAGAGATAATTTTTTGGGTTTTGCAAACCCGTTATTTGGTTTAGTACCTTTTTAATTATGCCTGACTGTACATTTTAATGATAGAAAAAAAATTGTAAAACAAATGTTTCTTGTGTTTTCTTCCTCGCTACTCCTCTTCGGTACCAAAAGATCTTTGTTGCTTGAAAAAGAGCTTGTATGTCCCTTGTCTGATAGAGAGATTGAGTCTTATGTGTACACAGATATTTCCTTTTCTCTCTACTTAAAACACCACAGAGCTGTTTACAATCATCACATGTAGAAATTTGAAGAAAGACCAAAGGGGATAAAACCAGCCAGTTAATCCTGTTAGCTGATGCTGTGTCACTAGATCATGATGTATTTGCCCAAGTTAATTATCCCACTGATGGCACCCTAATGGAGAATTTAATATTAATTTCCCTGTTTGGCAAATGGCATATCACAAAAATTTGTTTTATAAGATATATATCACATTGCTGTGGTACCTCTCAAAATGGTGGTGTCATTTGATGTCCTATATGGGATAGAGGAAAAACAAAGAAAAGGTGGTTTTTTTTTTTCTTTTTGTAGGAGACAACAGGAGAGCAGACTTGTCCATATCAGAGCTAGGTGGCTTCTTTGCTCCCAGCAGTGCTCCAGTGGCTTCCTGATCTTGGAAACCTTGCAGGGACCTTTCCTGAGTTTCAGCCTGTGTGGAAATACTGCTAATGGTAATTCTCAACAAAGCAGAGAATGTATCTGCTAATATGATCCAAGAATAAAGCCCCTACGCTTTTATTATATACAAATATATTTGAAGAGATTAATCAGAAGTGTAAATTTGTTCCAATAAGGTGAGCAGAAGAGATTTAGTCTGTCTATTTGCCAGAGTTGTCACTTTCAATTTACAGTACCTGGGGCCTAGAGGACTGAATCTTTGCAGCCATTGAGGGCTTCAATAAGGCTCATATATGCCATACATAAAAGTTAAGAACAAAAATCCCCACCAAAACTAAATCAAAATTTTCACAGTGGGGGATATCCTGATAAAACTATCAGCCCATCCTTTTATAAGTAAAAGTGCCACCTTAAATAAATATTGTATAACAGATGTAGTGCACTTAGTAATTAGCCCTGTAGAGTGCAGGACTAGAAAGGGTTATTTGAGCTGAAAACATGCATTTCCATTATTCACAGAACCATCCTTCCAGATTAAGAGTCCTATCTCTGGTGTAGATTTACAGAATTGCATATCACTATGGTTTATGTTACTTAAATATCCAGTAAAATATTTGTGCTCATAGAAAGACATTTTGTTTGGAGATGAGCACACTATATTTCTGAAATGTCACCCTTTATAAGAGTGCATTTTGAAAGAATTAATAAGCCCCATCTTCCTAAAAAGGAAATACATTGAAAAGCAGCAGGGTGTTTTCCGAGCAACCTAAATAGTACAGCATTATTATCAAATTTCTAAAACTCATGATCCATAATGATGGGCAACAACAGTTTCATGCTGTCATGGCAACAGGAAATCTTAGGGTTGCAAATCCATAATTTGAAAAGATTATTTTGAAAGAGCAAAGGGGTTTTACACTGCAGCTGCAGCCCTAGCAGACACAATATACTGTTGCTGGCTACTTCACAAGCGGTATATACCTATGTTTAAAATTTGTGCTGCTTTTCATGGTCTTTAAGCCTCATTTGTGTGTGTGATGTTCTTTTCTTAAAAGATTTGTTTCTCTTTCATTTCACTGTGAAGTTTTCATTAATCTGATTTCATGCTAGTTTATAATCTGCTTTTATGAGAAGTCTGGGGTTTTGGCCGTATATTTATTTTGTAATAGCAAATTCAGTTCTTCTTTTAAGTGACATGTCATTTTGTGTCAGGAGCATTATTTAATGTGTATTATCTCACCCTTTACTCCAAGCACTGATGATTGCTACATAGCCATTGGTGTTGATTTGGGGATTTGGGGTTTTTTATCCTCCAAAGACTGGAAAGAGTAAGCAAGGAGTAACAAGGAGCAACAAGGAGCAACAGGGATTTAGGTGTTTTTTTTTTTTTTTCCCCCTGTAACAGTTACCCTGTTTCAAGCTGATTTCAGCAGCTTGACTGTCCCACTGTTTGCTTTTTTTTATGTTGAGTAGCCATAGCATTAGTCATATAATATGTGGACTGCAAAATGTTGCCTTTTACTGTGATCGGTTGCAAAATTCCTATAATCTTGTGGGGAGCCAGGATTTTAAAGTAAAATGATATTTTGTTCTGAGTAAAGGATGCATGAACAAATTATGTAATGTCTCTCCTGATCTAAGATGCAAGATTGCTCTGCTTAGTCACATGGAAGAGAATGTCTCTGCATCCTAAATTTGTCCTTAGATAGCAATCATGGAGGAGGAGCCCTATCTGAGTAGATGTACCTTGTTAACACATTTCATAAGGCTGAAGGGAATTCCTGGATACGTGCCATCACAGAAAATTGTGTCACACAGTTAATGAAGCTTTATCCTAATGCTATGCAAGTTGTTTGCCTCCGATTACTCATACTGAAAGGCCATGCCTGTAAATATTCCTAACTTCCAGCCTAAACTGAGTCATACCACATACCCATTTGTTCTTGTGTTAGTGTTGCTCCTTAGATTTAATAGGCCTTCTCTCCTTCTGCTGTCAGCCTCTAAAGCATTTATAGAGAAAAATCATGTCTTCCCTCAACCTTCATGTTGAGAGCTGAGCTCCTTGTTTGTCCCGGTGATTCTTTCCTGTGTTCCTTTCCTTTTGAGTTCAACTGTCCTGAACAACAAGGAAGGCAGACCACTGCATTTCTCAGGGTTTGCCTGGCAGTGCCACACTGGGTTTGCATGGCAGAACTTACATAAAATCTCCAGATCCACTTTGTTCCCAAATATTTTTTTATTCAATACATCACAAAGTGAGATTAAGTTCTTATGTGGTTATATCTTTATCACCTCTTAGGATTTGGTTTCTTTCACTGAAGTGTCATTATGTGTAGAAATGAAAAAAAAATAAATCTTACCAATAATAAAACTCCTAATAAATGTGAACAGAAGCTGTGACCACATTTTAATCAATGGATACTAATGGGAATATCCTTATATAGTCTATGCAGTGCATCACATGAGTTCTTAATAATATGACAGGTTCAGTTGCCTTGAAATCCCAATATGGCATAGTATAGACCTTAAGATGAAAGTTAAGTTCACTGAAGGTCTATTCTACATGGTTCTCTGAAGACAAACCTCTAAATATTTATGGACCACAGGTTTTTCTACATATGAATAAAATTCATTTGTAGCTCTGTTCAAACTGGATCACATATGCACCTCTAAGATCCATGTATGTTGGGAAATAAGGATTTTGTATTTCACAGAGGTAAGACTGAGCTAGAAGACTACACCTATATTTGCAAAACCAAAAGTCTTAGCAAGGACTCACAGTAAAACTGAAATAATAAATATTGCTATAAGATGGTTACTGACTAGATGATAGATAGGGCTTTATCTTTTTAAGTTCTTATCTAGAACAGCACATAGAGAATACAGAACAGACACAGCTTGAGTTTATCTTACTCATTTCACAGTGCTGTGGAAAGTTATAAATTCACTCTTGAGACTCCAGGGCTTTTTCATAGCTAGACTGAGGTTTGCATTAGTGCACACATCCTGAGGCTTTGCTCCCTTGGCGTCGCTCTAGTCATAAGATCCACACAGAGCCACAAACTCATTTGGGCTGAAAATCATGCTGGATGTCTCCTAGACAAACTTCCTGGGTGAAGTGGGGTCAACACTGAACTCAGTGTTGGCTTTTTCCACAGCCCTGGGCCACTTATTCCCATGCTTTGTTTTCCTTATTGAAGTTTTTATTTTTCTATATTTAAAGTCAGTAGCTCCCATTTTGTGACCACTGTTGTTATTGTTTCATCATGCACCACAGTAAAGGATTTGTTTCTGTCTTGCTGGTAGCCACCTCGCAGGTACCAGGGGAAGCTATCAGGTCCCCCTGAAGCTGTCTTTTCTCCTGGCTGAACATGCCCCCTTCCTCACAGGGCAAGTGCTCCAGTCCCCAACCATCCCCTTAGTCCAGATAATCAGATGAAAAGATTGATTCAAATGGCTTTACTTCTGCACAAGCAGTTATTATAAGAACTACAGAATGTCTGTGTGATCATGATTGCTGAGTAACTGGTTATTAAATAGTGTTTAAAAATACTGAAATGCATGAATACCAAATTGATGCTGGGTGAAGGGGATTAGGGTGATTTCACTTTGTAGACTGGTTTCAGTGAACTGAACAACGCTGTCACATTGGTTAAGAAACAAGTGGTCTATCAGTGACTCACTTCTGAAACCTGTTGAAAAAAGTCCCACATGGGTACCTCTCAGCAAAGCTTAAGATACCTGTTTCTGGCTAAGTATCCTACTGTTCACAGGGGATGCCTGGTTATTTCTCCCTCTCTGAAGAGAAGCTTTGTGCAAACCTTAAGTGCAACTGGACCAAGGGCTGGACCAAGACCCTAGATTCTGTATCTTACTGCCTGAAGAAAAGCAGGAGTGTCATATAAAGTATAACGAGTGTCAGTAACACTGGTTCTGATGTCAGACTCTAGTTTCCCCTTCGCTTGTCCTTTTTTGCAGCTCAGTGTTTCAAGCTGTGTGAACTCAGCTGCTTGTCTCTTCTGCTCCTTCAAAGCCCTGCTCCTGTGGCTGCTCAGTTCTGTGCATGGAAGAAAAGCTTTGAAATCGATTCTGTGTGACCACAGCATCCAAGTAATGACTATTTAAAAAGAAGATATGAGAGCACTGGGGAAAAGGAGAAAAGGATGGGCTGAGGAGGGAAACATTCATCTGTTTGAAATGTCAAGGCTTAAAATACTGCTCCCAAGGAATTTCAGGGAGCTTTGAGCCCAGTCAGGAGCTGCCTGCTTGTCCTGCTTAAGGCATTTGTTCATCAGACAGCTATGGCCTGCTTAGAATGGGGACATTTTTCCTTTTTTTCTGCGTTTGAATGCTCCATAACACTGCTTGTTTGGAAATCCTGATTTATTTATTTTAAATTATTAAAATATTAATACAATAGTATACTATTCTGAGTGTATATTCGTCAAGTTGAACTTAAACTTATATGTTGAACAGATGAGATGCTCACAAATCTAATGGGTACACATAGACGTTAGCATATTGAAAAAGTGTCTTTCCCACTGGCTATAACAAAGTTTTGATGCTCCCCACCCACTCCCTCCCAAACTTTCTGGTGAATGCATTGTGTGTTGTTCCTTATGACTTGTAACATTGAAATTACTGCAATTTAATTAAAACAATTAATATTCATGTAGTAATAAATAGTAGGAGCAATTTTGTGAACAAAATTGGTTGAAAGTACCCTTTGTGCATACAAATGGTTTAATTTAAATAAATACTATAATTAATGTCTTATAGCATAAATCAGGAAATGTTTGCAGAGCTCTGTGTTGTGTAGCACTTTTGAAAGACAAAGCTCCAGGCACTTGCAAACATGCAAAGAAACAGGGATGAGGGGACAAACAATACAGCCACTGTACTCTTTTCTCAGATTTAATCTTCCAAGACACATATAATCACAATTAAAAGCAAGATGCAGGAACGAAAGGAAGGTAAATAAAGAAAACTGAAAGACATAAATCACATTGCTGTGACAAAAGAGATTTGATTGAAATTCTTGTGAGGAGGTGCTGAGTTTGAATCCTCTCACTTGTCACCATTTCATTACATTATTTTTAGCGAGAAGTTCAATATAAAGCCTTCACTGGATGACAAAAGTCACTTTCTTCCTGCAGATCTATAATTCTAAGCTATCAGGTGTGGAAAAACAACTGACATGCACAAGGACATCCTGTCACTGCACCAAGGTGGGAGAGCGCTTGGAATATGAGTGCTGTGCTGTGACTTCTCCATAAAGGTCATGCTGTCAACATCAAAATTTTTCCCATTTAAATAAAGCTTCATCTACAATATTTTTTGTTTGAATGCATTCCTCTTCATTAAAATTATTAGTAAGTAGCATTTGGACTTGGGGGAGGAGCAGGTGAACCTTTTTTCAGGAGCACTCCATCCTCCTACCTTTCATTAACAGGGCTTTCTGCTGGCCTGATTTCTCATTGAAGCAGAGATGATCTGCAGAGATGATTCTCTTTGCTCTGTGCTGATTTCCTCTACAGTAATATGACTCCTTTTTTCATGTGGGAGATATTTTTCTTATGGTCATTCCAGTTGTAGCCTATTCTCTTTCTTTCCTCCTTCTTCCCTTGCCTGCCAGTTTGCTTATTTCTCCATTTCTCATACATCATTACTAGACTTTCAGAGCAGACTGGACTGGACCCACCCTGTGTGCTCCCACTGTTTCCCTAGGAGCATTTAGCCACCATTCAGAATATAGAAGGATTATTGTGGGTTTTTTCAAGTAGACATTTCCACTACATCAGAATAAGTCCTAAAATGTCAAAGCTAGAGTAAAGAATAAATACTGTTATGCTGCATGGATCTAGAGTGTATCCCTTTTCCCCTGGGAACCTGAAAAACCCTGTTCAAAATCCTGATTGTATCCAGCAGTTTGTCCTAAGTTGCAAGCAACACAGATGTAGAGAATTTGTTCCTACTGCTGTATGAGTTCTGTGTGAGTTCTCCTGTGGGCAGAGGCTTCAGAGTACTGAGCTAGGGGAATTATCTTTCTGCATCCTGAAACCCATGTTGAGATTGCGTTGGTCTTCAACCAAAATTGAAAATTTTAAGAATCAAGATACAAACAATTAAAAACCAGCCTAATCTGCAGTCTAACAATTAGAATATTCATATTGGGAACAGGCTAGGCTTCTGCTCCTTCCAGTTTGGTCTTTATCTAATAGTAAAAGGCTGTGTTTGTTACACAGAAGACAGAAATCCTGACTAGCTCATGGTCTCTGCCTCTTTTGATAAGAGGCACAAATAAGCCTTACATCAGGGTAGACTGAGAGTGTTATGCCTAAAATTTTACATACAGTTACCTTCTCATCAGTCTGAGAGATGGAATTTTGACTGGATGCTTTGCTGAGAGAGTCACAAGAGTGGCCATATCTTTATTCTGCTTTATTATTATTTAGATTGAGAATCTGTTTTCCTATGTAGAAAGACAGTATTTCTAGACATGCAACAAGTATTGTAAAATATTTTTACCTGTAGATGCAAAAGGGATTGTAGAAGAGGTATCCCCATAAAAGTGCATAGATTAAGCATAAAGGTAACTAAATAATTATTGACTTGCAACAAAATATATTTCAAAGCCTATTCATTCATCTTTCCAGGAGTTTTATTGACTCTGGGTCTTATTTGACTTATTAGTGATATTTTTTGTTTAATTGTAGTCTAACCCTTGCTAAAAAAAAATCTTGCCTGGTGAAACATTTTCTGGTTTTGAAGCTAGTACTCTTGTGTGATGATAAATATGTTGTGAAGATGGGGCATTTGAGGGCAACATTTTAGAGGATTTTAATACAGACATAGAAGCAAAGTATAGAAGAATCCACTGGTAGCAAAAGAAAACTTTGTATTTAGCACAGAAATGGGATTCATTTCCTAAGAAGCTTCTCATTAGGAAGCCTGTATGGTTTTAATGCTTGAAGAGTTGTGAAGTAATTTTTAGGTTGTGGCTCTTCCCTCAAGGCAAGGCTTATTTTTAAAACATCAGTGTGATATAACTAATAGACTTCATTTAGAAGAAAGGATAAATGAAAATATCATGTCTACTTCTTTCAGAAAATTCTGATGCATTTCTTCATTTGTATTTTGTCTCATTGAGAAATTTATTGGCCCAAGGAGAACTGCCAGGGTTTCATTTGTGTGAATGGTTCTTTTTTTTCCCTTCAGTAAAGTGGCTTAGTAAAACCCAGTAAATTGCTATATGTTTTTGTTTCTTTATCCCTTTGCAGTATGCAGTTTCCAGCTGTATTTCTGGAAAGTGTTTATTGCAGAAACCTACTGCAATAGGTTTATGTCATGTTTGCAGTTCAGATTTAACTGGAATTACATTGTCTCTTCAGTACAAAAGCAACCTCTGTTATTGGTCTTGCACAGTATAAAAGGTATTTAGCAAGAAAAATAAAGTAATTTCAACTATCATCAACAAAAGTGCTTATGTGGATGTCCTGGAAAAGTCTTTTGGCTGTTTACCACATCAGCTTAGAAGTAGTTGCTTGATTTTTGCCCACTCCATCAGAGAAATACACAAAATCTGTTGTATACAAATCAAAGTGGAGATCCTGCACTGGCAGACACTGAAGCACAGGGAGATCCTCCTGAACATGATGAAGATCTCCCTTCCTGTGCAGGCAGCTGAGCACTGGCACAGACTGCCCAGAGAGACCGTAGAGTCTTCCCTCACTGGAGATATTCCAGAATCATGTGGACACACTCCTGTGCCATGGGTTCTAGAATGAGGCTGCTTGAGCAGGGAGGTTGGGCCAGGTGACTTACCTCTGTGTGTGACTCACCTCTGTGTGTGACCCACCTCTGTGTGTGACCCACCTCTGTCTGTCCCACCTCTGTATGACCCACCTCTGTGTGTGACCCACCTCTGTGTGTGATCCACCTCTGTGTGTGACCCATTGTACAGGGCAGGAATCAGATAGTGGGCAGCTCATTCAAAAGGTATCTCTGCAGCAGTGGATGCAAGAGGCAAATTAAAAATTAAGCCAAATACACTGACTTAGTTTTTAAGAATCAGGAGCAGAACAGGAGGGTAAAACCCAAGCGACAATATCTGAGGGAAGAAAAGAGCCGAGCACTTCAAGCAGCGAGCCAATGGTACTATTTGAGAAGACATTAACCAAAGAGGAGGAAAGAGGCATCAAAGCTGTAACATACAAAATCGATTGGCTGCTCCCCACAGATCAGATAAACTCATCCCGTTAGCCTAATTTCTTTGTAGTAGCAGCAGTGAAGGCCCTGGCAGTGAGAATAAAGGTTAATATTTCTGGAAAACTGTAGCACTGAACTTCCTGCTCTCCAGAAGAGGGAGCTTAACGTGGCTTGATGCAATCTTGTTAACCTGTGAGTCCCAGAATAAGGTATTCTAAATCCTTGTCACAGCTGCAGCAACCATCTCTTTGGAACCTCTGCCCCAAAGCACTACCCAGGGTGGTTCCAGCAGCACTCAATCTTTGCTCTAACCATTTGCCTGAGGTGGCCCCTGACTTCCCTGCTCCCCACTACCCTCAAGGGGAAATTTACTCATGATTTGAAGTCTGAGAGACTACTCCAGATCCCATTAGAGTCAACAGTTTCCTAAACCCCTTTTTCATTCATCAACTATGTAATGTTGTCTATTCTGCTAGGTTCACTGACAATTTTCTCCAACCTCTACTTATTGATCTTTCAGGAACTCTTGCTTTCAGGCTTTCCTTCAGTCACTTTCTGCTGTGGGAAGGAAGTGTTGAAAAGGAGAAAGCTAGTCATTGATTTGTTTAAATCAATTGCTCTGGGTCTTGCAATGCTTCTCTTCTGAAGTCTTTCTCTTTTCTTCATACCTTTCATCTTTTGTGACACCAGGTTTTGAATTTCCCTGTTCTTATGTAACATTTGTGTAGGAGTCCTTTACTTTCCGGAGATCATGACTTTCCCGTACTTCTTTCTAAAGAGTGAAAGTCCGCATTAATTTTTCCTAATTTTCTTAATTCCAGAATTTTCCATTTTCTTGAGACTCAGTTTTATTTACTAATGATAGACATAACTGCTGTATCAGTGATTTCCCTGAAATGTTACAAAAATGGTCTAGTAAACATTGAGATTATACTACACTGAGAAGGTAATAACAAAAATTGTTGGAGCACTTAAACTAAGCTCTATGAAAGTAATACAAACATTATGGATGAAGTGATTGTTTTTCTTGTTATGTTATTTTTTTAAGCTCTACCCTTAACACTTTCATATGCCTCCTAGGATTTCAGAGGGTTTATTCAAAATCTCATTTTCTACAGTTACCAGCTTTTTGCATAAAACAGCATAAATATACTCTCAGAATAATTTACAATAGTTTGACTACTGCAATTATAACCATATAACTGTGTAATGTGCTATATTACAAACAATTACTTAACTGTGCAGAACAAGATAAGACAACTGGGTTTCTAAAGACAAAGACATTGACTTGATCTCAGTGTTATTTAAGTATTTGATTTTTGTCTGGAAACAACAATGTTCCATTAGTTCTTAGTGGACTCTACTGTTGTACAAGAGTTTAAAAAACATTTCTTTTAGAGGGCAGAGGATATATTGATTTGCAGTGACTTTCAGAGGTTTGTGTTATGCCCAGGTGTGAATGTTTCCTCTCTAAGGGAAGCATCTGTATTGCCCTATGATCCATCTTGTGTCAAGAGAAGATTGCATGAAAACAGCCTGGGCCTTTCAAGAGGAGATGTGGTCTATAAGTGCTTTCCTACTACAGGTGTTTCATACTTGGAACTTGGCAACGGAGCAAGGGATGAGGAAGGACACCTAGAAATGGGTTATTGTGTTTGTGTGTGTGTGTAGATGCTGAATTTGATATCTGTGTTAGTGGAGTTATGCATAAAGTACCTAAGGCAAATCCCTGTCTGGTTTTATCCTGGTAACGCAGGACATCAGTCCACCAGAGCAATTTTGTTACAAGAAGGGTCATTGTGGTATCCCATGCTGTGATTCATTAAGGAGGGAGAGGGGGAAAGATGGGGAGGGGGAAAAGGAGCACATTAATTCTCATTTATCATTTATCCATGGACAGTGATCTCTACAATGTGGCACATATCTTGAAAATAAGTTCTATCCCTTCTTCATCAAGTAATATATTTATCAATTTATTTCCTCCTGGAACCTTGCATTACTATTCAGCAAATACTAAGCAAGTAAAACTGTTGGCTGTTTTGTAGACTCCCATTATATTAGATTGGTTTCAGACATTCCAATTGTGAGATGTGGCAAATGAAAGGTGACTATTAGCATTACATTTGCATTTTAATTAGTGGATAATTAGTGTTCTTTAGTATTTGTATTAATGCAATTTAGAAAATAACTTACAGGTGATAATTAAAGAAAATGTGTTTATTCAGTTTTTATCTAGCATGCTATAAAAAAAATCAAAGGGATTTTTATAGCAAAAAGTGAACTAGAAGGAATCATTCATATTTAATTCTCTTCTTATCATTGTCATGTTCAATTCCATTCATTAAACAATAGCTCTTAAGCTCTATCTTTAGCACTACTTTTTCCCATTGTAAAGCTACTTCACTCCTGTGATGGTTTGAAATCTTTTCTCATTTCAAGTCTAAATGTATTCATGACTGCTTTATAATCATTTATTCTTGTGCCAGTACTGCCTCTGAGTTAAAGAACTTCCAGTGTCTCTACATTTTCTCTTTCTTCCCCCACCTTGCGTATTATTGCTCAGAAGTCTTATCCACCCTCATCGTTCTTGTAGTCTAGCTTAGCAGGCCAGGTTCTGGTAGGCTCTTCCAACAGCTCCAATCTTTAATTCCCTGCCAGTCCAGGAAAAGCATACTGCTTCTGCTTGATCTGCAGCATTTCCACTGTGAGTCAGGTATTTTGAACAAATGGAAATGAAAACATCTGTCTTGCAGATGAGGTCCTGGTAGCAAAATGTATGTGAAGCATAGAGAAAAACTGAAGACTATAGTATATCTATCTCCTGCTGATTTTTTAACCAGGATATCTTGTTTTTTGTGTCAGTGTAAATTACAGGTTAAAACTTTCCTGCATCATTTTTCTTATATCTCTACAGTTTTAAAGATACTGGAGGACTCTTTGAGGACCAGCACACCATTTTGTTGATATGTTGTGTACTGTTTGTTGTTTTTTTTTTCCTTGTTTGCAAGTTGTCATGACAAATTGATTAATTCAAGTGCCTTGCTTCTACCTCAGATCTGATGCTTTCACTTCCACTCCCTCTAGGAGTCTATAACATTTTCTCCTAGGACAAAAAAAAAAAATGCTTTGACAGAGGCTTCTTAATTAAATGGTTGTGACTCAAACAAAAAGCTGCTTTGTCTGTGTTATTCATTTTACCTCATGTCTCATTATATCATTACTTCAGGTTATATTTTTGCCTACATTTCTTTGTTTCCAAAAGAGACTGTGTCCTTTGGCTTGCCACCTTCTCTTCCACTAGGTTTTATTTACCTCCACACCACCACTTTTTATATTCTAAATCAGTGGCTAGAGTTGTTCCTTGCAATAGTATCCTGGGAGCCCTCCCAGACCCAGTTAGCTTGAAGGACTAGCTACAGCCACTTAATTTACACCACTGTCTCTCTGAGCACTGATCTCACCCATATGGGTACCTTCTGCTCTTTTCAGCTCTTTTCTGTTCTTCTCTCATTAGAAGTCTGAATCAAAACCCAGGGCTCCTCCTTCCCTAGCTGAAGGGAGTGATAATAACAGTGACATAAAATGAGACTAGGCACAAGCACAGATGGAAATTTCCTGTAAGAATAACCATTGTGATTAATCTGCATTTCAAATCTGTGTCCCCCCCATCCCCTGTCATTTCCCTCCCTCCTCCCCCTACTCCCATGGCAAAGTCACCAAAAGGTTGCAGGTTACACACTGATCTTTTGCTTTTCTATACATTTACACTATTGTAATAAAATGGTGATCAATAGCTCAGTTACAAAATAGTTTGGAGGGGAGGAGAAGGTTTGACTGCTCGTGAGCCAGACAGCTCATCTCACGCAATGAGGCTGAACAACTTCTGTTTGATGATCGTCACGGCTGGGTGAAGTGGAGCAGGGAGGGAATAAATGTCTTTCAAATTAGATTGCAAAACGACAGGGCCAAAATGTTGCCTTGAATTTTTAACCAGCCAAAGATCTGGTTAACTAGAATTATGGCTTTATTTAATTTGATAGCTACTTCTCTCATTTACACTTAAATTACTATGGTACAGCCCTTTTTGAGAGGGGTCTGTTCTGAAGCTGGTTTTGTCTGCACAGTCCTCCATAGGTACCACTAAGGGCAGTTTTCCTGCCCCCTCTTCTCCCAGCTTTCAGTGAACGCAGTTGTCTCTGCACAAACCAGGAGTGGGGGGGGGGGGGGGGGGTCTCTGGAACCT